>NW_027397080.1:28487577-28504978 GCF_003265705.2 Callorhinus ursinus
CAGAGTCCATTGTCTCTCATGGTTCATCTCCCCCTCTGACTTACTCCCCTTCATTCTTCCCCTCCTGCTATCTTCTTCTTTTTCTTTTTTCTTAACATATGTTGCATTATTTGTTTCAGAGGTACAGATCTGTGATTCAACAGTCTTGCACAATTCACAGCGCTCACCGTAGCACATACCCTCCCCAATGTCTATCACCCAGCCATCCCGTCCTGTTTGATATAGCCGGACTACGTTTCATATGCTAGCACTTAGCTTCCTCGTTCTTTCTTTATAGCTACAGAGTATCCTATTGTCTGAAGGGACTAATTTATTTCATTGGTCCCTGTGTTGATGGACATTTAGGAGCCCCCAGTCCTTTGCTATACCAGACAAGGCTTCAGTGATTAACGTCTACATTTGACCAGTGTAAGTTTATCTTCAGGATAAATTCTCAGAAGAGGGTTTGCTGAATCAAAAGGATCATGCGGTTGTGATTTTGATAGTTATTGCCAAATTACCCTCCATGATGGTTGTTTATACTCCTACCAGCAATGCATAAAAGAACTGTTTCCCCATAACCTTGCCAACAGAGGGTGTTATAAAATGTTTAGATTTTTACCAATTGGATAAGCCTAAAATGATCTCCTGCTTTAAAAAGCCCTTCATTATAGTCCCATTCCTCGGGATAGAGTCCAGCTTCCTTGGGCAGTCCTGGGGGTGGGCACAGATTTTTCCTTTCTCAAGGGCTTATTGTCAGCCAGGAAGGTAGATGTGGACACAACTCATGATAGCATGGAGCTTGGTGTTCCAACAAGGGGCCATGAGAGAGAAGAGGAAGCCTTCGTGGAGAAGGTAGCATCTGAGCTGAGCCTTGAGGGACAGGTCAGAGTCTGGCAGGCGTTAATGGGGAAAAGAGAGGGGGACATGTGCGCACAGTCCAGAATGGAGATGGAGAATATCTGGGACAGGTGAACCGTCTAGGATGGCTGGTGGACCTTGTAGGAGATGAGCCTGAAGAGAGGGTTGAGGCCAGGTCACGATGGACCTTGAATGTCATGTGTAAGAGTTGGGGCTTAAACCTGTAAATGATAGAAATACTTAAAGCCTTTGGGGGAGATTGTTTAGTTAGGACTCTTGATTTAAAGTGAAAGAGAACTTTACTCAAAGCGGCTTAAGGAAAAGGGGATTTATTGGCTTAAGAAAGAAATCTAGGCACGTTTATCTTCAGGCATGGCTGGATCCAGGGGCTTAAGTGATGTTATCAGAAATTTGACTTTTACCCTTCGGTCTGCCTTCCTCTGTTTCGGCCTCACTCCTAGGCAGGCTCCAGGATTTCCTCCCACAACCTAGAAATATTGGTCAAAGGAGAGTCTATCTTTGCCATAATTCCACCAAGTCCCCAGGAAGACATTCATTGTACTTGCTTGGGTCAGTCCATCCCTCAACCTATCACTATGGCCAGAAGATGGAATGCACTGATTGGCCAGGCGTGGGTTACATGCCACCTACACCTGGTTAGGGGGTAATGTAAGGGGGTAATTAGGGGAGTGTGTGGGGGGAGGGTTGCCTCAGCTTCATCTGCACCACAGGTCTGGGATGGGGAAGATCCTCAAAGAAAAAAAGTCAAGGCGCAGCGACCAGAAGAGGGAAGGATGGGCTTGTATGAGGGACAGATTAAAGGTGGGGAAACCAAGGAGGAGGCAATGAAGGCTGGGAAGAAGATGAGGGAACTGGAAGAGGCTCCCTCAGAGCCCCTCTGTTGGAGATGTGGTGTGGGGGGCCTGAGCCCCTCTTTGTGGCTGGGAGGCACACTCTGCCATCCTGGTCTCAGGATGCAGACCTCGTCTCTAAGGCAAATCCAGGCAGCCTTGGAGGGCGGAGCTGGGCAAAGACATCAGGCCCCATGCCAGCCTGATGGCAGGGACAGCAGTGTGTGGACCCATGGCCCCCAGAGGCTGGGCTCCTATTGTACACCCGTTCAGAGTGGCCAGAATTTCACAGGACTCTGCTGGGCCTCGAATGCCAAAGGCAATGGCATTTAGCCTGCTGGAGCAGATGTGACCACCACCCCTGAACTCCTCTAGAGGCCCCAAGGGGCAAAGGAGACTCAGTTCTTCCTGAGAAACTTTCTCTGTAGGAACCGAGGCTGGCCTGAGAGCCCTGTGCACAGGGCTACTGCACGTGTTTTGCTTGGCTCTCTTTTGATTCACCTGGTGGGTTGTGTCACTCTGAGCCAGATGTTCTCTCCTGGGCCATCGTGTTGTCCCTTTCCATGTCTGCTGCCCCAAGAGGGCTCTGGTCTTATCCCCTCTAAGATCCAATGAATCCTTTCTTTGATGCCTTCACATCAGCCTGCAGTAGGCTGTCCTTTGGCTCCAGAGGCCTGTGTCGGGTGGGATCAGCGCCCCCGAGGCGAGGAAAGTGGTCCTCATCCTTCTCCAGGGACCCCTCTGCCAGCCCTGGCCTCATGGCTTTGTGCCCTTATGCCTCACTCTTCTCCCTCACCACCCTCTGGTTTGTGGTTATATGTTTGAGGGGTTCTTTTATGAAGGTTCTTTGTCCCACCTCAATGGTAAGGTCCATGAGGTCAGGGTCTGGGTCTGTGTTTGCATTTCCTTGCATCACCGAGGCCTGGAACGGTTCCTGGCACATAGTAGGTGCTAAGTAGGTTGTTGAACAAATGAACGCACCGCTCCAATGGGCATTCTTCTGTTTATGAGATGTGAACAACGATGAGAACAAGACTCACAGGGGATGGCCACCGGTGGTGGGCACAGGGGCAGCTTGACTTCGGGGGACTCAAATCCTGCCAGCATAGCAGTGGATGGGTCAGAGCTCTGGATGTCATTTTGTCCCCTGCCCCATTTCCCAGATTAAGTCAATGTTCAGTGGCTTGTTCAAGGAACCCCCGGGGCAGGGCTGGAGCTAAGACTCGGATACTGGACTCCGAACTCCAGATCGGGTGCTCCTTTTTGTCAGATTAGCACGCAGGTGGAGCACAGCAACTGAGGGAAGCTGATCAGCTGGCCCTGGAGTCAAATGTGGTACATGCTGAGAGGCTGTAGGGGACAGAGAGCATGGACTCAGGAGCCAACAGCCCCGGGTGGGAAGCCCGGCTCTGTCTCACAAGCTGTGTGAGCTCAGACCAGTTACTTCATGTCTCTGAGCTTCAATTTCCCTTAGCAGTGAAACGGAAACAAAAACGTCCCCTTCTGAGGAATGCTGTGAGGATTCCCAAGAATGCATGGCTAGGACCCAGGATGCAGTAGGCGCTCCCAAACAGCTGGCTCTCGTTAATATCTCCTGGCCTCCAAGAGAAGGAGGGAGAGAAGCAGGGGCTCAGGGAACTTTTGCAGGTGACAGGGGTCTCTCTCCCCTGGGATCCCCTTGGGCCCTGTGGCCCTCCTTGGCCTGCGGAATACCTGCACCTCCTCACAGACCCCAGGCTAACTGCTGTGCCCGAGCTACTGAAGGGCATCTCATTAGCACTCAGCAAAAGCTCATTAAGACCGTGAGCTGTGCATCAGCAGCAAAGGAAGGTCAAGGTTCTTTTCATGGGAGTTAGTGCCTCTGGGACTCTGTGTGCCAATATTCACAAACAAGATAAAGGGGGATTTATTTGTAGGCAAGTAGACAGCCGAGTGCGTGGCCCCAAATAGTCACCCACATCCTTCCCCCAGGGAAGGGGTAGCATTACTGGTTGGCAGCTGGACAGACGTAGGGCCTGAGGGACCAGGACAGGTCAGTTTTAATGAGGAAGTAAAGATCCAAAGTCGAGAATGCCGCCCGCAGAGGGTGGGCCAGGAGAAGCAGCCTGGTACTGCCCGAAACCGCCTTCCCCTCTCCGGGCCCCAGGAGCCCATCTTAAGAGGGGAACCCAGCTCCCTGGAGACCTATGAGGGGTACCAGAGTTGTAGTGGGCGGGGCAGCCCTAGTCACCTGGGGAGAGGTGACAGTGACACCAAGGCCTGGCTGCCTGCTCAACACCACCCAACACTCTGAAAAAAAAAAGCAGAGGTCAAGGGGAATGAAGAGGAGCGGTTTCTTAAAAGGAAATGGGCTAAATGAGGGTTTCTTTACAAATGGGCATTATTTTGATTGCATGCAAATGATATGCAAACGACTCTGCCTCCCCATTAAAACTAGGTTCTTGGAGAGGTTATTGGACGGGACAGTCATTTCTCTAAGTGCTTCTAGGGTGCCTTGTCACCTTGCTACCTGACTCCCTGTCACCCCCTCCCACCTGAACTGCTCCCATAAGCTGGCCCGTTCCTCCCACAGCGTCAGTCACGGGAAGGGGTGCCACCCTGTATCATGGCCCCCCGACAAGGGCTGCCGGAGCCCTGGGTTCACCGGTCTGAACCCCTGAGCAGCCCCTTCAGGGCTGTGTGGTCCCAAGCTCAACCTGCCCCCGAGCCTCACTGCTCTTTGCTGGGCCTCTGAGGGCTCTGGTTTCACAGAAGGCTGACGGGGAAAGTACTTAAGGGTGAAATATTGTACACATTCAAGGGTTTCCATCTCAGATTTTCTAAGAACAGGCCTCTTGATTTGACCACCAACCTTGAATGCCCCCATCTGTCAGGCTTTGTTACAATTCTCCCAGAGGTTGTATACCTTTTTTTTTTTTTAAATATTTTATTTATTTATTTGAGAGAGCGAGAATGAGAGAGAGAGCACATGAGAGGGTGGAGGGTCAGAGGGAGAAGCAGACTCCCTGCTGAGCAGGGAGCCCGATGTGGGACTCGATCCCGGGACTCCAGGATCATGACCTGAGCTGAAGGCAGTCGCTTAACCAACTGAGCCACCCAGGCGCCCGAGGTTGTATACCTTTAAAGGTTGGGGCAGACTGGCTGGGGTCAAAATCTGGCTCCTCCGTTACCAGCTGTGTGACCTAGCCAAATCAATCTCTTAGAGCCTTGGCTTCCCCATCTGTATAATGGGTATGATAGCACGCACTCTGGAAGGCTAACAAATGAGCCGAAGGCTAACGTTGAGCCCTGCTGGTTCTGGGTTGAAATGTGTCCCCCCCCAGAGATATAGTGAAGTCCTAACCCTGAGCTATGAATGTGAGCTTACTTGGAGACAGGGTCTTTGCAGATGATCAAGTGGAGCCATTTAAGGTAGACCCTGATCTGATACCACCGGTGTCCTTGTGTAGGGATCAGAGGATGTGAACACCATAGAGAAAAGATGGCCATGTGAAGACGGAGGCAGAGATGGGGAGGGATGTGTCTTCAAGCCCAAGAACACCAAGGACTGCCCGCGATCAGCAGGAGCCAGGAGAAAGGCCTAGAACAGATTCTCCCTTGGAACCTCCAGAAGGAACCACCCTGGCAACACCTTGAGCTTGGACTTCCAGCCTCCAGAACTGAGAGAATAAATTTGTTGTTTAAGCACACACACACACACACCACCCCCTGCAAGTTAATGGCATTTTGTTCTGGCAGCCCCAGCAGACGGATAAAAATCCTGAGAAGAACATCTGGCACAGTAATTAGAACCATGAATTACTTAGGGTCTGGCTTCAGCATAGATGGTGGGTCCAAAAGCCTGCTGTTCCCCATACAAGTACTGAGTCCCCACTCGGTCCCCGGCATGCACTAGGTGGGGACACTTTTGCACCTCTGCCTTGCAGACCTAGCCCCTCGGTTAATATCTACAGATGACCAGGTGAGCTAGCCTGGAGGTCACCCTGGACGTCATTCCCACCCTCAGGGCTCAGTTCCAGCTCAGTCTGTGTCTGGCTTCCTAAGGCCCAGGGGGGCAATGTCTGCCCCAAGGAAGAACAGTACCTGGCACACCAGAGGTGCTCAAAAATACCCCAACTGGGGCACCTGGGTGGCTCAGTTGGTGAAGTGTCTGCCTTCGGCTCAGGTCATGATCCTGGGGTCCTGGGATTGAGGCCCACATCAGGCCCCCTGTTCAGTAGGGAGCCTGCTTCTCCCTCCGCTCCTCTCCCCACTCATCTTTCTCTCTAAGGAATAAAATCTTTTAAAATATTGCCCCAACTGACAAGCCAGATGAGCCCCTTAAAAGAAGGTGCATCTACTGAACCTCACGCCCACAGTGCTACCTGAGGCCCCCAACCTCGACCTGGGCTCGCAGAGCACTCTGGGACCTTGGTTCCTGGGGAGGCTGGCACCCTCCACCCACCTCCATCTCCTTCCAGGCCCAGCCCCACCCCTTGTGCCAGGTTCTGGCCGAGCAGCCTGCAAGCACTTAGTTATTACAGTGTGAAGAACGCGGTGGAGCCAGTGATGCTTATGATGCTCGTGTTAATGGCGGCGGTCTGCGGTGTCATTTCACTCGAATAGGAACCATCTGCTGTGAGTTGGTTGCAGGCACAGCCAGCCCCCCACCCAAGGACTGCCTCCCCCAGTTCCACCCCCCAGAGTCGAGTGGGGGAGATGGGGGCTTGGATCAGTGAGGAAGGCTGTGTTGGGGCCCAGGGTAGGACATGCAGAACCCCAGGCCAGTCTCTTGTACTCTCTGGCCAGGACCAAAAGGCCTGGGAGGGACCACAGGACCACCCAGCACTGGCCGCCATAAAGCTGGGGTAAGGGGAGGAGAGGGGTAGGGGGTGCAAGGCCCATGCCCTTGAACCCACTGTGCTCTTCCTGCAAATTCCCCGAGGGAGGCACGGGGCTCAGGAGGCAGCTGGGCTCTGCCACCGCCCCAGCTCCACGTCAATCAGTTTGCCTCCTGGTGCCTGTTTTCACAGCTGTAGAATGGGGGCCCTGTAACACCCACATGGGAAAGCTGTCGCCAGCACTGAGGCAGTACGAGAGGGACACCCCCGTGGTGAGCTGGCATGGAGGGGGGCTGGACTCTTCCGCTCTCAGGGGGTGCCTGACACAGCTGTTGGCAGCCCAGATGAACGGGGTGGCAGCCGGCTTCCCACCCAGCCCTGGCGGGGTGCCGTCATAAAGGCAGTGCAGGTCACACAGGTGGGTGTCCGCTCCCACACTGAGCGGTGGGGCGCCTCTTCCCACCCAGGCCCGGGGACAGAACCAGTTAGAGCCGAGCCAGGAAACAACATGCCTCTGGGGTCAGAACAAGCGCCTCGTCCCACACCCACTGGACAGAAAGGTGCGCCAGTCAGGACCCAATTGCCAGGGCTATAGGGAGGCCCCAGTGGGCAGGGGGATCTTATAGCCGCTCCGAAGGAGCACGAGACAGGCAGCCAGCCCCAGGGCCCCCGCCAGGAGCACAGCGCCCAGGGCTTTGAGGAAGGAAGTCCTGGTCCGGGTGAAGGAGCCAGGCGCCATGATGCCGAGCAGGGCCGTGCTGACCGTGAGCGTGTAGAGGATGGACACGCCTGTGTTGAGCGCGACGATCTTGCCGAACTTGGCAAACGGGGCGATGATGCAGAAGAAGAGGGGCACCGTGGCGATGACCGTGGTGAGGGCGCTGGACACGATGGCCACGCCCACGTGCCGCACGGCCTCCAGGGTCCGCCACTGGCGCTGCGAGTGGGCGTCCTGGGTGCGAGGAGAGGGCAAAGGCTGGGGCCAGGGGCCCGACACACCAGTGGGCTCCCTCCCTGCTGGGGGCCAGTCCGCTCCTGGACGCCCCCAATTCTGCTCCCATAAATGGGGCTGGTGACAGCACCTACTTCCCGGGCTTGGTGGGGAGAGGGCCGTATTCCCTGCCGAAGGCGCACAGGCAGGCGCCTAATGGTTGCTAGGACAGCCAGGCTGCTGCTGATTTGCGTTGTAGGTCCTCAGAAATGGCCCTGATGGCAACGGATCTCTTGCTTTGGGCTAAAAGCCCCTAAAAACGTAACTGATTTAATTTATGTATTGATGAACATTTCCATACCACAACTCCAAATTAGGAGAAAACAAAACACTTTGTAAGACCCAGAGCTGGTCCTGGCACTGAATATATGAACATGTTGTTGCTAAGCCACAAAGATGTGTGTGGGGGGTGGCCTCAGAGTCATGACTAGTATGGGCCACCCTGCTCCCCAGGCTGGAGGAGACTCGGACTCAGGGAAGCAGGGAGGGCACGTGGACATCATCTGGTCCGAGCCCTTATGCTCATTAGAGAAGCAGGCTGGGGCACGGGCCTGCCCAAGGCCCACAATACTGCTCTGGCGGGGCTGCCTTCGAACCTACATACCCTGGGCATGGAGATTGGCCGCGAAAACCTCGGCCCCTAGAACAGTCTGCTTGGGAGCTGGGCACCGGGGCTGTCCAGCTGGCCTTGGGGGCCCCTCAGCTGCACTGGGGACAGGAGATGCATTGGGGGGGCGGCAGGGTGCTCACCTCAGCCTGGTGGGGGGGCAGGTTCTCTCCGGCCAGCAGGTAGCCCTCAACCAGATGGACGCAGTAATCCACAGAGGAGCCGACGAGGATGGACAGGGAGATGGCTTCCACGGCCCCCATCTCCCAGCCGCTCCAGTACATGATGGTCACCACAAGGCAGACGATACCTGCAGGGGGCAGGGGACGGCCGGCAGGCAGCTTGGACCCAGGCTCACCCACACAGTCCCGGAGGGGTGGTGGGTGAACTCAGAGGGCCCCTGGGGGATGGGGCAAATCCTAGAGTGGAGCCTCCACCTCTGGTGACAGGAGGGACCAGGAGGACCAGGGCCAGAGAGAAGCAGGGGTTCTGGGGGGAGGGATAGGTGCAGCAACATGTCACTGGGCCAGGAGCTACCACCCGGCAACATCCGGGTCCCTTCTGGGAGCACACAGGCTGGTGGGGCACTGTCCTGTGAGTGACCATCACAGAGGGTCTTTCTGCCTGGGGTGGGGGTGGGGTGGCTGGGAAACCTTCAATAAAGATGTGTGACAGTTAAGGATGGAGAGGAACCTCCTGACCTGAGGCCACCAGAGGGACCCCTGCCGACTCTTGGCCCCATGGCCTGATGCCTATTGCCACCCCCCCCCCCCACATACCCAGGATACTCAGGAGCACTGGCAGGAGGAGGAGAACGTGGGTGGTGAACACGGCCACCGCTGCCACACAGATGAGCAAGGATAGGGCCAGGCCATACAGTGCACTCTGCACCCCTGGAAGGCAAGAGAAGAGGGTTCTCAGCTGGGTTTTGGGGAGTGCCCCGCCCCCACCGCCCCTCCACGGTTCGGAGGTTACTGGGATCCCACGGTTGGGCACTGTCCGTTTCACTGCGGGTAAGCCACAGAGCCTCCCTGAGCCTCATCTGTGACACAGTAAGAGTACCCACCCCACACAGGCCTCCTCTGGAGTTTAAAGAACACGGTCAGGCCCTCAGCACAGGGCGTGGCCCTGGGAAGGCCCATCATGACAGAGAGCTGCCACAACGGTGATCACTGTTACTCTTTAGGTGGCCAAATTAAGGAGCAAAGAACGGGGCTAGGTGCCCCTGAGCAGGAGACCCACACTCTGGCCTCTGACTGGTGTTCCTGGCCACTGGGCCATTACGGTTGCCCCAGGACTTTTGGCCAGGACAGAGAAGAGGATAAGTTGCAGCTCAGACAGGCAATGCCGAGCCCTCCCTGCCCCAGGTCACCTGCTACCACCCGCCACTTCAGGCCCGGGGAGTTAAAGGGATGAGGGGCTGGGCTGCCGCTTGCCTATGATCTCCATGAAGATCTGTTTCCAGTGCTCACAGGTCTGGAATCCTCGGCGTAGGGCCGAGCCCTCGGGGAACGTCTGCAGTTGCTGCTGCAGGAAGCTCTCCCAGCGCAGATAGTCCGAGTACGTCTGGAAGGAGGACTTGCCCTTGTACGTGGTCTGTGGGGCACATGAACCATTGAGATGGGTGGGGGGCAGTGCCCACTCACTCTTTCCAGGTGACGGCTGGTCCGCTCTGTGGCAGGTACAGCCGGCCCTTGGCCACCTGCACACGAACAGTGCCCCAGTCCAGGGTTACCTCCCACCGGCCTCTGGGTGCACGTGTTAGCCTTATAAGGGCAGCAGGTTCTGATGCCACCAAAGACCCCATCCCTTTCCAACAGAACCAGCGGCAGCTCCCGGAGCCCCCATGCTCCGCGTCCTAGCCTGTGCACACACTGTTCCCTCTGCCCGCACAGCCAGGTCCCATCATCCTTCAAGGCTTGTCTCCTCCAGGAAACCTTCCCGGAAGCCCCGAGACGGGCCTCTGCTGGGCTCTGGCAGGCCTTGGTGTCTCCCCATCAGAGCTGTTGTCACAGCCCAGCAACCCGCCCGTCTCCAGCCCCCAGCTCCTCGGAGCCGCTCAGCGGGGGACACAGGCACTCACCCTGCTCTGGGACCTTCACACACATGCTCCCACGCCCACTTCTGCTCTCCCTGCGCACAGACCAGCTTACAGCGTGTCTGTGTGCACGTGTGTGTCCGAGTGTTGGTGGGGTCAGCTTGGAAGTGACACCCCGTGGTGTGGATGAGCCCGAGAGGGGATTCCGTCCTCTCTCAAACCGTCTAGGGCCTCAGCCTTTGAAAGGGAGGGGATTCTGACACAGGCCAGAGCATGGGTGAATTTGGGGACCATTATGCTGAATGAAATAAGCCAGACACAAAAAGACCAGTGCTGTAGATTCCAGTTACCTCGGGGGCCCGGAGTAGCCACGTTCCCAGAGATACGAAGTGAAACAGTGGGTGCGAGGGCTGGAGGAGGGGCGGGAGGGAGTTCGAGCTTCACGGGACAGAATTGTGGAGGTGGATGGTGGTGCTGGTTGCGTAACAATGTAAATACGCTCAGTGTTCCAGAACTGTGCTTCAAAAATGGCTAAGACGGTCGATTTTACGATGCATATTTTACCACAACTAAAAGAAAAAAAACCGGCCCGGGGCTTTGAAGTGGTGTCTACGTTGGCCTGGGGCTCCCTTGGAGGCGGACTGGAAGGGGCTCTGGGGCCTCCTGACTCAGGGTGGCTGCTTCTGGAGCGAGTGGCAGGTGGTGGGAAGGAAAGCAGGTCCAGGGGCCAGAGAACGAGGACCGGTTTTCGTCCCCCACGTCTCTACGTGATGGCCCTGCTGCTTCCCGGGACTGCCACGCAGAGGGCAGGGATCTTCAGAGGCGGGACCTGAGGCCGGCGGGGAGCCATGATTGGCTCAAGGAGCCACAGCGCACACCAGGATCAGAGCTGGGACTGGACCCTGGGCCTCAGCACATGGGCGGCTGCAGCAGGCTCGGCACACAGCCCTGTGTCACAGCCACAGGGCCCGCGGAGGCCCAGGTCAGGTGTGCTTGTGTGTGCGTGTCTGAGCGTGCTTGCACATGGGCCTCCCTCCTTGGGCGGGGTCCAGGGAGGGTCAGGATGACAGAGGAAGTAGTGAGGTGTGGGGATGGCTGGTCCCCTGGCTTCCAAGCTCTCCTGGGGGAGGCCCAGCACCCGGGTCTGTGGCCCAGAACCCGGTCCCCCAGAGCGGCAGAGGGGAGCGTCCGGGACTTCCGCCAGCCTCCAGCCCCAGTGGCTCCTCAGCCCAGAGGCGACAAACCAACACAGACCCTGGGCCGGTGGGAACGGCCTACATGATGGAAAGGGCAGCCCCCTGCGGTCAGATGCCAGGTTTAACACTTGATGTCGACACTCATAACCATGTGACCCGGGGCGGGGAGTACTTTCACCTCTGGGCTGCACTATCCCCCTCTCTGAAGAGCCGCCCCTCTGATCTGGCCAAGCACTGTGAGGCGAGGCTGCTGGGAGCTCACCGACTCAAAGGCCATGGAGATCCACTGCACTCGACCCTCCTTGACACCCACCGCCCCGTGCGATAGCTGCCCAGGGAGCAGGTTGGGCTCAGGCAGCTCCTTGCATTCAGGATGCAGCATCTGCAGGAAGGAGGAGGTGCCGTAGCCTGCAGGGAGAAGGGGAGACAGGTGGTCGGGCTGGGGACCTGGAGAGCACCCCTTCCCCCCCATCCCACCTGGGCATGTGTACTCACCCCCTGGGTGAGCGTGTGGCAGGGGCACAGCCCTTCCCCCAACCTCCCAGCCTCAAAACGTGTCTGCCACCAGTGGCAGTGGGCCGTTAGGTAACCTCCAACAGTCCTTTGCCACTGGGGTAGAAAAGGACACCCTGTGGCCCCTTCGGCAGAGCCCTGGCATGACCTCACCCGGGTTTATCTGCGTCCAACCTGGCCCTGGCTCCCGAGTTGGGAAAAGCCACTCCGGCAGGTGTGCCCACACACACTGCACACATCCCCACACACGCGCACCTCTGCACCAATCCGTGTTCGCGCACGAGACGGCTCTAGAAGACTCACACGCCCTCGCCCCAATGTGGACACCAACTCGAGCTCAGACGCGTGTCTGCAGGACTCATGCCAGGCACGGGTGTCCTCGTGGCTGCCCACCCTGGGAGCAACAGCACGGCCTCCCTGGTGTGTCCTCCCTCTGACAAACGGCTCTCCCGCGCACCTGAGGGCAGGCACTGGGCCCCGCCCGGCTTCACCAGCTCTGAGTTCCCCGCGATGGTCTTGCAGAGGTGACACAGGTGCCCAATTTCTTTGAAGAGATCAAAGCTGCTGTCATAGACGACACTGCCCTTTCCCAAGGAGACACAAGTGGGCGCGTGCCGCTCAGTGAGTTGGGAACTCAGTCCTGAGCCCTGCCCCAGGGGAAGAACTTCCACAGCTCCCTGCCACCCTCACAGACATCAGGCTGGAGCCTCTGCACGGTCGCCTGAGGTCCATGCCCGAGGCTGCTCTGTCCTGCTCCCAGCAGCACCTTCTGCTCCCAACACTGCCCACCCTGCACAGGGCCCCTAGGCTCAGCCCTGCTTTCACTCACGTGCTCTCACCTGGGCTTCCTGCTGTCTCTCCCTGCTCCGCACAGCCAAATCTCCATCCTCCCTCAACTGCTTTGTGTCCTCCCCGCCTCCCCCGCTCCTCTGAACACCTGGGGGACTTGCGGTCGGGACTGATCACACAGATCTCTGACTATCCTGGGTCCTGAACTACTTCGGGTCTGAAACCCTGTATACCCAGCCAGACTGACTTCTCCAGGCAGGAGCTCTGACCCTACCACATCCATGGTCCTTCCCACCACATGCTCAGCACCTATTCCATGCCAGACAGACCTAGCCATGCCTCTGACAGCTTCTCTCCCTTCCAACACCCAAGAACCCAGCACGGGGTACAAGCACCTACAGGGGGTGGAGCCCACACAGAGGGGAGGGCCCCTCAGTCAGGCATGCAGCAGGGGCTGTGGGTGCAGGGAGGGGCCTTCTGCAGAAAGAGGACGGTGGTGGGGGGGCAAAGTTTACATGCTTGTATCTCCCTTAGCTCCATTCTAGCCCCTCAGGGTGAAGGGCAACCAGCTCAGGCCCACAATGTACCTAGATTCCTGGGCGATTCTAAGAGCTCAACCCTGATCGCTCCTCAAGAGAAACAGTGCCCTCGAGGGCCTGTGGTGGTCCTGTCTGGGCCTGGTGAGCAGTCAGAGGAGCAAGAGGGCGTGGGGGGAGCTGGACCAGTGGCCATCTGGGCTGGTACTTGTTTGCAGATCTGGTGTGGTCCGGCCCTTTGACATCTGCCCAAAGTGGGCCCACGTACCGGGTCTCCGATGACATGGTTGTCCACCTGCCGCGTGCGGTTGATGCCAATAATGCCAAAGACCACGAAGACCATGGCCCCTGTATCCACCAGTGGCCGCACGGCTGGCTTTCCGCAGCCCGTGTTCACACAGGGGTTGAAGCCGAAGGTGGCCGAGAGGCGGGCCTTGGGCACTGCAGAGGGAGTCACATCTGTATGGGAAGGCGGGGCCCAGCCTCCCGAGGCCCCACTGCAGCCTCCCCGCATGTACCTTTCTCACTGGGCACATAGAAGAAGCCTTTGGTCGGGCCGTCGGGGCTGGAGCTGAGAAGGCAGCCAGGAGGGGCTGCACACACTCGCCCGTGGAAAGGGGGCTTGTGGGACTGAGCAAAGTACACTTTCCTGTGGAGGCAAAGGAGCCTGGCTGAGGCTGGGAAGACCAGGAGGAGTCTGGGAAGTGAGGCAAGCATAGCCACAGGTGGCTGGGTACCAGGACTGGAGGAGGGCGGGGACGGACTCGCCCCCCCCCCCCAGCACAAGGATTTAGTCTCAGTTTGGGGGCTGGGGTGTGGAGGTCACTTCTGGTCTCCCCACTGCCAGGACGCACCACGTGGCCTGCTCAACAGCCTCCTGTTCTGTGTGTGTCTCCCCACCTGGGGCATGAGGGAGGGAGACCAGGAGTTTCCAAACTGCCCTCCAGGGGGTGCAAGAGTTCACAGAGGGGCCCCAGGCCAGCCTTGAGATTCCCTACTCAGAAGCACCCCCGCCTTAAGCTGAATAGTTACTGAGCCTCAAGATTCTGTGTGAAGCAAGGGTTCCATGGTTAGCTTGTTCACCACTGGACCTGACATAGCTCAAGGTTCTTTCTAGAATGTTCTAAGCTCATCCAGGCAGCCTGATCCTGCTTGCTATTGTGTATGTGCAGAGTGAGCCCAGCCCTGGGCTCAGGGGAGGATGGGCAGAGGGACCCCCACCCCCTGAGCCAAGGTACCCTGGGCTGGAAGAGCCCAGTGAGCCCATCTTGGTCACCTGCCCCCACCTCCACACCACTGCCCTCTGCCCCAAGTGACGTCCAGCCTCTATGGGGGCTCAGCACCCCGAGGTCAGGCTCTGTCAGAGTCAGAGCCCCTCACGTCACCAGCGTAGGGCCTGCACTGTCACTCTCTAGGCCCAGCACCGCACCCCCTTCCAGAGCAGAGCATGTGCCATCACTTGTAATGACACTGCGGTTCACTTGTTAGCTGCTGTCTCCCGCTAGCCAGCCTAAGGGCAGGAGCCACATCTGTCTTATTTACCACCGTATCTCCAGCACCAGCGGGGTGCCGGCACACAGTCGGCGCCCCGTGTTTGTTCAATGAACAACGAAATACAGCCTCAATGGATACACGAATGTGGGGCCCTGGTCAGAACACAGGTGTCCCCAGCTGCTCAGAGGCCCCCGCCCCCTGGGGAACAGAATGCTGTCACCTGTTAAGGGTTTTGGGGCACTAATTACATGCCAGGCACTAGGCAGGGTCTGAGTATACAGCACGTAAGTACAACAAACACAGTCTCTGTCCTGTCTCCTTACGGTCTGGCGGGGCAGGGGAGGGGATGGCATTAAAATATTTGCAGAATTAATTACATAGAAAGAGTGAATAGTGCCTTGGAGAGGAGGTACAGAGCATACACATCCACTCATTTGGCAAGTGTTCACTGAGCACCCCCTGGGCGCCAGGCCCTGTGCTAGGTGCTAGGGACACAGCGGGGGACACGGTCAATGTGCCCACTGCACGATGTTCCCAAGGAATGACAGGTTATAAACCACAGGTCAGAGTGATTCCAGGTGGCCATGGGGGCCGGAAAGGGAGCAAGGGTAGCACATGGAGAAGGACCGGGCATGGTTCTTCGGGACGGGGAGGGAGTTCTGCTCAGGGACAGCTTCTCCCAAGAGGGGACATCGGAGTGGACACCTGAATCCCGGAGAGAAGCCATCACACCGGAGGCGCTACGGAAGAGCATTCTAGGCAGAGGGAGGAGCAAGTGCAAAAGGCCCCAGATGGCACCTGCTGGGCATGCGGGGGAGGGGCAGTGGCGCCAGCGCAAGGCAGGGGGGCAGGGAGGGAGCCGGTCACCGGCCAGTCCTCTGTGCCGGCATCCCCCACTCCCCAGTCCTGGGCCAAGAACTCTCCGAACACACGTGTGCATGTGGACAGGGGCTTCCTAAAGGTGCCTGCTGACATCTCTCGGGGGAGAGGGGTCCGGCTGGGGGAAAAGGGCTTATCTGCGAGGCCGTTACCGCGTGTGCTGCAGCTCGTTGGCGGCCGCGTAGAAGCTGAAGTCAAACTTCCAGCCCCGCTTGGCGTCACAGGCCAAGGTTGTCACCATCCACTTGCGGGAGGGGCTCGCCGGCTGGAGCAGCCCTACTGTAGACATACAAGCGGTCAGCTTCTTGGTGAAGTTACCCAAAGGCGCTCTATACACCTAAGCAGTGGATCGACAGAGACAAGACAGGTGACTCCGGGGGGCTGCCTCGGCCTGGGCCCGGCCTCAGGCTCCGGCCCCTCCCACCAAGGCAGGTCCCCCACCCTGTCCAAGCCCCCCTGCCGTGGGGGGTGGGGCAGAGCCCTGGGCAGAAGCTCAGGAGGCCTGGGTTCGAATCTGAAGATGGAGCAAATCCTTCCCTCCCTGGCTGAACCTCAGTCCTTCCTCCAGCGGGGCATCTACTCTACCCAGGACCTGAGCTGGGCTCTGAGCGTACGGCAGCGAGCAAGATGGGCTTGGTCCCTGCCCCCATGGAGCTGCCAGTCACGATGGCTTTAGGGTCTTTCAGGGTCTATGAATGTAACAGGATGATAAGACATGGGATAAATGGTCAGGGAGGAGGAGGGCAGACGAGAAGTGGGCCAGCGCAGGGCTCTCTGAGGGGACGACATTCATGCTGAGATATCAGTGAGGGGCCTGCCGTGCGTTCCACTGGAAGGAAAGCTTTCTAGGTAGTGGGAACGGCATGGCAAAGGCTCAGAGTCAGGAAATGCCTCAGACACCTCACCATTCAGATGGAAATATAAACCCTGAACAAATGAGTTGACACAGGGTGTAACTTATCAAAAAAACACAGATGATTCCTGAGAGGGAGACCCTGGAGGCCTGGGGTGGCCCTGAGAAGCTGGAGCAGCTGCTGAGAACAATCACGTAACCACTGCCTACCGAGCACTTCCTGTGTCCTACATGCTATATACCATTACCTCACGTGTCTCCAACCCTGGCTGGACTTCACACACCCCATTTCACAGATGAGGAGACTGAGGCTCAGAGGGATTAAGCAATCTGCCCAAAGACACACAGATTATAAATGGCAGAGCCAGGACTCGAACCCAGGTCTGGCTGACTTGGAAGCGCATACTGTCACCACTCTGTAGGTTCCACAGACCTGGCTGGGAGAGGGTCCCCGTCTCCCTCACAGACCCTGCCTCCCCCTCCCTGGTACTGGCGGTTCAGGTCACGGCCGCCCAGGCTCACCTGGAAGGAAGGTACCTCCCCGTCCCCGGGGGACACGATCTGCCAAGGGGCGGGTAGGCTGGCGTTGAGGGAGAACCTGTACACAGCCGGGTGGCCCTTACTCTTCACCTTGGATACATACACGGTGCCTGGGGAGTCTGGGAGACAAATGAAGGATGGAGGAGGGGTGGACAGTCCCCTTGCCTGGCTTCCCCTGACCTGGGGCAGCCCACTCTCTGTTCTGTGGACCAAGGAGCTGAGCCCTAACTTGGGCTCCTCTCTAAATGCTGGCGCTGTTCCTCCCTATTGGACCAAGCAGATGGTCATGATGGGGGGTGCTGGTGGTGGGCGAGCCAATGGCCATGATGGGGGTGCTGGTGGTGGGCGAGCCAATGGCCGTGATGGGGGCTGCTGGTGGTGGGCGAGCCGATGGCCATGATGGGGGTTGCTGGTGGTGGGCGAGCCGATGGCCGTGATGGGGGGTGCTGGTGGT
>NW_027397080.1:28504988-28517240 GCF_003265705.2 Callorhinus ursinus
GGGGATGGGGTGGTGGCACGGATGAAGCGGGAGATGGCCGTGGTCACCAGGATGGGGTGGCAGTGTAGGTGGATGGATTGACCCTAAGTCGTGGTGAAGATGTGCCATCTGGGTTAGGGTAGTGGCGGTGCTGCCCGTGATGGGGGGGCGGGGTAAATGGTGGGGCTGGAGCTGCGAATGACAACAGCAGGCACACAGAGGGTGACAACAGCCACGGGGTGACAAGGACACAGAACTGCCCCATAGCGGGGCTAAATCCCACATGTGTCCCAGCATCCACCTCTGATGGGGACCTGGGCAGGGATAAGCCAGCCTCCGGGGCTCAGGATGCCCCTACCCTCCCCCAGACACTCAGGATGGATCTGGCACACATAACAGGTTGCTGGGGCGCCAGAGGCCTGGCTGGGTGGTGGCAGGAGGGGATGCCTACTGTTCTGACTGAGAAGAGCTAGTAGGATAGTGGGCAAGGGCCCCCCAACCCAACCCCTCCTCGGTGACTCCAACAACACAGACTCTTGTTCTCATAGGAAGGTCCTAGTACTAGGCAGGATCTCCCGAGGCCCTCCCCACCAGCCAGACCACACTCCCCACTAACCCTGTGGGGTGGCCTCAGGTCGGCTGGCCCAGGGGACCCCCGAGCCCCGCTTCTTCTTCTCCAGGGATGTCCGGATGTTGTTCTGCAGGCTGTGGGGCTTCTCCTGGAACAGACCTACCCCCGTGCCTCGTTAGGGACAGCAGGGCTTCCCTGGCTGAGCCCAGCAGGGGAGGGCAGAGATGGAGAGAGATGGCCACCCTAGGGACACGGGCCTTGGGGCCCTCGGCTTGGGGGAGGGGTGACAGGGGTCTGAAGGAAGCTGGATGGAACTGAAAAAAATGCCAAATACTGAATTCACAGGAATCTGGAGGCAAAAGGAAGACACCTGTCAGCTCCATCCAAAGGAAGACACTGATGCTTTCCCTCCTTGTGCTCGCCATGCCTCAAGTACCGCCTCTGTCAAATGGGGCGACTCCGAACCCCCAGAGGGTGGCGGAAGGACCAAACGGGATGCTGCATCTCATGCATTTGGCTCATGATAAATGCTCCATGAGTGGGTACAATTAGAAATGGGACATCATCAACCAGCAGAGATGACAAGAGACTGTCCTGTTTTGCCTCACCCACTGGGGGTGAATTTTCTGTTTTCTTTTGTTGTTGTTTCATGAGAGAAATTTTACACCTTCAAAGATGCAATCTTCACAATAATTCTCGGAGGTCATTATCATTAACCCCATATGACAGAGGAGAAAGCAGAGAGGTTCGGGGAGGTTCTGTGACCTGCAGAGGAAGTAAGAGGCAGAGCCTCACTGGATCCAGTCTTGGTGGCCCTGAAAGCCCTTTCTGCTGCAACACCAACAGGTCTCCCTAAGAGCAGTTCAGGGAGCTAAGAGGGGCAAGGGGCGGAGGCTGGACTTGGGCTAGCCTCCTGGCCCTTCTCTGGACAATTCCAGGAACTTCGGCACCATCCTGGGTTTTGTCCACCTAGGAAAGAGGAGTGGCTTTTTGACTCGCAGGCGGCCTCATAGCCGTTTAATGTGTAGGCGCGGGCGGGAGAGAGAGGAGCCAGGGATGTGGCCGGGGCTAGCTCCAATTTAGGAGGGGCTCTTTGGGCACCTCTCTGAGCTGCAGTCGATTATCATGCATTTGGCTAATGCCATTACCAAGGGGAAGGCCAGGTTAATGTGAACACTGCCCTAATTAAATGAAGGCAATTACAGCAGTCAGCGGATCTTCTCCTAGGAGCTTCTCTAACTGACCTGGCAAAGCTGTATGACCTTGGGCCAACCTCCCCTGGCCCCAACCCTGACCTCAGGCTTCCCTCTGTAAAATGAGGGCCTGGATCAGACTCCCTCTAAAGCGAGGAGACATCTTCAACTCACCTCCTTGCTCATCCCTGACACCCACTCGCCATCACCAAATCCTGTGGATTTCACCTCTTAGAAACCTCTTGACTCCACTGCCACCATAAGCACGCTGGCCCAGGCCCACTGTCTTTTGTTCAGATGAAGGCACCAGCCTCCTACCTGGTCTCCCAGCCGGCTTCTACCCTGTCCCTCCCAACCGCCTCCACACAGCACCTGGGAGAATCAGTCATGGCCCTTCTCTGCCTAAAATCCTCCAGTTGCTCCCCTGCCAGCATACCTGGCTAGCCTTAGCTCCTGAGACCGACTCTCTCAAACTTGGCCCTGGTTTTGCCCACCTCTGGTGCTTCCCTCTGCCTAGACCTCTTCTCTTCTCTCTCTCTCTCTCTCTCTCTCTCTCTCTCTCTCTCTCTCAGCCTGGCTAACTCCTTCCCTTTCTTTGAGTCTCAGCTTAGACACTGCCTCTTTCAGGAAGCCTTCCATGATGCTGAGCTCCCCAGGCTGCCCGTTCTTCCTCCACCACAGCACAGATCTACTATTCCAATGCTGGCTCCTAGCAAGCAGATGAACTCCCAGAGCTCAGGAAGCCTGTCCTGCCCACTACGGTTTTCCCAGCACCCGGTAAATACCCGTTTCAGGAAATGGGGAGACACTCAGGCTCAGATGTGGAGTGATTTGCTGAGGTTGCACAGTGACCTGGACCTTGCATCTCGCAGGCCAATGGTCTTTGAGACCTGAGTTCCAAAGAGAGCGGGGAGCCACAGGGGACACCCTGACTGAACTCTTACCTGAGCAGGTGATGCAGGATATGCCCTCAGCGCTCAGGTTGTACTTGAGGTCCAGCAGCACCTGGATGTTGGTATCGGGCCGGAAGAGCAGGGGGGCCCGGCTGGCGGGGCGGAGCCGGCTGGCGCAGACCAGGGACAGAATGAGGACGGAGACGAAGAGCCCTGCCAAGAAAGGAGGCATGCTAGACGGCGCCGGGGGCCAGGGCCCGGGGCCTGGGGGGCCTTCACAGCCCTGGGGAAGAGCTGCTCCCTTTATGGGGGAGCGGTGGGGGGCAGGGTCCCTGGGGAGCTGGCAGAGGTGTGGCATGCCAGCCTGCGGCTGAAGCTGGTCAGGGATTGGTCCTCTGGCGGTCGGGGTTGGATGTTACTCATGTCACCTGGGGGGCAGACTAGAAGCTACAAGTTTGCATTCTTGGACAAGAACCAGCCACCACCTTAGAGCACCTAACAGTTTCTGAAGAGCTGGCACGTCCACTTGATTAAACACAACTCTAAATACTGTCAGTGATTATAATCATGATAGCACTCAGCATTTACTGAGCACTTACTGCATGCCACACACCGGTCGGAGTTCTTTCCTTGTACCGTGGCTTGCCCTATTAGACAGATACAATTCTTATCCTCAGGAACAGGATAGGAAACTGAGGCCCAGACTGACTGACAAACCCAAGGTTACCCGGCCAGTACATGGTAGAATTAGGATTCTAATCTGGCCAAGCTGGTCTGACTCCAGAGCCCAAGCCTTAAGCGCTCTGCTCTACCACCCAATATGATGACTGGCACACAGTTATGGGGGACCAGCTCCATTCTACATGGGAAGGGGGTGAGGCCCAGAGAGTGAGACGCCAACCCAGGGTCATGTGCAGGAGGGGGCTGGGCTCCCAGGGCCGATATGTCCTTTGGGGTGTCTGTCCCCCATGCCTCGGGCACTGGGGAAAAGCTGCAAGTCAGAGGGGAAAGAGGGTGGAGACCCCACTTACCCACGATCACCCAGCGGCTCTTGACAGCGGACCACAGGGCCCAGTGGTGCAGCAGCTCCTGCAGCTGGGCAATGAGCTGGCCCCTGCTGCCCCGGTCGGGGGCTGGCTGGAGGCTCTCGGGGGGCATAGACACCAGGGACGCGTCTCCCAGCTCCAGCGACACTGCCAGGGCAGAGCAGCGGCTCATCAGAGGTCAAAGCCCACTCTGGTCCCTGTCCTCTCTAGGGAAGTCCGAGTGCTTGATGAGGATCCCCTAAGGCCATCAGGACCAGTCTGTCCTCACACCATCTCATCAAAGGTGACCTCCCTGGCAGATGCAGGCCCGGGTCTCGCCAGGGTCAGCAGGGCAGGCCAGCGCCAAACTTACCTGGCTCCTCCTCAACGTTCAGCAAGGGGATGTCATCATCCAGGTAGGGCATGGGGCCCTGGGCAGGGCTGCCCCCAGCCCGCTCAGGAGTGGCGAACACATCCCCGGGCAAGTGCAGGGAGCTCTTGCGGCCACACTTCTGGTGGCAGCTAAGGAGAGAGTGGGGGAGAGGGGTGAGCCCCAGGGGGGCCCCAGGTGCGCAGGGAGGTTGGGGCAAGGCCCCAGCCACCCTATGAGCCCCGGCTTCACACTGCTGTGGATGTCTCCTGGAGGACATTCACCACAGACTCCCAGGAGCCTGTTGCCTGATTCCTTTCCGGGGCCACCTCCCCAGCCAACCCCCCGCCCCCGGGCCCTCGGTACCATTCTTCCTCTGGGGAGACAAAGGGTGACGGCAACCAGGACCCAGGGAGAGGGTCCCCTGCGCTGGTGTGCCCCGCCCCAAGCCCCGAACCCCTGTCATTCCTAGTACCCAAGCCCAGCCAGCCACCCAGGCCTGACTCCATGTGGCCACCCTCCCTCCCTCCCTCCTTCCCTCCCCCTTCCCTGACCACCCAGCCCGCAAGACCCCAACCCTTTGACCTCCAGCAGCACCTGTGGGCCGACCCATCCAACTCTGCACGCGGCTCACTGTGTCTAAACATGGTTACTCCACCAAGGCAAAAACCCGAGAAGCACTGAACATGGCGGCCGGCGCGGGGGTGCCGGTCAGACCACTGGGTTTAAATCTCGGCTCTGCTGCCTACTGAACGGGTGACCTTGAGAATGTTGCCCACCCTCCCCCAGCCCTTGTTTCATTGTCAGTAAAATGCGCAAAACAAGGGCACCCAGCTCCGAGGGTCCTGGGGGGGGAATAAGTTCTTGTATAAAAGCGCTTTGCCCACTTCCTGGCACAGAGTAGGTCCTCCCAAATGGCAACTCCCCGGCAGGATTCTCTTCTCCCTCCTCGGTCCTGCAGGAGTGCCCAGCATAGAACTGGGCACACAGAAGATACTCAATAAAGGATCCCACAGCTTTTAGAAGAGAGGGTGGGGCGCTGAGCGGTGCTGGAGGACGTGTTATGGGCATTTGGTGAGAGGACATGGCCCCCCCACCTCTACTGGCTGCTCACCTGGTCTGGCAGGCGTTCTCTAGCGGTGCCATGTAAAGGCTCCAGATGCCCAGGGCGGCCGGCATGGTGAACAGCACAGCCAGCCAGCAGCAGGACACAATGAGAGACATGAACAGGCCGAAGTCGTGGACGGCCGGGATCTGGCAATGGAGAGGTACAGGCAGGCTGTGAGGCCGCTCAGGCCCGGAGTCCAGGGAGCCTGGACCTCTGTAACCAAAGGCACTCAGGACCCCAGACCACTTGCAGAATGGGGGTGGGGGCGGTGAGGAGGCCCAGGCTGCCAGGAGGACATCGGAAGGCGAGGGCTGGCGGAAGGGGGCACAGCAGGGGAGGAAGAGTTCCATCTCCAGGGCAGAGGCTCAGGTCCACACTGCAGCCCCCTGCCCACGGTGGTGCCTCGCACGGAGCAAGCACTCACTAACGGTCATTACCCAAGCGACTAGGGGGTCAGAGGAAGACAGCCTGTTAGACCAGGCCACATGTGAGTGAGGGTAAGGGAGGGAGTGCTCACATGTGCACCCGGGGCTGGGGAGCCATGGGGGGAGCTCCAGGGTGTCCCAGGGACCCGCATAGGGATGTGGCAGTCAAAGGAAACTGTAACCAACAGCACCCAGGCCTTCACTGTTTGTGAAAAACTTTGACAACCAGCTCATTTCAGTCCCTGAATAATCCACACAGGAGGCGAGTGAGGCTCAGAGGTCTTAAGGTCACACGGCCAGTCACAAAGGGGACCTAGAACCCAGCTCTGCCTGTTTTCTGGACACAGCTCTCTAGCAAGGCCCAAATAATCCCAAAGCACCTAGTGGTTTCTAGATGGGCTACTTGGCCCAGGTCAAATGTTTCGAAGGCTCGCATGGGCTCACTGCCTTTCGGGTTTTGTCGGCACCAAGGACCTGGCCCAAACTCAGATAACTCAGATCCTTCTCCTGAGCCCAACTCAGGGGCCTGAAGGAGCATGGGGCCAGTTAGAAGGATGTCAATGAGAAGGACGACAATGTAGGGTGAAGCTGGTGGGTGGGAAGAGCTCTGGACTGGGGGTCAGCGGACTTGGTCAGGCTCACCACTTACCAGCTGTGTGACCTTGAGGAGGTCACTTTACCTCTCTGGGCCTCAGTTTCGGTATTAGGAAAATAGGGATGTAACAGTACCTCTGTCATATGTCTTGAAAACTAAACGTGGAAGAGCTTTGGGAATCGCCACACACCCTTCAGGGCAGAGGTTGGATTATTATTAGTGAGCATTAATAGTAAATACTATTTGTATTGTCATAATTTTCCCATTTGTTAAGTTCTGGTAATGACAACCAGTAGCAAGAACGGAGTCTAGGGACATGGCAGGTGCCTTGAGGCAAACGCTGTGTGGCTGCAAGGGAAGGGGTGAGTGGGAGGAGCAGAGCCCAGGGGCCCATGGGAGGAGTGGGGAGGCCGGGCCAGGGACAAAGGCAGTCTCTCACCTGGGAGAAAACATTAGCTGCGTAGGCAGCAGCTGTGGTCAGGGAGGTGAAGAACGTGGCCTTGCCTGCCGTCTGGATGGTGTGGATCATCCGCAGCTGGGGGTCCTCCAGGTGGGTGGCCTGGCGGTAGGTGTTGATGAACACAAAGACATCGTCCACACCTACGGGTGGGAGCCCCGGGCCAGCAGGGGCAGGCTCAGGATCATGTTGCTGTCTCCAGGATCAGACCCACGCTGGGCCTACACTAACCCAGAGTGGCCCCCTAAGAGGTCAGGCTCCAGGGGAGTCCTGCTTCTCAGCCTGGGGTTTGGAAAGACCCATCCGCCTTTGGCTCTACCCACCAAGAATCCAAGCCCCACCCTCCTTGCTCCCTGGCCCTACCCCTTCCCCAGAACGAGGCCCCTATTCCAAATCTTCACCTCCTTCCCACCCTTCCCACCATGCCACAGAGGAAACTCACCGATGCCCACTATCACAAAGGCAGCCACGCCGTTGAGGATGCCCAGGTACTGGATACCAAAGACCACATGGTACAAGAAGAGCGCCACCAGGCAGCTGAGGCCAATGCTGGCAATCCCGAAAAAGGACAGGAACACTGGGCAGGGCAAGAGGCACGTGGGAGAGAGTGGGAGGGCCCAGCAGAACACACACCCTTCGAGGGCATAGCTGGATTCTGCCTCACAGCCATGTCCCCCACAGAGTGCCCTTCACCACCCTGGGTATGTCCTGAACAGTTCTCATGCCCAGACAGAAGGGGCCAGGCAGGAAGCCAGAGTGGCAGAGGGAGCCATCTGAGTGGGTGGTTCACAGGCCCTCATCTTCATAGAACTGAACTCAGTTGCTAGTAGGGAATTATTATATATTTAACATCTGCACCCCAGTAGACTAGAGGTTCCATGAGGGTAGTAAACGTGTCTGTGATATTCTTCACTGGATCTCTGGCACCTTAGAGCATCCGACACATAGTCGGTGCCCAATTAATAATTGTTATGTGGATGAATGAATGAATGTCTTTTCTATTTTTGAAGGTCTGGCTAATCTGTCATTCGCGTGGGCAATAGAGAGTACCTACTGTATATGGAGAAAGAAGCAACCAGGGTATGTGGGAAGGTGGCAGTGTTACAGTGAACTGAGGGACAAAAGGGCAGCTGGGGACTATAAAACAGGCTACAGAATAATCCATAAAGGAGGGTCTGATACTCCAGACTCCCCCCAAAAAATTTTTAGCAAGGAAATGATGGTCAAAGGGCACAAGGTTAACCATGTGAGGTCCTGGGAGTGGGGTCCCTCGGGTATGGCCCGAGCTGTGTCTGGACCACAGTCCCCCTGCCTGGGGTTGAAAGGTGACCTCTGAGCACCCCACCCACCAGCTCTGACACGGCAGATTCAAGATGATTTCTGGCATTCTGGAGAAGGCAGGCTTTGGTGGGACAGGAGCACATGGGGAGGGGAGAGGGGAGCTGGTTCCTGCTGGGCCTTCTGAGGAGGCCTACCTGAGCAGGAGGTGAGAATGTAGACGAGGGCCGCGATGCAGCTGCTGCTGATGAAGGCCAGGAGCATGTCATTGTTGAAGGTCCTGCGCACCTCGTAATCAAAGAGGTCTGTCCCCCCGTATAGAACCTGGACTTTACTGGGGGGGGGTGGAGAAGAAAGACAGAAATGGGTTGCAGATGGCTGTTGACACTTGGAGGACCAGGAGATATCCACCTCCGCAGTGGCTCTTTAGCTTGGCTATACAGTGAGTCACCTGGGGGCTTCCAAAAATCCTGATGTCCAGGCCAGACTCTAGACAAATTATTCCGACAATTTCTGGGGTGGGGCTGAGTCATCAGTGTTTAAAAATCTCCCAGGTGATTCAAATGTATGGCCAAGGTTCAGACCATACTCAACACAGATAATAATCACAGTCAAATCCTATGCCATCTCCCAATTCTCAATATTTGCTGCAAAATCCTAAATTCAAACCAGCTTCCATATATGCAGTTTTACATGGCTAGTCAGTGTGCAGGTGACACAAGCTATTCTTTTTTTTTTTTTTAAGATTTTTTAAAGATTTTATTTATTTGTCAGAGGGAGAGAGAGCACAAGCAGGGGGAGTGGCAGGCAGAGCAGGCAGAGGGAGAAGCAGGCTCCCCGCTGAGCAAGGAGCCCGACATGGGACTTGATCCCAGTACCTTGGGATCATAACCTGAGCCGAAGGCAGATGCCCAACCGACTGAGCCACCCAGGCGTCCCACAAGCTACTCTTAGTAATAACAAAAACATAACCAGCTGGTCATATTGAGTTTTAAAATACAAATCTGCTTCTGGCCATGATGGAGTGATAAGACCAAATCTAGATTTACCCTCCCCATGAAATTAACAACAACAAAAAAGAGAAAATATATAAAGCAAGACTCTGGACATGAGATAACACAGGACGATAATACCTGAGAGATGAGAATCAAAATTGGTTCTATGGTTATCCTGACTTATCACCTTGAGAGCTGCTGGGCCCCAGTGCAGCCTAATATATGGGCTATTGGGCTCCCTAAAGGAGGGTGCAACTTTCCCAAACTTGATGGAAACTATAAACCTGCTGATTCAAGAAGCTCAAGCAACTAACTCCAAGTACAAAACAACAACAACAACAACAAAAACCCCCCAAAACCATGAATGAAACAACAACAAAGCACATCATAATCAAATCGCTCAAAACCAGTGACCAAAAGAAAGTCTTAAAAGCAGCCTGAGGAAAAAGATGCATCACACACAGAAGAACAAAAATAGGGATGACTTCCCATCAGAAACAGTGCAAGTGAGAGGACAACGGAGCAGTACCTTTTACCTACTGGGAAAACAGCTGACCCAGAATTCTATACCCAGCAAAACTATATTTCAAAAGCAAAGGCAAAATGAAGACCTTTTCAAATACACAAAAGCAGAAAGAATTCATCTCCAGTACCTCTGCACTATAAGAAATGTTAAAGGAAGTCCTTCAGGTACAAAGAGAAGGATAATAGACGGAAACATGGATCTATACAAAAGAATAAGAAAGACTGGAAATAGTAATGGCATGAACAAATATATAAAATTTTCTTATTACTTATTAAGTCTCTTTATAAGATAATTGACCATATAAGCAAAAATAGTAATATAGTGTGGTATTTATAACATGTATGAAAATAAAACACATGACAACAGTAACATAAAGGCCAGGAAGAAAGAAATGGTAGTATACCACTGTAAGGGTCCCACACTATACACAAGGTGTATGACATCATCTGAAGGTACGCTGTGATAATCTAAGGTTGCATACTTTAAGCCCTAAAGCAAGCACTAAAATAAATAAAAAGTTATGGCTAAAAGGCAAACGAAGGAAATAAAATGTAATAATAAAAAATACTGAATTAGTCCAAAAGAAGGCAAAAGAGAGGAAAAGGGGAACAAAGAATATATGACAAGTAGAATAAAATAAGATAGACTTAAGCCTAACCATATTAATAACTGCATTATCTATAGTTGTCTAAACACCCCAATTAAAAGGCAGAGACAGTCAGACTAGCTTTTAAAAAAATCAAAACCTAGCGGCCTACAAGAAACACATTTTATGATTTTTTTGAAGATATTTTTTTATTTAAGTAGTCTCTACACCCAGTGTAGGTCTTGAACTCACGACCCCAGGATCAAGAGTCACATGCTCCTCTGAAACCCACTTTAAATATAGAC
Organism: Callorhinus ursinus; assembly: GCF_003265705.2. Taxonomy (NCBI): domain Eukaryota; kingdom Metazoa; phylum Chordata; class Mammalia; order Carnivora; family Otariidae; genus Callorhinus; species Callorhinus ursinus. The sequence goes on from NW_027397080.1 coordinate 28,515,295, forward strand.
ACAAATAGGTTAAAATCAAAAGGATAGAAAAAGATGTGCCATGCTAACTCAAATCAAAAGAAAGCGGGAATGGTTACATTAATAACAAACTAAGTAAACTTCAGAGCGAAGAATATTACTAGGGATAAAGAAGACAATTTCAAAATGATAAAGGGTTCAATTAATCCAGACAACACAATCAACCAATTTGACCTAATTGATATTTATTAAGCACCCCACCCAGCAATAGCAGAATATGTATTCTTCTTAAGGGCACAAGGGAACATTTAGCTAGACAGACCACAATCTGGACCATAAAACAAGACCCAATAAATTTAAAAGGACTAAAGTCATACAAAGGATGCTCTCTGACCACAAAAGAATTACATTAAAAATCATCTACAAAATGATATCTGGAAAATTACCAAATATTTGGAACCTAAATAATATACTTTTAAATAACACATGGGTCCAAAAAAAGAGATCAGAAGAGAAAATAGAAAATATTTTGAGATGCACCTGGGTGGCTCAGTCGGTTAAGTGCCTTTGGGCTCAAGTTATGATCCCAGAGTCCTGGGATCAAGCCCCGAGTCAGGCTCCCTGCTCAGTGGGGAGTCTGCTTCTTGTTCTTCCTCTCCTTCTGCCCCCCCACTCGTGTTCTCTCTCTCTGTCTCAAATAAATAAATAAAATCTTTTTAAAAAAGTATTTTGAATTGAATAAAAACAAAAACACAACATATGAAAATTTGTGGGATGTACTAAAACAGTACTGAAAGGGAATTTTATAGCAATAAATACCTACATCGGAAAAGAAGAAATGTTTCAAATTAATGACCTCAGCTTCTACTTCAAAAAGTATAAGAGAAAATTACATGTAAGGTAGGTAGACAAAAGGAAATAATGAAGATCAGAGAAGAAGTTAATGAAAAACAAAACGAAACCAACAAAAAAAAAATCAAAGAAACCTAAAGCTAGTTCTTTGAGAAGAACAGTAAAATTGACAAACCTCTAACCAGACTGATCACGAAGAAAGACAGAAGATACATATGAAAGAGGTGCCATCACTAGTTTCTACAGATATTTAAAAGATAAAAAGGGAATATTATGAACCACTTTATACCAACAAATTTGACAGTTTAAATGAAATGGACAAATTTCATGAAAGACTCAAAACTACCAAAGCTCATACAAGAAGAAATAGATAATGTTAATCACCCTATGTTTTTTAAATGAATTTTTAAAAAATTGAAATAGCCCTGTGTGTATGTATTTTTTAAGTGTGCAAATAAAGAAATAGATACAGAGTCCAGAAATAAACCCACATATATATGGACAATAGATTTTTGTCCTAGGTGCAAAGGCAATCTTTGTTGAGGGGATAATCTTTTCAACAGATATGTTGGAACAATTAGATATCTGTATAAAAATATGTGGCATCTCACAGAAATGGACCCTCAACTCTATGGTCAACTCATCTTTGACAAAGCAGGAAAGAATGTCCAATGGAAAAAAGACAGTCTCTTCAACAAATGGTGTTGGGAAAATTGGACAGCCACATGCAGAAGAATGAAACTGGACCATTTCCTTACACCACACACAAAAATAGACCCCAAATGGTTGAAAGACCTAAATGTGAGACAGGAGTCCATCAAAATCCTACAGGAGAACACAGGCAGCAACCTCTTCAACCTCAGCCACAGCAACTTCTTCCTAGAAACATCGCCAAAGGCAAGGGAAGCAAGGGCAAAAATGAACTATTGGGATTTCATCAAGATAAAAAGCTTTTGCACAGCAAAAGAAACAGTCCACAAAACCAAAAGACAACCGACAGAATGGGAGAAAATATCTGCAAATGACATATCAGATAAAGGGCTAGTATCCAAAATCTATAAAGAACTTATCAAACTCAACACCCAAAGAACAAATAATCCAATCAAGAAATGGGCAGAAGACATGAACAGACATTT
>NW_027397080.1:28557240-28678493 GCF_003265705.2 Callorhinus ursinus
GGATGTGTTAGCCTGGTGATGGGTATTAAAGAGGGCACGTTCTGCATGGAGCACTGGGTGTTATGCACAAACAATGAATCATGGAACACTACAGCCAAAACTAATGATGTAATGTATGGTAATTAACATAACAATAAAAAATTAAAAAAAATTTCTGGGCATGACATGAGGAGTGAGAAGGAAGCGAGGAAGAGACTCTGTTTTTCCTGCAGGACTCTGTGTTACTAATAGCCATCATGGCACCACACTGATTCCAAGAATAAAGTATGCCAGCCTCACCATGAACTGAGGGACAAAGGGAGACTTGACTTAAGCTCCTGGATCAAGCTATGCCTGAGTCCTACCTTGAAACTTTTCAGCTATTAGATCGGGTAGAAAAGGTTTTCTGTCACTTATAACTGAAAGAGTCCTGATTAAATAATCATGGACTCCCATAATCATGGAATTTGGGGCAGCTAACGCCAAGGATGCTTAGGATAATAAATTTGTTGGGGCGCCTGGGTGTTGCAGCTGGTTGGGCATCTGACTCTTGGTTTCGGCTCAGGTCATGGTGTCGGTGTCATAGGATCAAGCCCCGTGTCAGGTTCCATGCTCAGCGTGGAGTCTGCTTGGGGTTCTCTCTCACTCTCCCTTTGTCCCTCCTGCTTGCACTCTCTCTCGCTCTCTTTCTCTAAAATAAATAAATAAATCTTTGAGAAAAATAATACCAAATTGGTTGAATCTCAGAGTTTAAGTCGTTAGAGACTAAGCCTGACTGAAAGGAATATGGAGAGGACCTCAAAGCTATGGGTGTGGAGCAGGGGAGGGCCCGAGTTGCCTTTATGCACCCCCACTGGTACCAGTGCATTTGTCCCATACCAGGAGCTCCTGCAGTTCCAAGCACTAGACTGTGGATTGGCCTGGGAGAGCCATGTGCAATGAGATGCACAATCCCAGACAGCCCTTCGGGATTGTCCTTCTGCATGGTACCCTCTTATCCTTTCATGCAGGGAAGAGATGGGTTCTGAGCAGTGCAAGCAGTGCTGCTGGGAAGGAGAGGTGGATGATGAGGACACCCCTTAGAAAAGCTGCATTTGGCCAGCAGAAAAGCCTGCCCCAGACCAGACTGCTCTGAGGCAGGCGCCTGGCCCAGTGTGCCAACCTCCATCTTGGCGTCAGTGCCCACTCTTGCTGGCTGACCTTTCTGAGCAGATATTTCAGGAAAAGGAACGGAAGATCACATCTCGCGCTGGCTTCTCCACCTGCTGAGAGGATCTTCAAAGGTGCCAATGGCTGAACTGGCTGCTGGACCACTTCTCTCTGCCAGGACCCAGGCTGCCATTGGCTGTGTTCCTCTCCAGCCCACAGGGCCTCCCACCTGGCCACAGCTCCTGGACCCAGCTTCACTTCTGGCCTGGCCACTCTTCCTCAGAAGGTAAGTGGCTCTTTTGCCCTGCATGGAGGTTCCTGAGTATAATAATTTGGGTTCCAGTTCCACTTTCTCCAGGGGCTTGCTACTTGTATAAATTGGCATCAATTTGTCCACTTGAAAAACGGAGGCTTCCCCAATAGTGATAAGCCTCACTACACTTTTATGAAATGGGCCTTCGCACTCCCATTCTACAGGCTAAGAAGCCAAGGCTCTGAGGGTCCCTGATGCTATTCATTCAGCAGTCTCATTGAGCACAGTCTACTTGCCAGGCACTGTAGTAAGGTGTCAGGACATTAAGGTGACTAAAACAAGGTCCTGACCCACAAGCTGCTCAGTTGGGGTGGGTGATACACTTGCCGAAGGGCATAGAGCAAATTGTCATCTCCTCTGCACACAGTAGGTACTCAACCAATTCATGAGTTGGCTGAAATGCTTTACGGGCAACTGACAAGGAGCAATCATGGGCAAAAAGACCACAGGATGCAAAGGATGCATCAGGAGAAAGAGAGATGTCAATTTCCAGCCTGGAGCCTAGGTTTGCAAACAAAAAATCTATCATATCTGATGCTGTTTGCCAAAGACTAGAATGGAGATGAAGGAAATGAGGAGCAGCGGATGGTGTGCTTGGCTCCTGCCTGACAAAGCAGCTGGGGGCCTGTAGGGCTCTGGAATGGTCCCCAGATCCCCCCAGTCAGGGCTGCAGAGAGGATGGAAACAATGTAACCAGGATGGCCTGCTGGTAACACTGGTAACCGGGAGGGAGGGTTTGCAAATGTGAGGATGAACCCTTAGAATGGACCAGCCTCAGAGATGATAGCCTCAGGCTCTCTTTCTCCTCTGGACCTTGCTTCTCAAAGCATGGTCCATGGACCAGCAGCATTGGCAATACCTGGGCATTTGTTTAAAATGCAGATGCATTTATTGCATTATGCAAATACAGTATCTGGGCATTTGTTAAAAGTGCAGACTCTCAGTCCCATTTCGCACCTACTAAATGTGAGTTTGCAATGTCAACAAGGTTCTCCACTGTTTCCCAAGGCTAGCCACATATTAGAATCATCCAGGGAGGTTTGGAAAACCCAGGTGCCTGGATATATTCCAGAGATTCTGATTTAATTGGTCTGAGCTGTCACCTGGGCAGCAGGACTCTGTTGAGATATAATTGACATTTAACATTGTATAAGTTTAAGGTGTACATGTGATGACTTGATACACTTATATCTTGCAAAACAGTAACGTTAGCTAACACCTCCATCACATCATATAACTGTCATCCCTTTTCCAGCAGGACTTTTTAGGGTCCAAGTGATGATCCTAATGGGCAGCCAAGGCTGGGGACCACTGCTTTAACTTTACAGAGTACATCCTGAAACTTGACCTCATGGGCCCTTCACTACAACCCTGGTAGCTTAGGAGGGCCTGGTTGTTTCCATCTTTCAGAAATGGCGTTATCCTCATTTTTCAGCCTAGCAGGTTAGTGTAGAAGAGTGGTTCTCAAAGTCAAGTCCCCAGAACCAGCAGCATCGCCCTGGAACTTATTAGGAATGCAAACATCTGAATCAGAAACGCTGGTGATGGGGCCCAGAACCTATGTTTTAGCAGCCTTTCCGGTAATTCTGGGGCAGGCTCAGGGTTGGGAGAGGAGCTCTGGCATCTGTCCCTGGCTCTGTGTGTCCTTGGGTGGGGGACTCTCCCTCTTTGGGCTTCAGTTTCCATGTGTGTAAATGAGGGAGGGGTGGAGCAGATCGGGGTTGTCACCCTCCTTAGAGTCCCTTGGCACACTGCCCATCTGCCACAGCACTGCTCCCCACTGTGCCCAGACTGACCCCGGACTTTTCTCAGCACTCCCTCCACCCCCACAGGCAGTGCGGCCCTCCCAGGTGGCACTGAAATTTAAGTCTCTTTACCATCCCAGGTGCCAGCTGACCTCTGAGGCCCCTCCACAGTGTTAGTGACAGTGGCAGGCCCCGGACCCTGGAACCCAGCGCTTTTTCTCTCCTCCTCCTCAGGCTCTGAGAAATAGAGAAGCTGGTGCATCCACATGGGCCAGAAAAATGTGTCAAGGGGGCAGGTGACCTGTCTCCACCTTCATGCCCTTCCACACCCCCACGCTTTGTACAGCTCGTTCCCACTCCCTGTTGTACTCCTCTGGTCTAATCTTAATGCACCACTGAGGCCAAACTCAAATGTCACCTTCTCCATGAAGTCCCCTGTGCCTCCAGGCAGGGACAGCTGAACTTGCACAGAGATGGGAGCATGTCCTGCCTGCATTACGCATCTCCATTATAGTCTGCCTCCCCTGGGGGACTGTGGCTCCTGGAGATCAGGGACCCATCAGGATCCCTAACGCTAAGCCCTGGGCTTGGTAGGGATAAATGCTTGAGACAAACGTGATTGAATGAGGTGCCCAGATTACCAGTGTCAGGGGCAAGATGTCCTAGGGGCCCCAGTATACTCCTGCTAATGGCACCTTCTGCACCTCACTCTACCAGCATATCAGCCAACTTCCCACTTGCCAGTCCTTTGGCACTCAGAGTCCGCTGCTGCCCTGGAGTGGGCCTGAGAGGTGCAGAGCCCGCGAGCTGCCAGGCTGTCCTGCACAGCCGGTCTGGCCTGACTCCCTCCTGGCGAAGTGGAAGGGAGGAAGAGAGGGAGGCAGACAGGCAGCAGGGTCATACCCCGGGTCTCCAGTGAGGAGCCAATGGGCAGGTTAGTGAGGCAGTGACTGCAGTCAGATTATTGATGCCAGAGAGGCGGGGAAGGCAGTGCTGGGGCTGTAAGCATGCTCACACATCCAGCCGAGTTCCAGGGATCTGGAGAAGCTGCCCTCTCTCAGCTTGCCTGCATGCTCCCATTTGCTGTGCTCAGCCCTGCTCGGAAGGAGGAGGCCCATTCAGTCCACATTTACCAGCACCTACTGTGCATTCAGCCATGGGTGAGATGCCGTGGGGCAGCATGGAGAAGGCACAGTCCCTGCTCTTAAAGGGGGATGAGAAGGGGAAAGATCCTGGCATGTGATGAACACAGCTGTATGCCGTGTCTTGTGTGAGGACAACGTGCATTGAGCACCTTATCAGTCCCCGAGGGAGAGGAGTGTATACAGAACACCTACCATGTGCCAACCTTGCGAGGGGAATATGTACTCAGCCCGTACTGTGTGCCAAGTCCCATGAGAGGGAAAGCGCATTCTCCCTAAGCCCGGGGCCCTGAGAGAGGGGAACGTGGATTGAGTACCTCCCATGCTCCAAGCTCTGTGTGCGGAGCCTCATACCCAATGAAACCTTATGCCAGTTCAGGAAGTTGGCTTTCATGCCGGTGTCTCCTTCCCCTACAGGAATCCAAATTCTCCTCCTCCAAGGCCCAGCTCAAAGGCTACCTCCTACGGGAAGCCTTTCCCGATTTGTTGGGTAGAACTCCCGGCTCTTTTCTCTTCTGTCCTTCAGCAGCACATCAAGGCCGTCCTCATTTCTTCTGCCTGGGATGATGGACAGCCAGACAGCCATGTGTGCAGCCCTCCCCATGGGCCAGAAATGATGCTGAGCACCGCCAGGCTCCCTCTCAGTCCTCACCACCCAGCTGCTGGGTAAGTACTACTGCTACCCATTTTACAGCCAAGGAAACTGAGCTCCAAGGAGGCTAAAGGACCTGCCCAAAGCTACACAACCAGCGGATGTCAGAGCCAAAGCTTGACCATAAGCCCGGGCATTTCCACGGCCACTGGGTGAACTCCCCTGGCGCAGGCGAGGGCTGTGTTCCCCCCTGCATCTACCCTCCCAGGTCCTGGCTCCCTGGGCGTGGCTGCCCCCAGAGGACATCCACTGGCCATTTTCACAGCAGTAACCAGACGTGTTGGTCCTGACTTGGCTGCCCCGCACCCCACGCCCTGCTAGCAGGGTCCTGACTTGGCAGGCAGAGACCCCCTCCTCGGGGGCTCACCAGGACGGGGGGACATAGTATTCCCAAACTGGGACATGTGCTGACATTTCTGGGGAGAAAAGACCAATCTGGAGAATCGGGGCTTTCACCTCCCCCTGGGAATTGGCGTGCTGCGCTTACCCATGATGCTCTCCCTCCACTTCACAGAATAATTGCTGAACAGATTGCACTGGAAGGAGAATTCCTGGATTATGGAGTCATGATTCTCAATGGCTGTTTATCTGTGTTTTGCTTCATTTCTTGAAAGAAAAATGGTGAGAATTTAAGTATGTGAGTTGAAAGCCGGGGAAACGGAGGCCGCATCCATCACCCCACGGAGGATGGAGTGGAGCACCGTGGGGGAGAGGCAGGGAGGCGTGGTGCTCGCCACCGGCTGCCTGCTCTGCTCCCTCCTTGTCTGTCAAAGCTGTACACATGAGGAAATGAGGGCCCAGAGAGCTGAAGTGACTGGGCCAGGGTCACACAGCACTGGCACGGAGGGACCAGTCCATCTGACCCCAAAGCCAACCTTTCCTGCTTCCCGTGGCAAGTTGGTGCACTTATCAGCTGCTTCTCTCGGAGACTCCCTGGACGGCTGCTCTGCCGTGACAGAGGACACAGAAGCCCCACTGGTTCAGCCCCAGGCCAGGAGATGCCAGGCTCTGCCTGCTGTGGGCTCTGTCAGATCTGGGAGGGGAGATGCAGGGGGAACCACGGCCCTCGCCCGAACCCAGGGAGTTCGCTGTCTCGGGAAGAAGATGAAGGGCCCTTGCACAGTAAGGTGCAAGAATAGTGCCACATCCTCAGTCCAAGGACACATCTGAGGGCCCTGGCTTCCACAGCATTGATGGTCTGGGCCTCTCCTTGGACCCTGAAGTACGTGATCCTCTCCCTGAGGCTCAGCTGCATGGCCCTTCAAGGCAGGGGTAGGATTCTCATTCAGACTGCTGGATTTGAATCTCCACCTCTGTAATTTAGCAATCATTAGACCTTGGACAAGTTGCTTAACCATTCTGAGCTCAGTTTGTTCATCTGTAAAATGGGCACAATAATAGACCTCCCTTGTAGGATTATTGTGAGGATGAAAGGAGTTAATTCAAGTCAAGGGCTTAGGACAGTGAGTGGCATTAGGACCTAGTAAGTGCTCAATAAATACAGGTTGATAGTATTCTTCATTCAATAATTTATTTACTCAGCACCTGTGCCCTGGGGATGCAGAGTTGAGACACAGACCCTGCCCATTCGAAGCCTACAAGCAAAGAGGCTGAGGAGGAGAGGCAAACGGATAAAAGACCCCCTCTGCCCCCCACCGTGGGTTGTGAGTTGCAGTGCAGGTAAGCATGGGGCACTAAGGGAGCCCAGAGGCAGAGGGTCAGTGAAGGCTCCCGGGAGAGGTTATAGTTAAGGTTAATCTTGATGGATGAAGAGTTATTCACCAAGGAGTCCATCAGGACTGACAATCATGGGGGACAGATGGACAATTAGACGCAAGTCAGGCATCCAGGCAGAAGGAAAAGCACACACAGAGGCTCAGAGGAAAGAGAAGGCATGGCACATCTAGGGAATTGCAAGTAGCCCAGGATGGCCAGATATCAGGTGTGTGTGAGAGGTAGTGATGAGAGATGAGTAAGAGAGGGAGGGACCAGCCGCCCGGGAGCCTTGGGAGCTCTTATGGCTTGAACTGTATCCCCCCAAAAGTTGTGTTGAGGTCCTAACCCCCAGGACCTGTGAATGCGGCTTTATTTGGAAAGGAATCATCGCAGGTGTAATTAGTTCAGATGAGGTCACACTGGAGTGGGGTGGGCCCTTCATCTAATATGCCTGGTGTCTTTACGAGAAGAGGAGGGACACACAGGGAGGAGAATGTCACGCAAAGACAGGCACGTGAGGGAAGAAGGCCATGTGGAGCCAGGGGCCGTCTGGCGTTAGGCAGTGGTGGAGCGCCACGGAGTACCCGCCACCAGCAGAAGCTGGAGGAGGCAGGGTAGGATCTTTCCCTCCAGCCTTCAGAGGGAGCATGGCCCTGCTGACACCCCAATATTGGAATTCTGGCTTCCAGAACTGTGAGAGCAGAAATTCCCAGCTTTTTAAGCCCCCGGCTTGTGATACTTTGTTACAGCAGCCCCAGGAACTAAGCCAGGAGCTGAGCCACTTCAGCTGTCAGGGTGGAGAGGGTTAATCCCAAAGCGCCTGGCCATGCTTACTCCTCGGAGTCCCCCGGGGTGGCTGGTACACAGGGGCACCTCCAAGAGACCTGGCATTCTTCTACCTCCTGGTGGCGCCCACATCACCTCTGCCTTCGCCCACGGTGCCGCTTCCTGTCGGACCCACGCCACCTGTGCCCACTGCCACCCCAATGGCCACGGCCACAGCGGCTCATCGCCGAGATATACAGCCGGCCTCGGGCGGGGTGATGGGGCCCAGCCGGGCTGGCATTAATCATGTTTATTGCAAACAGGAAACAAAGGGAAGAAAAGAACAAAGCCCTGGACGGGGGAGATGGGGAGGCGGGAGTGAGGCACCCAGCCGGGAGTGGGGGCCAGCCGAGAGGCACTGCCTACTGAGATACCCATTAATCTCCTGGTGTTTGCTCCAGGACCAGGAGCGAAGAGCCCAGCGCTCTGCTGAGGTTTATCTGGGCGCCTCAGCTGTGAAGTGTGCTGCATGCCAGTTTCGTGGGTGCGTCAGAGATTTGCCAGGCTTGGGAAGGGCTGGGAGGTGGCAGGAGGCACCAAGAGCCCTGCTGGCCCATCCATTACCCCAGCAAAGGCCCGGCTTTCAGCGCTGTCCATGGGTGAAATTGCATTACATTCTGCCTGGTAATGAGGTGCCGTGGGCCCGGGCGCGGGGCCAGGACCTGCTCTGGCCACCAGTCCCGGCCCCGGTCACCCCCAGCCCAGACTGGCCTGGCGCGGGAGGAGGGTGGGCACTGGCGCCAGGAGGGGGCGGAGGGGAGGGTGGAGGCAGAGGGTGGCACCCAGGAGACCAAAGGCAGCCGGGGCTTACTGAGCACCACTGTGTACCCGACCTGTGTTGAGAATCACTGCTGTATCCTAACACTGTATTAGTTTCCTATGGCTTCTATGACAGATTAACACAGACGGGGTTGAGCGGGGATGGGGTGCTTAGGACAACAGAAGTGTATTCTCTTACCATTCTAGTGGCTAGAAGTCCGAAATCAAGGTGTTGGCAGAAATGGTTCCTTCTGGAGGCTCTGAAGAGAGAGTCTGTGCCCTGCTTCTCCCCTAGCTGCTTGGTGTCCTGGGGCTCCTCGATGCCTGTTTCAACCTCGGCCCCTGTGTTCACACGGCCAGATTTCCCTCTTCTTATGAGGACACCAATCACCAGATCAGCTGCACCCTCAGCCACTATGACTTCATTTTAGCCTGATGACATCTACAAAGACCCTCTTTCCAAATAAGATCCCATTCGCAGGTCCCGGGGACTTAGGACTTCAACATACCTTTTGGGGGGTGGGCACAACTCAACCCACAAGGAAGTTCACGTCTGCGGATGGCTTATTTGATGCCCCGCACTCTGCTAGGAGCTACGCATGAGCTGTCTGATTGGATCCTCACGACAGAAGTATGGGGTTGGTACCATTACTATGCCCACTTTTGAAACCAGACTACTGACGAAAAAAACTGAGGCTCGGAGACACATAGCTGAAATGTGGCAGGCCCCAAAACCTGACCCAGACCCAGGAGTGTGTTGCACAGAGTCATGCCATACTGGGAACAGCACAACAGTGATAGTGGCGGGGGGGGGATTGTATCTGGAGCTCCGAGCGCATTCAGTAGGGACACGTGATACAGACAAAGATACAGATACGGGGAGGCTTCCTGGAGGAAGTGACCCAGGAGCAGGGATCTGGACAGTGTTATTTTACAGACAGGGAGCCACCCGCCATCCTCCGAAGGTGCCACATGCTCTCAGCTCTGTGCCTGGGTGCCTTCGCTGCTGCCTGGTCCTCTTGGCAAACTCTCAGCTCTATGTCATGCTGGTGGGTGACTTTGGAGGGAGGCTAGCCCCTGTAGACCTCAGTTTCTACAAGACGGGGATATGAGCATCTGCTTCCCAGGGTGGCCGCGAGAGGGTTGTGAGATCATGAGCATTTAGCACAGTGGCTGGTTCTATCATTATACGTTGGAGGAGGTGGGGATGGTTCCCACTTGGGCAGCTGGGAGGTTGCTGGTGGCCCCTCTTCCACAAACGGAGTACAGAAGGCAGGGACAGGCTCCGGGCAGGGGGCAGGCAGGGCAACAAGGAATTTGGGAGGACTTCAGAGGCAGGGTCTGAGGATAGGACCCAAGGGTCCCTGGCTCCTGATGGCACCAACCATTGGTCTTCCCAGCTGCACCCCAGGTTCTGACAGTATGGCCCCCTGCTTCCTGTACACCTGATGAACTCCTTCAGACATCTAGCCATTTGCAGGGAGACTGTTCAGCTCATTCTCCAGGACTCATGTTGGCCAACTCCTCTTCTTGAGGACAGTTCTGACCTTCCTCCTTCCCCCCATCCTCCTGCCTCCAAAACCCCCTGCACCTCCTTTTATTGGCCAGCCTCCAGGAATATAGCTCTTGGCTTTGACTTCTGATCCCCAGGCCTAACGTGGGAAATACCTCTCTGTGAATCAATGAATGAAATGATTAACTGAGTCAATGTGTGGGAAAGGAACAGATGAGGGAGTCTGGAGTCTTGGTAGCCCCCCATAAGGCACCCCCACTCTCTGAGGCCACTCCTGCCTCCTCTTTCCCCCTCGTACAGCCCAGCCCCCACCTGGCAGGGGAGCTCTGCCTGTCATCCCCCGCAGACAGACCCTGGCCCAGAATGCCAGCTCCAGTGAGCACAAGAGTCACCAGAGCTCCGCCACCTGCATCTTGTCTCTTCCTGCAGCCTCAGCAGTGGGGGCGCCTGACAGTGGGGGGAGAAGGAGAGGCTGTGCACCTGCTTGGTCACGGGCAGATGCAGTCCTCAGCAGGGGAAGCATCCCAGCCGTTCTCCCCACCCTGGAATCACAGTGTCCTCACCCCCTGGGCAGGCTCTCTATCTTCCAAGGCCCCTGATATTTAAGGAAATTAAGGTCAGGTCTGGCTGCTAAATATTTGTCTAAGCCGAATAGAAAATGGTGCCAGAGAAAAGGCCTTCAATTTTATGAGCAAATAAATCATATGATGGGAGATTGGGCTGGGAAGAGGGGGGGTAGGATGCTCAATTATTTAGAGCAAAAAGTGCCCCCCAAAGCCTGGGGGGGCTGTCCATGTGCCCCCCTTTTAAAAGCGCGGATCCTTCATTTCGCTCTGTGGGCCAAGGCAGGGGAGAGGTTGTTATAGGTCAGTCGACCTTGAGATGGAGAGATGGACCTGGACTACCCACATGGGCCCAGTGTAATCACAAGGATCCTTTGAAGTTAAAGAGGGAAGCAGGAAGTCAATGTCAAAGTGACCTGGCATGAGAAAGTCTTGACCAGCCATCGCCGGCTTTGAACGTAGAGGGATGGAACACAGCCTGGCTGGCACATTGGTGTTAGCCCTGGGGGCCCCATCTTGGACATCTGACCTCCAGAACTGTAGGGTAATAAGTCTGTGTTTGTTTCAAGCCGCTATGTCTCTGGGAATGTGTCACAGCAGTAATAGGGGACCGAACGCAGTCCCTAATGAGCAATCAATGCTGTCACTACTTAGCCGTCACACAAGAAAAATATGTTGATTAAATGAACAGAAAGGACCCTGGCCTGGGTGTCGGGAGTCCTGGATTCCAGTTCCCCATCTTGCCCCTAACTGACCACACTGCTTGGGGCAGCTCCCCTCCCCTCTCCAGCGAGGATTTGGATTACAAATGATCTTCAAGGTCTCGCCTCCCAATTCTAAACATTTTCTTGTAATAATTGTCCCTTGAAAGGTTCCTGTGCTCCCCCCACCCCCCCCCTTTCCACCTGCAATCTGCTCTCTGCTCCCGGGCAGGGTCCAGGCTGGAACTGGCAGAACCAGTGGCCCCCGGAGGAGGTAGTTAATAAAGGCGGGAGAAGAAGAATCAATGTGTGCTGACATCCCTATGACAGATTGGTGAGAGCAACAGATTTAATATCCTGCCGTTTTCCTTCCCCAGCCTGGGGGCCGGAATTGATTAAATAAATTAAAGCTCCGCAGCTCGGGATGCTCTGGGTAAGGTCGCCTAGTCCTCCTGCTGTCCTGTCGTGGTCCGGCCACCCAGCTCACCCCACCCTGCGGCTCCAACCACAGCTAGCCAAGAATGGGGTCCTGGAAGGGGCAGGTGCCTTGGCCTCTGTTGGGACCGCACAGGGATACAGACGGGCCGTGGGTCAGGTGGGAAGCATGGGGTGGCATGGGATGGGATGGGGAGTTGGGAGAGGAGAGGTAGAACACAGGAGGCTAAGGTAGGCTGAGACCCCCCAAGAGTCAGCTACAGGGGTTGCAGCAGTGAGGCAGACAGGTGTGGGGCCTGCCGTATGCCTTGGTATGTGCCCAGGCTGGACAGAGCGGGGGGAGCCCTTGGCAGAGGCCCAGGACAGCGGAGAGAGAAGGGACTTGCCAAGGGAACATGTGGCCAGGCTGGAGCTGGGCCCCCAACCCTCCTTCCCAGCCTGCTATGGCCCTCACCCCGAGCACACCATATCGGCACACACTGACCTTCCCAGCCTGCTCCTTTTCAGTGCTTCCCATGATTGCTCAGAAAAGGCAGGCTCGTCTGAACAGCCTCCTGAGTCTGGAGGATTAGGGGGGTAACTCAGGTGTTAACAATGACAGTGGAATGCATCCTCAGGCTCAGCCAGAATGATTGGTTATCTGGGACCTGTCCACAAGCCAGCTCCCCTTCCCCGGTATAAAGAGCTACCTGTCAGGCCACAGAGCTCCAGCAGGGGTCCCCCCCCACTTCCCACGGTCTCTGCTTGAGGCTCGGCTGCTCATGATGGGGGAGGTATCTTTGGGTCATCTACCTTCTCACAGTGCTCAATTTTAAAGATTTTATTTATTTATTTGAGAGAGAGAGAGCACACAAGAGGGGGTAGGGTCAGAGGGAGAAGCAGACTCCCTGCTGAGCAGGAAGCCCGATTCGGGACTCAATCCCAGGACCCTGGGATCATGACCTGAGCCAGAGGCAGTCGCTTAACCAACTGAGCCACCCAGGCGTCCCTCACAGTGCTCAATTTTATCAAGCTGGTTGAGTCAAGGGCAGATCTCTTCTTCACAGATAAGGCTGGAAAAAGGAAGCAGCCTCCCCAAGGTCACGGTTGCAGCCTGGATTGGAGCCCAAGATGCCTGCCTGCAGCCCACATCAAAGTTCGTTCCACATCAGGGGAAGTACAGAAGGAAAGATTGGCTAGGGGCTGGGACGGGGCAGGAGTGACAGTGGGCAGGGATGGTGAGAACATTGGACTCAGGAACAGGAGTTGAGAAATGGGACCCAGGGACACCCACCACCCTTCTGTGCTCTGCCGAAGATGTCACCAGCTTCCTTTAGCCCAGAGAAGAGGCTCTGGAGTCCAATCAACCGTGGTTCGAGGTCAAGCTTTCCCAATGACCATGGGTCCTCAGACCAGCCGTCAGCTTCTAGGAGCCTCAGTTTCCCTGTCTATCAAGTGGTGATGATGAAGGCACCAGTTCCCCTGAGAAGCGACCTGTCCAGGGAAAGTGACAGAACTGCTCTTTGAACTCAGGTGTGCCCAGGGCTCCCCCAAGGCTGCGATGCCCCCGACGTTCAGGAAGGGTCACCCTCGTCAAACCCCTGCACGGGCCAGGCACACAGAGCGTGCTCAGCAAGGGTTAGTCATGCACCAGTCTGGGATGACACGCCCTTCTCAGTACTTTTCTGAGGTTCAGTTCAATTCTTGAGTTCACGCAAGAGAGTTCGAGATGTCGGGGGAAGCCAGCAGTTCACAGATCGGCCCTTCCCTTTTTTATGAGCACCCCCCCCCAAGAAAAACACACTGTCCCCAACCACTGAGATCTGCGAGGAGGATGCTTGTGGCTCTCAGGTCAGATGCCCCGGCCCTGAACTTGCTATCCCTTCCCTTGCCCAGCACTACAGCTGCTTTGCTCGGGGCTCAGGAGGGCCGTGGTTCTTTTTTTTTTTTTTTTTTTTTAAGATTTTATTTATTTGTCAGAGAGTACAAGCAGGGGGAGCAGAAGGCAGAGGGAGAAGCAGGCTCCCCACTGAGCAGGGAGGCCGATGCGGGACTCGATCTCAGGACCCTGAGATCATGACCTAAGCCAAAGGCAGATGCTTAACCGACTGAGCCACCCAGGCGTCCCAGGAGGGCCGTGGTTCTGTCTCTCCGCCTTGAGCCGGTTCTTTGGTCTCTGGAGGGCTGTTTTCTCCCTCTTGCAGTTGAGGTGAGACAAAAGGCAGCCAGGCACCCAGGAAGTCCCACAATGTCCCCACTTAGCTGTCAGCCTGTCTGTCAGCTCAGGTTCCGGCTCCTAACTGCAGCCCACGGGGCAACCTCTCT
The DNA here is from genome assembly GCF_003265705.2 of Callorhinus ursinus. Taxonomy (NCBI): domain Eukaryota; kingdom Metazoa; phylum Chordata; class Mammalia; order Carnivora; family Otariidae; genus Callorhinus; species Callorhinus ursinus. Next base: position 28,571,037 of record NW_027397080.1, read on the forward strand.
CTCTCTCATAATTAATTCTTGCTCCAATTTAAATCCTTCCTGGGGAATGTTAAGCAGGGGCCAAACCCGTGGATGGATGCCCGGAAGGAGGCAAACTGGAGCGTGCAGAAGGCAGGGCAGGAAGCCTAGCGGTGTGGGTGGGAAGACCAGTGGAGAAGGGGCTTGTGGCCCATTTCCCAGATGCTGCTCCTGAGGCCAGAGTCCAATTCTCCACTGCCCTCCCAGCCCACCCTAGCCTGTGGTCGCCCTTGTCCCATTCCAGCCCCAACCTAGCTCTTCCCTTCTTTTCTCCCTTTTTCTCCAGATGTGCCTTCAAAACCCAGGCTTTCAGGTGTTCAGGCTGAGACCACCCACCGTCCCAGGTAGGGGCCTCGACAACAGTGACAAAGGCCACCCCCACTCCTGAGCCCCCCGTGATGAGCAGGTGTGCCGCCAGGTGCTTTGCACCTTCATCTCATCCAACACCAAGTGGTAGGTGTGAGTTCAATGCCAGTTTCCAGAGGGAGGAAACAGAGGCTCAGAGAGGAGCAGTGACTTGGAGGCCGAGCAGGGCTCCAGAGCCAGCTCCACATCCCCTTGGTGGGTGCTCCTCTTGCCACACCCAACGCCTGCCCTCTTCTCTCTCCCGGTGATGAGCCTTTCCAATCTGCCTTCCCCCACGATCTGCTTCCCACTTCCCAGCCTGAGCCCAGGTACTCAGCCTCTCTTGGGAGGAAGTGCAACGGCTCTGCCCTCTCCCCACCCAATCGCTGCTCAGCAGAGCCTTGTCCTGGTGGAGGAGAAGCCACTCTGGCCCAGGGGGTGGGTGACCCAGGGCCTGCTCAACATCATGGCTACAGAGCGGGGCCACCCTCACCTCCTCTGTTGTTGGGGGCGGGGGACAGATGGGGCTTGGCAGGAGATGAGAGGCAGCGGCCGGCTCGCAGAGATGAGGCACCGCAGTGGCGGCGGCAGATGGCTCAGGCTATCTCCTCCTTCTCATTAAAGTACACACCCAAGGGTCACCGCCGCCGGCCCCAACTCACAAGGGCAGTGCATCCGGTCCTGCCCAGGATGCTCTGCCCTGCCGAGACGCCATCCGTCTGTCCTTGTCCTGCTCAGCCGCGCCACAGAGACCACCAGCCCAAGGTCAGCGAGGGTGGGACTAGATCCAGCCTTCTCTTTGCACAGATGGGGATGTTGATGAGGCCCAGAGAGGACCACACACCCCCCTACAACTCTCCCAAGAGCATCAGCCCCGTGCCAAAGCCACCGAGTAGCACTGACCTCTATCACCTCGGCCCAGGGGGGGTTGTGCAGAGTGTGGCTGGTGTGGGCAGAAGAGGAGTCTCCATGGCAGAACTATTTTTTAAATGCATTTTGTAATACCAGTGTGTGGTTTTAGTTAGGTCCAAGCAGTGCGAACAGACAGCAAGAGTGAGCTTCCCCTCGACTATCCCCTGCCCCCCGCCTTCCTTTTCCTTCTTTTTATCGTGGTAAACTACGCATGACGGGAAATTTACCATTTTAACGGTGTTTAAGTTACAGCGCAGTCACACTGTTGTACAGCTGCCGCCACCGTCCATCCCCAGGACTCTTTTCATCCCGCCAAAGTGAAACTCCGCCCCACGAAGCAGTAATTCCCCATCCCCCTGCCCCGGCCCCTGACTCCCACCGTTCTGCTCTGTCTCTCTGAATTTGGCTTCTCCAGGAGCCTTGGAGGAGTGGGACCATGCAGGATTTGTCCTTTTGTAACTCTGCCTCCCTCCTTGGAGCGGCCGCTCTTCCCGGTCCCTTGCATATCCTTCCGTCCCTCGGCAGATCTTGGTGACGATTCCCCGCCTGCACATCACAGCTGCCTCATCCCTCCTGAACCTGGTTGCAATGCTGCATGGCTGGGCCACCATGTATCTAACCTGTCCCCTGCTTATGGGCATTTCGTGGCTTCTAGCACCCCCCTGCCCCCGGCGGCTCTGGGCATACACGCTGAACCTCTGCGTAGGTGCATTCCTTGGAGCGAAGCTGCTGGATCAAAGGGTTTGGGTATTGTTAATCCTGAGAGATGCCTCTCCTCGTTCTTACAAGAGGTGGCCCTGCCCATGACAGACGCTGTGTTGAGGGCTGGAAGTGCCACCTTCTGGGTGGGAGAACAGGGCTGAGGGATTGAGTCCAACTTGCTTCTGGGTCTCCAGTGGCCTCTCCTTGGCTTTGAGGGGAGCAAGTGGTGACTCCCCGTCCACGGTCCTCCTTGCCGACATGAATGCCTCTGGGAGCTCTCTGACTCCTGTCCCCGAGCCAGGAAGCCAGGTCGGGCAGACAGCCCCTTTTCCACTTTGCCCCGGAGGGCCCCAGCCTCTGCCACCCCTCAGCCAGAGAGGCCCGGCTGAGTCACAGCCCTCTTCGTCCTTCTAGGGCATCCATCCAGGGGCCTTAGATTGGGCCTTTCTTTCCCCAAGATAAACTGAGAAAATTCACAGACTGCTTTTCGTTCTCGGGACAAGCTGGGAGTGGGAAGGCATTATGGGCCTGGAGGAAGGGCCTAGGGAGGGGGAGGCACGGAGAGACACCGGGGCCTTTTGGAGAGGCACGGGTTGGAGTGTTCATGGGTTGTGATGGGGCACCGGGACCAGCAGGGGAAGGGCCTCAGTGCACTTGCTCTGCTCCCAACAAAGCGTCCTCGGCAGAGAGTATGGGCCCCTAGGGAGAGACCCCCGAGCAATAAAACTAGATTGGCAGCTACCACTCACCAAGCCCTCCCTGCATGCCGGCCTTATGTTTACATTTTCTCACTCAACTCTCCCGCAAACCCTAAAGCCCAGAAATGATCCCATTTTACAGAGGGGAAACTAAGTGACTCACCGCAGTCACCCAGCTGGTGTGGGGGCAGGGCAGGATTCTAACTCAGGCCTCGCTGGCTCGGCAGCTGACCTCTCAGCACCTATCCTGCAGCGGGAGAGGACCCTGGCTTTCCTGGCAGAGACCCGGGTCCTGCCTGTGGAGGGCTCCACGGCCCTCCCCTCCTTCCCACCCAGACCCGCTGGTTGCAGCTGGGGACGGGAAAATTTCCGGACTGTTCCTGCACAGGTCTCCTGGCTGGCATGGCCACTCGGCCATTAGCTCACTTGTGCTAAGGCAGCTCACCCATGCAGACACCACTCTTGTCCAATGCGATCCACTGGTCCAGCCGTGGAAACTTCTGGAAACCAGTCTCTGGAAAGTCGGCTTTTGCCTCCTCTCCATACCACGCACCTGCCCCAGCCCTTTGCCGCCAACTAACAACCCCTTCACAGACCCGTTTTCTTCTCTCCCAACAAGCACAGAAAACACAAAATGCCAGTTTCCCTATTGAGATCTCTCCCAACATTGGGCTGGGGGTCTCCCATGAGGTTGGGCCAAGGGATCAAAGGCCAAAGATTGTTGTCAACTTCCCAGACTGTGAGGCATAGCTGTCCCCATCCTCACGGGGCAAGTATTAGGAGCAAGCTTCCTAATTATGAGGATGGTTAGGAGGACACAGTGGAAACGTTTGCCCCCTCATAGGCATCTGGGATGGCCCCCGTGACCAGTGGGCATGGAACCCAGCCCTCAGGCCACCCTATGCCTCAGCCCCATAAGTCACAAGCCCCAGGGATCTGTCTAGCTCCCCTTCCCCCGCCCTAATCCTACAGTCTTACAGGATTCATTGCTGACAATAATTAGGTCTCACAAGGATAAAACTTAAACAAGTCCGAAGCCTTTGGGGACAGTATTAGCACACTAACTCTGTTTGTGGTTTAAATATTAATGTCGGAGTGTAATTACTACCCCTTCTGTTGAAGGCAGTGGTTTGGAAACAGTTTCAGCCCAGCAAATGGGACCCATCCATCCTGGATGGCAATGTGCATAGGGGAGAGTTTGGCATTCTGGAGAATTCTGGAGCATTTAGAACCCAGGGCATTTAGGACAATGGATATAAATTGACAGCCTGAGGGCCAAATCTGGCCTGCATACTTGTTTTTATTTTTTATTTAATTTTTTTAAAAAGATTTATTTATTTATTTGAGAAAGAGAGGGTGGGGAGAGGCAGAGGGAGAGAGAAAATCTCCAGCAAACTCCCCGCTCAGTGTGGAGCCTGACGTGGGGCTCGATCTCATGACCCTAAGATCATGACCTGAACTGAAGTCAGGAGTCAGATGCTTAACCGGTGAGCTACCCAGGCGCCCCTGCATACCTGTTTTTAAACGTTGGTCTACACTAGGTTTAAAAATAAAGAATAACCCAGATTTCTAATTGCTCTTGAGCAATGGAGAAAATTGGCTGTGCTGGACCAGGATCCCCCATGGGGACAGAGGGCTGGATTGAGCGGTGACGGTTCCTCTGGAGATAGGTACTTTTCTTGCCTGCCACGCCCAGCCCACTTGGCCCATTTGCTTCACCTGTGTGGGTCCTGGAGGTACTTGAATTTGCACCTCCTGGTTTAGAGTTTTGGAAAGTTTAGAAACGGAGAGGTTTGGAATCACAGAGCTAAGAACTAGGAGCCAGGAGCCGAGGCGGGGGCTAGCTGTTGACCCAGGAGAAGGAACGTGCTGGGGAAGGGGTAGCTCCTACCTTCTCCTGTCCTCCAGACCTCCTTGGTGGGGAAGCCCCAGCCCCTCCCCATTCTAGATGATGCCCAAAGCACACTTGCTCTAGCACATAAGCCTCCTCACCAGGAGCTGCCACCAGAGAGGGAGGGGGCAAGAGTCTTGGATCTTGCTGGACATTTTCACAGGGAATTTGATTCCCGCCTTGCCACACCGCCATCATCCCTGAACCTTCCTCACCTCCAGCCTGGAATGAGAGCCAGGCGCCGTGGCCCCTGGGTGGGGCAGCTGCTGGGTGAGCTTGGACAGGTCCTTGCACCCTGCTGAGCTTCTGCCCATCTGGACGAATGTGCCTACTCCTTTCTGCCTCCCCCACTTGACTCAGGGCCAAGGAGGCGGCTGAGAGGTGGCTCTGGTTGGGGTGGGTGGGTCTCTCAGTGCTCCCCTAAGCAAGAGACCCTGTCGGCCTGGTGCACCTTAGCCTGACTGCAGTAGAGAAAAGCTCTGGACCCGGGGCTGGAGAGGAAGCAAACCCCTGCCTCGCCTTTTAACCGCTGCATGAGCCAGGCAAATTATTCAACCTTCTTGCACCGGCTTTCCTGCTCTATAAAGGAGAGAAATGGTGCCAACTTCACAAGGGTGTTGGGAGGAATGAATTAAGCCCCAGCCTCAGCACTCCCCATGGTACAGGTGCTTGGTAAATGCTGGACAGGATCTGGTGAAAGGAACTTAGCAGGATCAAGGTGTTGCATGAATGGAGAACGCCCCAGGGTAAGGGGGGAGAGGGCTGGGGACGCTGCAGGGGGCGGAGCGGACGGAGGGACTGTGGAGGAACAGCAAAGGCAGGACGGCGGTGCCAGAGGGGCCGTGGGAGCCGGGGCTGTGCTGCGCTCCCTGTGGGGGTCCAAAGGGACCAAGGCCACCTCAAGACCCCTGTTCTGATGACCTGGGAGAAAAGGGGGTTTGTTATTTCAGGTACCTCATGGCCCCCAAGGACAGGAGGAGTGGGGTGGGGCTGAATGGCAAAATGGTCGATTCCAGGGGCTGCTTCCGCGTCTTTCTCTGTGTATCAGCCATTCTCTGTCCCTTTCACTGTTCTTTGTCACCCTGTCTTTCTGCTTCTATGTCTCTGTCTCTTTCTTTTTTTTCCTCTGGGCATCTCTCTCGCTGCTTCCCTGCTTCTACCAATGTCACTGTTTCCGTCTCTCTGTATCTGTCTTTGTCTCTCTTTGTGAGTGTCTCTCAGGCTGCCCACTGGGTTCCTCCGTCAGCACATAGCTCTCCCCCTGTCCCAGGCAGAGGGTCAGATGTGGCCACTGAGGCCCCAGCTTCCCACCACGTCCGTTCAAGTGGCTGCCCCCCGGAGACATCGAAATCACTGGGTGCCCCACTCCAGATCTCTGCATGGAGGATGCTTGGGGCCCAGCCTGGTCTGGCCCCCAAGTCCTTGGTCCAGCCCACCCAAGGGGCTGGCTAGAACATGACACAAGGCTTAGCTCTCAGGTGGCAACGCATTTCTCAGAGAAGAGGGGCTGGACTGGACCCACCCCGAGATGCATTTTCTTCAAGGCCTTGGGAGGCTGTGGTTGGGTGTTAGAGTTAGCCCCCAATGGGTTGTTAGCACTGCGAGTGACCCTGACATTTGGCTGGCAGTGACTCTGCCATTTAAGGGGTCCGATAAGGCCAGCTGTCCTGCCATAACCCCCTGAGCTGAAATAGGGAGGTAGCACTCATATCTAAGGTGAGTGCCCCCCGCCTTGCTCCAGGGCAGTAGATGGGGCTCCTGGAAGACATCCAGCACCCTCGTTGCCTGACTTGAGCCCAGGCACCTCCCTGCTAGGCAGGATGGCGTGGAGGAAGGGAGGGTGGGAGCCGGGCAAATGGCACGGGGCGCCTTCTCTGGGATGCAGCTGGTGCTCCTTGAGTGTTTGCTGAATGGTTGCGTGAATGAGTGGCTAGGTGGGGTAGAGTCACAGATTTTAACCAAACGAGGAGCGACGAGGCACAGAGCAGGGAGGCAAAGCCTAAGACAGCAGAAGCAGAAGAGAAAACCCTGGCAGAGGAGAAGGCGGGGGGAAGGCCAGGGGAGGGGGATCTTGCTGGCTGGGGAATACCAAGGAGGCAGAGAGAGGGAAAGAGGGGAGAGGGCAGAGAAGCGGGAGGGACAGGCTGTAATTCATTTCACTTCATCTCTGTTCATTTTGGACAAATAGAGCAGAAACTGCAGACCAAGGAAGGAGGAAACAGGGCATGAAATTGCACTGTGCCTTGTAATAGCTCGGCCAGCCGGAGGCCAGGGGCTAATAACCCACTGGGGCAGCCTTGACCCACCCAGGAGCTGAGAGGTGGGCATCCCAACCCCCACATGGCCAGGCACAAGTAGAGCTGGGTGAGGGGTAGCTGCCCAGTGAAGCTTCTCTCAAGTTCCCTCACCTCCCATACGCCCTGAGAGGCAACAGGATGCTCCAAGGAGCCAGGGAAGGAACACCAGAGAAAAATCCCTTTGAGTTTGAGGTATTTGGTGAATTAATACAACGTGGATTTAGATGATCAAAAGCATTTCTGGAAAGGCGGCCATATGGAAGCTGCTGGAAACTACCAGCTGCATGTGAGCTGCAGGGAGCCTTCAGGCCCCTCTGCAGGGGCCTGCTTTGAGATGGAGGGTGGAAGAGGGATTGGGCCAGGGGGGCTCTAGAGGGCAGCAAGATCTATAGGTCTACCTGTTCTCTGATGCCCTGGCTGGGCCAGCTTGCTGGGATTCAGACGTGAGGGTTGAGAATAAGAACAAATTCCCTGATGACAAACTCTGGGGTGCCCAGATTCCCAAGTGGGTCTTCCTCTGAGGCAGCATGGAGGGATGGTATGGTGGGAGGAGTCCCAAGCAACCATCTCCTCCCAGTTGGATTCAGGTTGGGACAAATGGCCTACCAGGCACCCAGCTCCAAGGTATGCCTCTTCTGATCCCACTTATATCTCCCTGGGGGTTAACCTTTCTCCAGCTCAGCTCAAACCCAGGTCTCTCCTACATAGTGGACCCTTTTGGCTTTGGGGAATAAATCACATCAACCCAAAGAGCAAGTGCCACCATATGTCTTATTATATCCCAAACACCAGGCCAAGCCTTTGACATGAATTAGCGCAAGGAGCCATCAACTTCTCATAACTTCTCATATCACCCTCATTTAAAGAGCCTTGGCCATTTGCTCTGGAGTTTATGATCTTCATCTGGATTAGTGGGTTGGGTGATAGGGGGGTGAATTGATTCATGTTAGTGAGGTAGGCTGATGGTTTGAACAATGGGTTGGGAGGTTGGGTGATGAGTTGATGGGTTTGGGGTTGGGTAAGTTGGTGGCTTGGATGAGTGGGCTGGTTTGGTATGTTGAGTGGTGTGTAGAAAGGTGGTTGGTGATGGGTTGGGTGTTGGTTTGGTGGGTTGGTTTGGAGGGCTGAGAGGCATATGGGAAGATGGTTGGTGATGGGTTGGGTATTGATTTGGTTGGTTGAATGGTGTGTAGAAAGGTGGTTGGTGATGGGTATTGGTTTGGTGGGTTGGATGGCTGGATTAGGGCTGGACAATGGGTGGTTGGATAGGATGGATGGTGGATTCACTGACCCTAAAACACAGTATGCATTTCCCAACCTTCAAATCTCAGCTTTGCCATTCTTCCCGCCAAGAACTCCTTCCCTCCTCTTCTCCCCTTCTCTTACTCCTCTTTCAAGGCTCAGCCCAAATACTGTTCCATCTTCTTAGGCCACCATGGCCAAAAGCAAGTTTATCTCTGCAAACAGACCAAGAGGCTCAGTTGGTACCACTCACCTTACATCTCATCTTCTGCTCTCTCTGGCCTTGGTCCTTCTACCTGCCAAAAGAGACCAGAAGCTCTTTGAGGGCAGGCACTGTGCTGCGTTCATCTCAGTATGAGTGATGGTGCCTCCATAGTGCCAAGTACATCCAGGGCAGGGCCAAATATCTGGCCAAGAGAAGGAAACACCAGGGGCTCCGACCCAGTGACTCCCAGCCATCTGTCCTGGATCCTCCAGAAGTCAATCCCCTAGACACAGTAGTGCCAGTGCTCTGGGGCCATAGCCTCAAGGCTGCCCTGTGTGTCTCATTGCAGACCCATCCTCTGCAGGGCACTATCAGCTGGGGAGCACCCAGCCACGGAACATGGGTTTCTGACAGTGTAGTATGGCCAGGCAACAAAGGCCACACACATCAGCCCAGGGACCAGCTGCCCAAGGAGCTGGTCCAAGAAGCTTCTAGCAGCTTCTGGACCAGTGTGAAAGGCCAAGCCTATGGCAGGGAAGCTCTAGGCCAGAGTTTCCAGCAGCCTTTCACAAGATCAGCTGTCACTGCTGTGGATCCTCACTTTCTTCTTCTGCTGGTGACATTCAAGCACAGCCCCTCCTGTTTGTTTACCCTCTTTCAGGGGCAGTGGGGGTGGGGGCACTGGAAGGAGAACCAGCCTCTCCCTATCAAGGCAAATACTTTTTCTGTTAATTGGTATTTGCATGGCAAATCTTGGGTAAAGAAGGGATCATTTGCATGTTCTGAGGGTAATGATATTTGATGTTGTCAACTTATTACAACCTTAATCACCACTCAATTTCCTGCTTTCCAAGCTCCCAATCACGCTGCCACCCAAAATAACCACCTCTTTGAGACTCTGGCAGAGCCCAGCTGGGAGGGAGCCACGTGGAGATCCCATAGCTGAGGGGGCTGAATGACATTCTGACCCTGTGATAGTGCTCCTCTTCCCTCCTCCTCCACCTTTCCCCTCTGACCCTCCCCCTCCTCCCTGCCTTCCTCCCTCCTCCTCGTTCATCTTCCCCCTTCCTCCTTCTTCTCCAACCTCCTCCTCTCTTTCCCCTTCTCTTCTTCCTTGCTTCCCCTCTCCTGCCCAAGTTGCAGGGAGCCTCCCTTTGCTAAGTCCATTTATTCTCAGTGGGAAGCAGGACAAGGGAGCGGGTCTACATTGCAAGGACAGGGAAAGAAACCCCCTTGAAATGCACCAGCATCCAATTAGGCTATTTGTTTCCAGGAGCAAGAGGGGGCTTCTCTCCAAGGTCACACCGGGACCCCACTTGGCCCCATTACAAAAAAGAGAAGTATTTTATAGGAATATCAAGTGATAATATTTAGTGGGCACTCTGTGTGCCAAGCACTGGGATCAGCCATTCCCTGGGATTTCTCACTGTCCCCATTCCACTCAGAGTAAAGCCAGAGTCCTCACCCCTGTGACCCCGCCTGATCTGCCCTTGTCTCCCGTGTCCTTCCCTCGCCCTCTCTCCGCCCCAGCCACAAACAGTAGGCATGCTCCTTCTGCTTTGAGCTGACTGCTCTTCCCTCTGGGACCCTCCTTCCCTGGATGTCTGCTCGGCCCGCTGGGTTCAGTGTCTCTGTGCAGCCTGTCCTGACCCCTCCCCCATTAAGTCCCACAACTGGCTGCTCCACTGTGCGTAGAGCGCGCACACGCACGCGCGCACACGCACGCATACAACTCCACCCCTGCCTTCAACGCTCGAGATCCTTCTTGTGCTGATCTTTCTCATGTCCCTCAGTAATACCACACCCTTAACTCACTTAGTATGCGTACGGTCTCTCCCACCACTAGACGGAGGCTAGGATCATATTCGGCGCTCGATTAATATGTATTATTTGAATAAAAGAATCTTCACAATAACCTTAGGAGGTAAGCACTGTCATTACCTTTACTTTAACAGACAAGGAAACTGAGGCAGAGGGAGGTTCAGTATCTCGCCCAGGGCCACACAGGCATTAGGTGGCAGGCCCGGGATCTGCACCCAGTCTTCCTGACCCCAGAGCTATGTTCTTATACCACCCCCCCCACCCCACCAGGCGCTGTCCAGGGTGCCCCCCCCTCCGCGTTTGGCTGGGGTTGACGCAAAGCTGTTCTGCCCAGTCTAATGATGCGATTCCTGTTGGTGGCGTGGGCATGGGGTCAGACAGACCTGGGGGGCAAACCGGGACTTGCTACCTAACACAGTTGCGTACTCTCAACCTGCCTCAGCGTACTCATCCATGAAATGGCACCTACCTCCTAGAGCTGGCTGAGGATTCGGTGAGCTAATGCTTCTCGACTATGCAGCGCCTACAGACACCACGTGTTCAGGGAATGCTGGCTGCTCTTATTACCACTTGGGGGATGTCTAATAAGTATTTCTCAGCGTTTCAAGGAAGACAGGGCAACCCTGCTGGGCTAGCCCCAGGGGGTGATGACCCGGCCAGTGGGTAGATCCAATGTACTGGTTGGGGAGCCCACATGCAGAACGCAGGGCCGTGGGCCGGGCTAGCTGATCCACTGGGTCCCAACCCCAGGTTTGAGGCCCCTGTTGGGTCCCTGTCCCTGGGGAGGTGTGCCCCTGGTGGTCTGCTCCTGATACCCTCAGGTTCCCAAGTTTGCACAACATCCGCTTCTCGTTATAAAATCAGTTGGCGTTATGAAGTCACCACATTCTGTTGTACTTCCCTGGGTGGGAGAGAAGATGGACCTGGACAGAACCCTGGGACACATTTGTGGAAGGGGTCGTGCATGGGAGCCACAGTGACTCAGGGGGCTCAAGGAGGGGGCAGAAGAGGAGGACTGAACTGGGCTGGATGTATGTCTCCCAGTCCACCAGCCTATAGGCAGAAGGAAAAGGGCCTCATGTCTCTCATTCTTGAGAGGGTTCATATACATCCAACCACCAAGCTCAAACCGGATTTTTCCAGAGGGCAGGAATTTGGGGCGGGGTGGGGCTCCAGTGCATGCGCAGGTGAGCAGACAAGCCCATCCTGGGGGACAGGGGGAGAGCGGGTGGACTAGGAGCTCCCACCTGAGACATTCAGCCCTTCACTGGCCCCATGTAGCCCCATCATTGGAGATGAGCCGCCCTTGGGCGATGGGACCCTTCTATTCCACTGATCACAGCTGCGAAGAGGATGGGGACCCCCCCCAGGTGCTGCTTCCCCAGGTCCCCTCCTGGAGACAGCCTTGTGCCAGCAGCAACCCCCCCACACACATACCTTGGGGAACCCCAGCCTCTAATCAGCATCACTGGGTAATCAATGCCCTCGTTTTTTGCCTCCGAACAGCCAAGGAAGATGATCATTAAATACTCATCTAATTCGACAAATCGTGGCCTTTTAAACCATCTCAAGGAGGAGAACCTGGGCTTGCACCCAGCCTTGCTCACTCCTTATAGATTTCTGGTGCAGCATAACAAATCACCTTCAGCTAGCTCGGTGAAAGGCAGCTTGGCAGGAGCTCGGCAGAAAAGCAGGGAAACAGCCCTCATGCCGGGAGGGTTTCCCGGGAAAGCACTTTGAAGGAAGGAGGTGTTGGGGGGAGTTGGGGGACCAGCTCTGAAACGATGAATTAAACATTTGCCGAGCTCTTTCGCAGCAGCTGCTACCAAAGAGGGGAAATGCTTTAATTAATAAAGCACAGTCAGGGAGAGGGAGCTGTTTTCCGACACTGCACCCCAGGGCTCCAAGAGCAAGATAAACAAAGGAGATGCCGCAGTCCGGGCGCCTGTGTGGGGAGGGTGGATGCTCCTATATCGGATCTGGACTGAGCTGCTCAGGTGTCCATCCAGCCCAAGGACGCAGGGAATGTCCTCTCCCAGCCTCAAGGCCCAGCCCAGAACTGAGGGCACCTGCTCTGTGCGAGACCCTGGAAATGTGGCAGGAAGAGCACTGAACTGGGAGTCCCCTGGCTGGTACCCCATTTTCAGTTCTAAGTTGCTGTGTGACCTTGGGTAAGTCACTTCCTCTTTCTGGATCTTGGTTTCCTCGTCCAGGGTTCTCAGACTGGGTTCTGTGGAGCCATTAGGTTCCTTGAAAGGTGTCTCCGGGCTGCCTCTGATGGTGGGGGTGCAGGCAGTGGGGGCTCCGGACCTCAAACCCAGATTCAGTCAGAGCAGCTTTGCTTCTGTCTGCTAATATATCCTGGACTTCATGTAAGATGTTCTTTTGAAGAAAGAACATTGCAGGTTAAAAAAAAAAAAAAAAAAAAGGAAAACCTTTGGCTTAGATGTTTTCTCCTATCTCTTTGGGAGCCAAGGCCTCAAAGCTGAGCGATTCCAGCCAACAGCAGTCATGACCAAGCACCTAGAATGTGCCAGGTGCTAGGGGGCTGCAAAGGAGAATAATAAAGCCCTACCTTCTTTTAAGGGGGTTTCTAGTCTAATCCAGGTGTGGCAGATACATGGCACACATACCACTATTCCTGCCATTATGCCCATGGCGGATTATCACTGATCGGTTATGACCCTCCCTCCAACAGAGGTTGAATGTGACCTCAAACCCTTTTTCAACCCAGTGCTCCAGGCAGCCACTACCCATTAGGTGGACCTGATACATGAAATGAAGCCCTTCCCTGCCATTTCTGGTTGGTTCTAACCAACAGCGGTTTCCCCAGATGCAGTGGGCTGCCCCCCTTGGGGGTGAGAATCCCATCCCTGTTTGCTCTTTCCGTCAATGGGTGTTTGCTGAGCGCCTACTCTATGCCAAGGACCATTCTAGGGAGACAGTAGTTTTAGTCCCTCTTGTGGGAGGGAGAGGAAGATACAAGCAAATGGAAAAGGAAGACTATTTCAGGTAATGGTACCAACCATTAAGGTAGGGCAGTAATGAGAAAAAGGGACTGGCTGGGTTGCTGCTTTGGGTGGACAGGGTAGGCTCCTTTGAGGTGACATGTAAGGAGAAATCTGGATCATGGGAAAGAAGTGGCCATGCGAAGTTCTGGGGAAGAATATCCTGGACAGAGGCCCCTCCCCCTGGCTCCTCCTGACCTGAGCCAGCCACGGATCCCAAGGGGCCACAAGTTGATTACAGGGGGTCCACTCGCACATTCACCGACTGCCTGCAGATTAAAGAAATAATGTGTCTTGGCCATCTACGTAAGACCATTGTCAAGGGCAGGGAAATGCTATTGCGGTTCATAAAGGATACATTTGTGCATTGGCTGGATTCATAGTTACTTGTTGTCACATAGAATGTTCTCAACCAATTAGTGGGAAAGCACGGCTAACATCGGGTGGGACCCCATGGACCAGGTGCAGGTTGAATAAATAGGCTTCACAGAATGTGTTCCTTATATACAGTTAGGCAGTGGAGAAAAGCTGCTTACAAAGAAACGTGTACCGTCGGAGCCCATGTTTATAAATATATAGGGAGAAATGACTGGCAAAGCACAATGCACAATAAATAGAGAAAGGATTTACAAGCTATTTAAATGTTTCTCTTTGTGTTCAATCACTTTTCTCAATATTCTACCATGAATATGTGTCACTTAAACCAATTTATTTAAAAGGAGAGAGGGCCTCAAGATGGAAAGGAGCGAGAAGAGTGGGGTACCAGCAGAGAACCTCATTCATCCTTCCTGGGGTCCTGCTGGGGGTGCCCCCAGGCCGTGGTCCCGGAGCTGAGTGGGAGGGAGGGGCGCAGGGCAGCAGCTGCCGGGGGGGGGGCACTGAGCCACAAGATCACTCCGAGGGGGCTCTCAGAGGCAGCCAAGAAGACAGGAAAGCCTTGGGCCACCACGGGGTCTGTGTGCTGCCAGCCTCCTCTGGTCCCCATCTGCCCCACCGTTAATCTCTCTTATACCCAAACTGGACTTCTTGGGGGGCAATAAGGCTTTGGTTCACATTTAAAAAAAAAAAAAAAGACCTAAAAGCCTGTGTTCTCATTCCGATCTGGGGAATGAAAGTCTATATAAAACAGCTTCTTATCGGCGGCTCTGACTCTTTATACCTTCAAGGCCCTTTATTTCACTCAGCTGGCAAATTTCTCCTGACAATTACTGCTTTTGACGAGGCTGTGAGGCTGCAGCAGGCAGGCGGGCAGCTTGTCCTTCACATCCTGCCAGTGGGAGACACAGAGCTGGGCCCCCGTTCAGAGGCAGGACAGAGGATGGGCGAGGGTGGTGGGAAGCTCAAAGCCCGGGCCCCCACCTGCTGCTAAGAAGCCAGATGGATCTGGGACTTTGTGAGACAGACTCTGAGCCCGAAGGTGCTTAGGAGGAAAGAGGTGCCAGGGTTCCTTGCTCTGCAGCCCCCCAGTGTGGGCATGTTGTCTGGCTCTGGACCTCTGGGCCCAGGCCTTCAGGTGATGGGGTGTCTCAATTTCCTCGGGCATCAGTGTTGGATGCAGGCCTGGGAGAGGTGGAGGAAGCGCCCTCCACATGCAGCCACTGGGAGCACCATGGCTCTGCCCCAGCCATGTGCTGCCTGCTCCCTAGGGAGCTAAGATAGGCTCCCAGCCCCTGCCTCCATGAGCTGTGGGAGAAGGTCCCTGGGGAGTGGGTGCAGCTGGCAGCCAGGCCAGGTTGGAGCTGCAGGTGATAGAGGGGGTGACAGATGACATGGTGAGTTGTGCATTCCTGGGTGAGAGGTTGGGCCCTTAATGGATGACATGCCCTTCAGTCTGCTTTTCCTGGCTCAAGAGCCTGGCAATCATTCTTGGAGCATCGTCTCCAGCACAGACTACTTCCAAGGCCACGGGGGGAAGGAGTGGGTACACCGGCCGGCCAATGCGATGTGGAGGGCTGCTTCCACAGTGCCCTGGGCAACTGGCCCAGGCGTCCACGAAGCCTGAGGATCTGGACAGTGGCCAGCCCCCAGCCCTGCTCCCAGCCCAACCCCTTGACAGAATCCCTGCATGCATTCCGCCCCCATCCGACACCTAGGGCAGAGGGCTTGCCATGGTCCCCTGGCCTCCTTCACCGGGCACACCTGTTTTACAGACCAGAGACTTCCAATACTCAACCTTCCTCTTGATTAGCCCCACTGTGTCGTCCTCGGGTTTGGCGCAGAGATGAGCCATTCATTCACCTGGCAAATCTTCACTGACACCTGTGAGGTGCGGGGCACGAGGGACACAGCAGTGGGCAGGACAGAGCAGGTGGCTGCCCTCCTGGGTCACACTCATTTACCGCTGAAGACCTTGTTGCAGCCCCAGGACCACCAATAGGGGGGACTTCCAGCGCTCTGGCTGAAGGAGATGAAAACCCATCTCTGCACCCTCGGCTGATGTACCAGGTGCTCCGTCGAAGCTCACTGGTGGGAAAGCAGAGCTAGGCCAGCTCCCTGGCCACCCCTCGTCCCGGATGGTGAGCTCCCGGGTGCCAGGGCCTCAGACATCTTGCTGCCTTGTATTCGCAGCCCAGCCTAGTGCCTCACTTAGTCCAGAAATGGGTTTTGAGCACGAACTGTGTGCTAGAGATTGTTTGAGACATTGGGGATATACGACAAACAGAACAGAGGAAGTGCCTGCCCTAATAGGGGTCTGTTCTCCTGGGGGGAGAAAAACAGAAAACAAATCAGTGAAACAATATGGGTTAGAGGCACTAAGTGCTGTGAAGGAAAATAAAGCAGGGAACAGGGAAGACTTGCAACAGGCCTTAAACAGGGCAGCGGGGCTGTCCTCGCTGAAAGGCTGATATCTGAGCAAAGCCTTGAAAGAAATGAGGACACGGACTGCAGGGCTGTCTGAAGGCCGAGGACGGCCTGAGATGGGAAAGGCTAAGGGATAGCATGCAGACCAGTGTGGCTGAGGGGAGAGGAGAGGAATCTCCATGAGGCTCTAGTGGGACCAGAGGGGGCCCCCAAAAGGATTCGTCCACATCCTCATCCCTGGGACCTGTGACTGTGACCTTATTTGAAAAGGGGGATTTTGTGTGTGACTAAATAGGGATCTTGAGATGAGAAGATCATTCTGGATTATCTGGGTGGCCCTAAGTCCAATGACAAATGTCTTTATAAGAGACAGAAGAGGAGAAGCTGTGTAGAGACAGACATGTGGTCATGAGCCTAGGAGCTGAAGAGGCCAGGAAGGCCTTGCCCCTACCGAGAGAGTGGGGCACTGCCAGAGACGACCTTGATTCTGGACGTCTGGCCTCCAGAACTGCGAGAGCATAAGTTCCGTCATTCTAAGGTCCCGCATTTGTGATAATTTGTTATTGAGGCCCCAAAAAAGTACTATGGAGGCCATAGTAAGGGCTCCAGCATTCGCTGGGAGACAGGACCCAGGGGAGGTTCTGAGCAGAGGGGACATGTGGGCTGAAGTCTGTGTTACTGAGTGCAGAGGGAGGGGGAAGGCTGGGAGGGGAGGGGAAGGGAGGGCGCCATGGCAGTGGGACAGACACTTGCTAAATCTGCATGGAGTATCGAGGGTAGGGCACAGGGGCAGGCTCTGTGGTGGCGCACAAAATGCCCCAGGACTGTCCCCTGCCCTCTCTGAGCTCTCTGCCCGGGACACAGCACGGAGAGGGAGCTACAGACAAGTAGCTTGTGGGGGGGGGGTGCTCACGAGTGGCCACGTCACCACGAGTAAGAACACAGCAAATAGCACAGTGATCAAGTCCCACATCCCCGGAATACTTGCCACGAGCCAGGCTCCTGGCCACGGACTTTTCATGCGTTGTCTCATTTCAGCCTCATAAGAACTACAGGATGTAGGTACTGTTGTCCCCATATTGCAGGGACAAAATCACAGAACCGGTGAGGGGCAGAGCTGGGATTTGAACCAGCTCTGCCGGGGGCCAAAGTTGAGGTCCTCTTGTGTGCCGAGCAACAGCAGAGGGAGAGTGGTGGGAAAGGAAGCAGAGGAGCTCGACTGAGATGGCCCAAGCAATAGGAGGCAGGGCCAGGACTCGAACCCAGGACCTCCATGGCTCACAGTTCATACGTGTATGCTGTCCAGCTGCAGGAGCTGTGGGGGAGCTGGCCAAGGGTGGGTGGAAGGTGTCTCCTCCAGGCACATGGGACTCAGCCCTTGGGTGGCATGAGGGAACTGGGCGTGTGGACCCGAGCAGAAGAGCTGGCTCCTCCAGGGCAGCCTGCCTTGCCCACTGGCCACCAGGGTCCTCGGCTGCTGGCCCCAGCCATCTCCGCCTCCACCAGGCCTGGGCCCCCAGCCAACGCGGCCAGGGGCCCTCAAAGGAAGACCAGCAGCAGAGCCAAGAGCCACCCGGGTCTTGATGGCTTCCCTGGGCTCTGTGTCCCCACCTTCTTCTACACTGATATTATCCTCGCAGCCTGAGCAAAATTAGCCACATGCTGGCAGCTTATTTTTAATTGTTTCCAAATACACATCCTAATTATTACGCAGTTCTAAATAGGAAGTGATGGCAGGAGCAGAGAGTCGGTTTCGGTGACACGACGAATGAGGGATTACACGTTCTCGTTCTCAGCAGCTGCCTCGGGGACCCTAGCCCCCATCTCCTCGCCTGGTGTTTTGTCTCTTCTTGTAGCTGTTCTAATAACTACATCAGGCCAGAGAGTGGAGCGGGGAGCTGACACCTTCCATAAAACAACCGTGGAGATCGGGCCCTGGGGAGGCCCGGCTGATGGGCGGAGAGAAATGGAACATGGCGTGGCAGCGGGTGGTGAGTCCAGCCTGCTGCCTGTGGGAGCACACGCGTGTGCCCGGCCGTCCACGGGCTGCTGTCATGGCAGAGCTTGTCGGCAGGGAACATCGGAGGGCAGGACAGGAAGATGGAGGCACCTCCACTCCAGTGGGCTCCTCTGTGTATGTGTGTGTGTGTGTGTGTGTGTGTCTGTGTGTCTCTCTGTGACTCTTTCACACACACACACACACACACACACACACACACCTCCTTACGTCACTAAGCTCACATCCACCCTTATCCTCATAAGTGACCATCTAGTAAATGTCACATAGAAGAGTCAGCCTTAGTTTGCAGGGGGAGGTTAGACCCTTCTGAGAATCCGGAAAAAAGCTATAGATTCTCTCCCCCTGAAGAATGCAATTTGGGGGGGGGTCACAGCCCCTGAAGCCTATCTGGGTTCCCCAATGAACTTTGAATCGGTGACTTGACATGGTGGCATGGATTGAGGGCCATCCGGCCAAGCTGGGATGTTGGAAGTTTGACTCCATCATTTACTGACGAGGAAAAATCGGAGGGCCAGTTCTATAGCTTCTCCAGGCCCCAGGTAACATGTTTGTAAGTGGAGAGGGAACAGTGATATTAATACCTCTCTTGAAATGCTGTTGACAAGCCAGGTGAGCTCATGTGTCTGGGTGTTTAGTACAGATCTAGACAAGTAAAAAGATGCTCTGTCAAGGTTGGGTATTATCAAAATGAGGGGAAAGGACCCTAGAGAGAAGCATTTTAGTCCTGGTTCTGCCGCTAACCTGCTGTGACCTCAAGCAAGTTACTGCCCCTCTCTGGCCATTGGTTTTTCCCTCTATCGAGGACATTCTGGAGATAAAGAGAACAAGAGACCTGGCCCCCACCCTCCGGAAGAACTCCCTAATCTCTGGGTCCTTGCTCAAGCGTGTGGTAGAGACCCCAGGAAGGAGAGTTGTAAGCTGGGCCAGTGAGGGAGGGCTTCCTGAGGAGGGGGAACTTGAAAAGCAGGAAGAGTCTGAGTGTGAGGGGAGGCAGACCATGGAGAGAGGATCAGGCCTGAGTGTAGTCGTAATGCCCCTCTCAGCTCACCAAGTCCCACTTTCCGCCTGGGGTGAGTATGGGAGAAGGGGGTCCATGCCTTGCTTACTGCTGAGACCTCAGCACCCTGCACGTGTCGGGCACTTAGTGGGTGCTCGAGAGATGCTTGCAGAGAAGCGGGTAGGCACAGCTTGTTCCCAAGCCCCCAGCCCCTGCCTCCCTGGGGCTGCTGGTCCTGCCTCTCTGCTCCTGGTCCTTCCCACGCAGAAGGGAGCCAATCAGCTGTGGGTGCAAAAGATTGAGCCGAGTTATGACTGACTTACAAGCAGTTAAGATGACTGGGGCTAATTTAATTTACTCTTCTGCGTTATACTCAGAATGAATGCCGAGGGTCGTGGGGCCAGGGACCTGGAGGCAGATGTATGGAAAAGACATTTCCTCCGCCCTGTCCCCGGCATGGGCCTCTGGAAGCTGAGGCTCAGGGTCCGGATCCCGAAGGCAAAAGGTCTGAGGGGCTGGGTCGTGGGCCCGGGCACCAGGAATGGGGGACAAATGCCTGGATAAACCTTTGTTCCTGCCAGAGGGTAAATCTGGGCAAGCCTCAAATCACCCACATGACGGCCAGGGGTGGTGGGGGAAGGGCTAGGGAGAGTCTCTGAACAAGAGTTCCACAGCAGATGTGCATGGCAGGGAGGGAGCTAGAGGCGTGGCTCCCCCTCGCAGAGCCGCAGTTTTCCCGACTCTAAAATGGGGATGAGTCATTGTAAGCTCTAGAAATGGTGTCCGAAGCCTGGCGCACGGTAACGGTCATTCTGGCCCCTCGGGTGGGGAGTTGGGGGTGATGAGCAATGTACTTACTCCAGACCCCACTGGGTGGGTGGGGCAGGGAGGGTAGCAGGAAATGGGGAGAACTCCCATTATTGAAGATTTACAACAACCCCGAGAAGGCCTGGCTATAGGGTTGTATCTGGGTTCCAACAAAGCCTCTTTTTGGACTCCTCTCTCAACTGTTTATCTTGGACCACACATACTGTTTGGCCCCAGTCAAAGCTACCTTGGGGCATGGGGGGCACCTGGGTGGCTCAGTCAGTGAAGCGTCTGCCTTTGGCTCAGGTCATGATCCCAGGGTCCTGGGATCGAGTCCCACATCGGGCTCCCTGCTCAGCAGGGAGCCTGCTTCTCCCTCTGCCTGCCGCTCCCCCTGCTTGTGCTCACACTTGCTTGCTCTCTCTCTCCCTAATAAATAAATAAAAATCTTTAAAAAAAAATGATACCTTGGGACCCTTACAGAATCTCCTGGTGGTGAATCAGCTTTTATAAAAAGCAGGAAAGTAAACTGACCCAAATGTATTAGCTGTTCTTGGGTGGGTGACCTCAGAACTATGAGGTTATGGCTGTGAACAAGCCCTTTATCGGTGGGGTGAGCCACTTGGGCTGGTTTTCCCAGGACTGGAAGTCCCAGACAAGCCAGGACAGTCACCCTATTTACAGACCACTGGCTGTGTTGTTGTGGGCGTATCACACCCCCCCCCCCGGATGAATGAAAAACAAAATTTTCTTATTCTGAAAAGAACAGGCATCTGTAGCTTGGCTAAAATTTCCAGCGACAGCCACACACGAAGACTCAAAAGTGCCAAATCTCAGACACCCCAGATGGGAGCAATGTCTGTGTTCTGAAGGCACCTGGAAATGGGGCTTTGGTGACACTCCTTGATGGGGGAGTCCCTGGAGAGGAGCTTGAGTAAAATAATTTCATGAAACGCGCTGGGGGGAAAATCCACGTTCCTAAATTAGCACATCCGATTTCAGATACAAGCTTTTAAATAGACACATGTGATTAAACTAATAAATTAAATATTATAAGTAGATATTTAACCACTTTTTCCAGTGGCATATGAAAATATAAATTCAAGTTGGCCCAACAAACTATTTTAATGTTCTCGTTGAGAGCATGGAAAATCCGCTTGTATTCAGAGCCCATTTGCTGGCTTGAGATTCTCTTCAGCATGCCCCACACCATCCATCCCTGGGTGACGGGGTCGCTGTGGACAATTGGATCCATTCATACTGGACAGGAGAGGGTATTCATTTGCTTATTCGTTAAACAAATATGTATTGAACACTGTGTCAGAGACTTGGCGTATGGCAGTTAAAAAAAAAAAACAACACAAGAGTCCCTGCTCTTGTGGAGCTGACATTCCAGGGGGAGACACAGACAATCACCTCACAAGTAAATAAAATGTATGTTGTGTTAGTAGTGAGTGCTGAGGAGAGAAAACAGTGCGTGGAAGAGGGATGGGCATGATGGTGGAGGTTGACATTTTAGAAGGAGGCCAGGGAAGGCTTCACTGAAGAGGATCAATTAGTGAAAAACAACACAACACAAAACAAAACAAAAACACTGAATGAAGGGATGGAAGGAGCCCCGTGGACTTCTGGGAAAGATGGTAGCAGGCATCGGGAGCAGAAGCAGCCAGTACAAAGGCCCTGGGGCAGGAACGTGCCTGGGGGGGTTTGAGGAACAGTAAGGAGGCAGAGGTGGGGCAAACAGGGGTCAAGTGGGAGGAGATGTGGTCAGAGAGGAGAGGGGAGGTCAGATCCTGTGAAGTCTCACAGGTCATAATAAAACGTTGGCTTTTATTCTGAGTGAGATAGGAAGACATTTGAGGGGTTTTTAGAAGTCACATGATTTGATTTATGTTTTAACAAGATCCTTCTGGCTGTTGGGCAAAGAATACAGCCAAGGGGCCAAGGGCAGAAGCAGGGAGAGCAGTCGGGAAGCTATTGCAATAAACCAGGAGAAAGATGATGGATGCTCAGAGGACAGTAAGGTAGTAGGGTTCAAGGAGGAGGGGGCTGCTGGCGTCCAAGGCAGCACTTAGGACAAGTACAAAAGAGAACCAAGAACCAACCATTGCATTTAGCAATGAAGAGGTCATTTGTGACCTTGGCAAGAATAGTTTTGATAGGGTGATGGGGTGAGAGCCTGACTGGGTGGATTCAAGAGGAAAGTCATCAGAGACAGCAAGACGAGTTTTGCTGTCAAGGAAGAGAGAAATCCAGAGGCAGGGAAGAGGAAAGCATTGTATTAGCTGAGAAAAATAATGGCATGCTTTATGGTGTTAGGAAGGACCAGTGGAGAGACACAATAGATGATGTAAGAGAGAGCGAAGGGAGAGCATCACTGGAGTGTCGTCCCTGAGCGGGGACATAGCAACCTTTTCTGGGGAAAGTGTCCCCTGCAGGTGCTGGGCTTCCCCCCACGACCTACCTTCTGATGCTCCTGAGCACCCAGCGCAATGCCTGGCTCTCAGGTGGTGGGTGAGCAAGGGAATACAAGGGGACTCGATCGGCATAGGTCCTGCAAGATTGATTGATTGATTGATTGATTGATTGATTTAGAGTGGGCCTGAGCGGGAGGGGCAGAGGGCGAGAGAGAGAATCCCAAGCAGACTCCCCACCAAGCGCGGAGCACCGCGTGGGGCTCAATCCCACAACCTTGAGATTAAGACCCCGAGATCACAACCTGAGCTGAAACCAAGAGTCGGATGCTTAACTGACTGTTCCACCCGGGCGCCCCAGGCTCGCAAGAATTTTGAAAAAGCAAGTTCTGGGCTCAGACAAAACCTCAGTCCCGCTCCTTGTTCTATCACCCAGCAGCTGTTCGACCTCAAGCAAGTTTCTGTGCGGACTTGAGGGAGTTTCTCAACTTCTCCAAGCCTCAGTTTTCCTCTCTGAAAGGGAGACTAATGGCACCTGCTTTGCAGGCTTGTGGGAAGATTAAGAAGCTCATCGTTCACGTAGACTTCTGAGTGTAGGATCTGGGATGTGGCAAAGTGCTCCAGAGGGGTTAAGTATCCTCATTATAAGCAGTTCAATAATTCCCCCACCCGAGCTCATCCAGAGTTTAATAAAATTCAGCATGGAAAATGCAGTGGTTGGAGGTATAATATCACAGTGCACACACCCCACGATCGCTCACAATTGCCCTGGTCGTTTATGACCCTCTCGGGCTGCCACGCTGATGAGACAGCCCTGGGGGCCACACTGTTCCCAGATAGAATGCCCCTGCCTTCTTCCCCGCAAGGAAGCACATGGGATGAGTGACAGCGACCTTATTAGAGAGAGAACATTAAATCCATTCTGCTTGATCTTTAAAAAAAAAAAAAGCAAATTACTCACCGGGGTTGGTACTTCGATGATTATAAGTGACACGTTGCTTGAATGTACTCACACCTGAACTGCATTCCAGGGTGGTAAGCAGACTGTGGTGCTAGTTAGGGAAAACCAAACAAACCCAAAACCTGAGAGGAGCTTGGACAGTCAAGGAGGGCTTCCTGTAGCAGGCAACCCCTCGGTGAGCCTTTAAGACAGGAAGGCTTTGGCCAAGTAGAGAGGAAGGATCATGTGGTTCGTGTGTGTGTGTGTGTGGTCTTAGCAAACAACTAAGCAAATGGATTTGATTGGATTTGTCCTGTTTGACCACCTACATAACCAGCCAGAGCCCCTTTCCTCCTCCCCAGGGACCTAGCCCATATCAGGGACCCACATTGCCAGGGGTTCCAGGGAGCTCTGACCTTTACCCTCCTGAAATAATCACCAGACGCTATCACTGTCCCCTGCCCTCTCAAGCCACTCAGCAGAAGGGGCTTGGGACAGAGAGAGAATTCGATCAATCCACAGCTACCATTTTGGAAACATGACATGATTCACCTCCAGTGACAAGTCTGGTTAACCCAGGGGGTACCCACCGGAGGAGGAAGAGGCCCAGAAGAGGCAACAGGGGCAGTTGGGCTGCAATGACATTTAGAAAGTCCCACAGAGGGGCAGGACCCGGGGTGGCTCTGTTGTGGATGGCGGGGGTGAGGGTGGGGTGCTCTGCATCACATAATCTCAACCCTCACGGCAACTTCCAGGAAGGCACTACTGTTTGCCGTTTCGCAGCTGGGAATAATGGGGTCAGAGAGGTTAGGTGACTGGTCGAATGTCACAGAGCTGAAGGGAGACAGGATTGGCCAGGACTCTGGCTGTGCCACGCATGGGGCCAGCCGATCAGACTCCAGAAACAAGGAAGTCCTACCTGTTTCCCAGGGGGCAGATCCCAGAGCTCACGAGGCAGCTTCTACCTGGTGGTCCTCAGGGAGGAAGGGGGAAAGCAGGGACATTTAGGAGGGTCAGAGGGAGGATGCATGTTCAGAGATGGTGTAGCCTATTGAGGACGACAAGCACGGACTGTGTAGACAGACCACCTGGGCTTTAGTCCTGGCTCCGCTCTTTCCTAGCTATGTGACCTTGGGTAAATTACTTACTCTCTCAACCTTCTCATGTGTAAAATGGGGATACCATCACATACTTTATAGTACCATTGTAAGGACAGAAGGGCATTATGGACACAAAACAGAACAAGGCCTGGCACATGTAAGCAATTAACAGATGTGAGATATTATCATCCCGTCTACTTGTTAAGCTCCAACCCTGAACCCTGGGCACATCGTATACCATCCTCACAGGCTTCCTGCAAGGTCGTACAATGCCTCTTCATTGTACAGAGGGGCCTAGGGATGTAGCTGGTTGGTGGTGGAGCAGAAGATGAGCCCAGACTCCGTGGCCTCACGTGGCTTCTCTGTCAGGCACTTGGGGTCTCCGTGAGCCCGAGCCGGTGGAAGGGCTCCTCAGGCATCAGAGGACCCAGGGCCCTGCCTCTGCCCCGCCCCCCCAGCAGCAAATCGGGATTCCTGTCCTCACTGCCTCCCCTCCCTGCAGATTCCCAGCTTGGAGTGAGGGCCCTACCCCAATCACTGGCTGAGCGTGGGGGGGTTGTTTCTTTCCCCTAGCCCCAGTCCAAACCCCCGGTGTGCTGGCTGGTCCTCCTGTCTTGAATGTCTGCCACCTGGCAGAGGGGTGCTAGTCCCTCCTGAGAGGGGAGCCTGGGGATGGCTGGACCCCCCCCCCCACCAGGCCTAAGGAAACCGATGACATTTACATTGCATTTGGAGTTGAGAGAATTGCTACCATGGGCTAAGGACACGCCAATTGATTAGCAGGAACATATGTGCGGGAGAGGGGTCTCTCATTAGGCAGGACTCGAAGCTCCTGTTCGTCTAACTCCGGATCCAAGCAGCTGTTAGCAAGTCCAGCCCAATTCTAGCCTGTTGGAGTTTAGGGAGCTGCCAGGATGACTTTTCTTAGGAAAAGGAGTCTCCGGATGGGGCTGTGTCCTGGGTCTCCCTCACTTCTCAACCTCGCTCGCCTCCTCTGTAAGCAGGGGTGACAGAACACACCTCACCGGGCTGGCCAAGGTCACAGTCAGTCCACAAATACTCGGTGAGCATCCACTCTGGGCAAGATGCTCTGTCTGAAGATATAAAAATGTCCCAAATGAAGGCAAAGGGACAGACTTCTGTATCTTCACATCAGAATGTCTCCTTTCTGGATCTCAGGGTCCCCATCTGAAAAATGAAAGTTTGGGACTTGTGAAAGTAAGAATCCCCTCCAATGATGCCCATGTTCTAATTCCCAGAACCTGTGAATATGTTACCGTCTGTGGAAAAAGAGTCTTTGAAGATGTGATGACATTGAGGGCCTAGAGCTGGGGAGATTATCCTGGGTTATCTGGGTGGGCCCTATCTAATCACATAAGTCCTGGGGCACCTGGGTGGTGTAGTTGGTTGGGTGTCCGACTCTTGGTTTCAGCTCAGTTTGTGATCTTGGGGTTGTGGGATCCAGCCCCATGTCAGGCTCCCTGCTAAGCAGGAAGTTTGCTTGGGATTCTCTCCCTCTCCCTCTGCTCCTCCCACTTGTGCTCTCTCTCTTTCAAAAACCGAATGAATAAATCTTATTTAAATAAGGGGGGAAGTGGAGTGGGAGACCCCGCCCTAGCTGTGTGAGAGAGAAGCAAGATGGGGCCAGAGCCAAAGACTGTGGGTGGCCTCTCGACACTGGAAGAGGCAAGAAGGCAGATGGCACACAGCCAAGCTAACAGCTTGATTTTAGCTCGGTAAGATCCACGTTGGACTTCCGACCTTCAGAATTATGATAAGAGATCCGTGTTGTTTAAAGCTGCTGAGTGGTGACATCTGGGTGGCTCGGTCAGTTAAGCGTCTCCTTCGGCTCAGGTCATGATCCCAGGGTCCTGGAATCAAGTTCCACGTCTGGCTCCCTATTCAGCGGAGAGTCTGCTTCCCCCTCTCCCACTCCCCCTGCTTGTGCTCTCTCCCTCTCCCCCTCTCTCTCTCTGACAAATAAATAAAATATTTTTAAAAAATAAAGCCACTGAATTTATAGGAATTTGTCTCAGCAGCAGTTGGAAACTGATACAGGCCAGAGGTTTAACACAAAGCCTGGAGGCAGCTCAAGCGATCTGATGGGCGCTAGCGCGCATGAGGCCCCTAGAGCCGCATTGTCCTGTTGTGCTGTCTGCGATGGTGGGCATGGGCTCTGTGTGGTCTCATAGGCCAGCCACTGGCCACGTGTGATGGGTGAGCACTTGAACTGTGGCTAATGTAGCTGAGGAAGTGAATCGTTAATTCCCTTTGAGCTCAATTAATTTAAATTTAAATAGCCACATATGGCTGGTGGCCACCGTAGTGGACAGTGTGAGATAGAACTTTTCCAACCTTCCAGAGAGTTCTACTGGCCAGCGCTGCTTAGAGGCTTCCATCTACAGCTCAGGGGAGGAAACCGGGCCAGCTGTGGGGGACACGGAGCCCTCTCATTTGAGAGAGTCCGGACCTCTGCACAAAGGCTTCCCTTTGCTCTCACCATTGGTCTGGCTGATTGCTTGAGGACTTCCCCATGTCCTTGTGCCCCCCCCCCAAAGACTTGACAGGGCCCCACTCCCCTCTGCTGCGTACATGCAGGCACCTTACCACCTTAAAGAGCAAGACACGCAACTTGTCTGCGAGGAGGCTGTGCTGGTCAGAGGAGCTGGGGCCACAGATGTCTCAAAGATGAGTCTCCAGCAAAGGTGCCCTCGACCAGGGCTCTTTGTGGTCTGGAAAATTCCAGGCTGTAGTTTCTGTTGGAGATGAGCTTCAGATGGCACCCAGCCCCCAGTGGAGCCCCTCAATTTCTCAGAGATAGAGGAGGATCCCAAGTTACCAAGAAGCAGCCTTGTCTTGTCTCTTCTGAGTTATCTGGGACACTGAGGAGGCCATAGTGGCTGGGGGGAAAGGTCTTGGGACCTGACACCCTAAACTGTCAGCAAGATGCTCTGGGTGCATTTTCAAAGGGTATCAATCAATAGCATTCATCAGATTTTCAAAGGGGTCTGTGACCCCTCCCGGTAACAAGGTTAAGAAACACTCTGCTTTCTTGTGGCCTTGAAGAGACCTTTCTCTCATCTCCCTACCCACCCTTTCTCAGCAATCTTGCTTCCTACAAATATCTACCCAGGCCTGCGCCCCACTGGGACCATCCTTCTCTCCCTCTCTTCACCCCTCCCCTCCTCCACCTAGGCCTTGCTCCCCTCCCCACCCCCCACCCCCAGCAAGGCTCATCAATTCCGAAGGAAAAAGCCAGGCATCCGATGTACTTCTTGGGGGAGACAAAGCAGGATGAGAAGGGGGAGAGCGTGTACAAACAGACTGATCTCCAGAAGAGAGGAATTACACGAATTACAATTGATTTTCCACTGTTAATGAAGCATGAACCCGTGTGATTGCATCTTGAAAAGATTTATAATTATTCATTGAATCTTGGAAGATAATTAAACTTCATTAAACGCAGACATGACAAGCCTTCAGAGCAAGCCGAGACCTCCATGCAGGGTTCGGGATCAGAGCAGAGGATGCAAGGTTAGGACCCTGTCAGAGGGGGACAGGGCTGATGGGGAGGAGGGAGAGGGGAGGAAGGGGTTTCTCAGGGAAGAGGTTCCTGTTGATTATGCAGACACTCTTGGGTCTTTTGATTTCTCTCCCTACTCTTTGGGGACCTCCCCTCCAGCCTCCTCTGTCCCCCCTCCCCTGCCCCATCCCCTTCCTCTTGGCAGGGGAGGAATGCTGGGAACGGGGGTACATTGGCCATCCTGTTCAGAGTCCATGCAAGCCCAGGACATCTGAACAGAGCAGTAGTTGGGGAGCAACATGACCTAGCAATAGGAGGAGGGGAAGAAGGGGGTTACTTCCAGACCTGTGGGTGCCAAAGCAAAGGCAGGAGTGGAGTGTGTGTGTGTGTGTGTGTGTGTGTGTGTGTGTGTGTGTGCACATGCATGCACATGCAGGGGTGTGTGGTGGTCTGCTCCATCAGAGTACAAATTTGTGCATTCTGGAAAGCCATCTGGCAGGAGACATACCAAATTGCTTTCAGTGGTTAGTTACCTCTGTGAGGGGATGAGAAGGGGGTGGTTATAAAGGAAGGAATTTCACTTTTTCTCCATAATATGCTTCTTTAGTGCTTGGATTACATAATGAACTTATACTCGGATATGGCACATGTAATTTAAAAAAATTGTAATGCATAGAGCCAGATCTGTTCACCAGGTATTTATAGTTAAGAGCCATGCTTTTGGCCCAGGGTGCTGTGGGCAAAGAGATGACTCAGACTGTCCAGGACCTTCCTTAGGGAGTACCCAGTTGTGGATGTGAGCACATTGGGCTGGTTGTAAAGAGCATCTCCTGCCCCACCCCTGTGGGCCCAAAGGAGTCAGCCCCAGCTGGGAGGTGGCCCTGGTTCTGACCTCCTGGGGAGTGGGTACCTGGTCCCTCCACCCCTCATCTATTCCAAGCCATCCCTCCCCATCCTTTGGAGACCCCCTCCTGAGGACCCCTCCTATCCCTCCACAAAGCCTGACCCCTCTGCTAGGCTAAACCCACCTTCACAATGATGCCACAAGACCCTTCCTCCTGCCAGGTGCATAACCCTCCTCCCCCAGTGGCTCGCCGTTCCCTGACAATTTGACAGAAGGAAAGAATATTAATGAGGCTGCCCTCGCCATATCCTTTTTATAGAGCTGCTTCTTGGCAGGGAGGAGGTCTTTCTAAGGGCAGGCTCAGAAGGAGTCATGCCCAGCATGGCTCTGGATCAGATTCCACGGCAGAGCTAAGTGGTTGAGGGAGGAGGTGAGGATTAGGGGATGGGAACATCTTCAAGGCAGGAGGGTAGAAAGGTGGGAACCATCCCTTAGCACAGAGGTTAAGATCCTAGTTCCTAAGCCAAACAGCCTGGTTTCCAATTATGGCTCAACTATCTTGCAACTATGTGACATTGGACAAGTTAAGTTCTCTGTGCCTCAGTTTCCCCATCAGTGGCTCCCTTATGGGCTGTCAAGAGAAGCTGATAAAATAATACACATAACAGGCCTTGGCACAGTGCCTGGCACAATGGAGGCACTCAGTAAATGGCAGCAAGTGTTAATTTGTAGGATTTGAAGGATTTCCCCGAACACCATCAGTCATGTTTTAAGACTCTTCATGGTGCATTCCCAAGAACAGGCAATGTGTCTTATTGATCTCTGTACCCCTTCTGCCTCACCCAGGACTTGGCCCTTCATAGGTGCTCAAGGAAATAGTTGTTGCATGAATAAGGAAATGAATGAAGAACAAATAAAACTGGGCCATAGGACTGACTTCTAATCTCAAGATATCATCTCAATACAGGACACTTAGAATTGTTGGTTGAACAAATTAAAAGATATTTTGTGCATGGATAGGCTGGTGGAAAAGTAAAGAAAATCTTCAGAGGTCAGAAAGGATAAGAAATGCAGTTCCAGAGAATTGAGTGAGCTTCTCCCTGCGGGCATCTGGTCAACCCAAAGCCTGGGCTTGACACATTGTGTTAAAGGGGACAGGAGACAAGGTCTGAGCCCGAGCAAGGTGGGGAGATCAAATCTGCTGCCCCTGCATAAAGTAGGGTCCTCCCAACATGAACAAAGAAAGCCTGCTGTGGCTCTGGTGGGAAGGGGAAAATGGAGAGAAAAAACTCTCCCTCTTAGAGAATTCTTACCCACAAGCTCACCCTCACTTGGGCTTAGGGCCAGAATTCATGCTACACATGAAGCCTAAAAATCCACAAGCAATTGGCCCACTATTGGTAATGGCACCTGACCAAAGCATAAACAAATCTTCTCCGAAGAAACACCCTCTTAAACCCAGTCCTGAAAGAATTCCTAAGAAGACAAGTTCCAAGAAACATGGGTGCCAAAAAAAAAAAAAAAAAAAAGCCAAAACACACAAGGAAACAAGCAACTACGAACAAGAATCAGCAGAAGGACAACTAAATCAGACCTACAAAGACCGAAAGCGTTGGAGTTGTGATCGCGAATATAAAATGAATGTGTGTTTAAACCGTAAACGTGGATACCGAAAGTATGACAAAAGACGTTAAGATTGTAAGAAAACACCAGGCTGATTTGAAAAAGAATCAGACAAAATATCTAGACATAAGAGGTAAAATCATAGAATGGGCACAACAGAAGATGAGACAAAGCTGAGCAGAGAATTGGTAAACTGGAAAAAAAAGGTAAGAAAAGCTTTCCAGAAGGCAGTAAGCAGAGAGAGACAAAGAGAGGAGAAATACAGAAGAGAGATTAAGAAACATGGGTGCTAGAAGGAGAGGATCTAACATGTGTCTCCTAAGAGTTCTGGGAGATACTAGAATAACAGAAAGCCAAATTTCAGGAGAAAACAGCTAAGAGTCTTGCAGGACCGTGAAAGACTCCAATCCTCCAATTCAGAAAGCTCGATGGATCCCAAGCAGGATGAATAAAAAGAAATCTCCGCCTCCACACACCACAGGGAAACCACAGAGTGTCATAGACAAAGAGAAAATCTTAAAAGCAGCCAGAGATAAAAGAGAGATTACCTAAAAAGAAACACCAAATAGATTGATGTCCGGGTTCTCAGAGAAACTCTGGAAGTCCGGGAGACAGTCGAGGAACCTTCAAAACCCTGAGAGAAGATGTCCCTTGAGAATTCCATAACCTCTGAAACTAGTTCTTAAGAATGGGAGCAAAATAAAGACATTTTCAGTTAAACAAAAACTGTCAGAGTTTATAACCGGGGCCCTCCCTAAAGAAAGTTCTGAAAGCATTGATTTCAGGAAGAAAGGAAAATGACCCCAGCAGGAAGGGTTGAGATACAAAAAAGAATAGTGAGCAGAAGAAACGGTAAACACATGGGTAAATTTAAATAAACATTGATGATTTGCAATGTTTAATTTGCGGGGTTAAGACAAACAAACAAGAGAGAATCAAAATACAGGCAACTGGAGTTAAAGCATTTCAGGTCTCTGGAATTGTGTAGGAGGGATGCGGAGACAGAACTCGTGGCTGGCAATTATAACCTAAAGACGCGTGATGCATTTCTAGGGTTGTTACAAGAGAATAAAAATAGCATGAATTCTAGCTTCCAAACTAATAGAGGATAAAATGGAATGGGGAGAAACTTCCATTAATACAATTGGAAGAAGGAAAGAAAAAAGAAGGAGGGAGGGAGGGAGGAAGGAAGGGGGGTGAGTTGGGAGGAAGTGACTTGTCCAGAGAAGAAGTGACTTGTCCAAGGCCACACAGCAAGTTAGAGGTAAAGCAAGGACTAGGGTGCTCTCTCCCCAGAATGGTGCAGCCTCCCTCAGTCTACATGGGGATTATCAGAGCGGGAATCCCAACCCTGCTTTCCCAGCTACAATAGAACCACATGCTACCACTCAGGAAGCTCATGGACAGGTGTGTGATAAGTCAGCAGACACAAAGAGTAGTAATGATCATCTCTGTGACTAAAGTCATTAACATAAGCACAGTGGCTTACCATGTAGGCTCCCCTCTGTGTGTAATTCATTAGATGCTCACAATAACCCCATGAGGTGGGTGCTGATAACATACTCGCTTTGTATATAAACCATCCAAGGATGAGGAACATGAGGTAACTTTCCAAGGTCACACAGCTGGGAAGTGGCAATGCAGGAACCCAGACAGTGTGCCTGCCCTACCTCAGTCCTCATGGTTGGATGCTGGGCTGAGCCTATAAACTTCTGTGTAGATTGTAGAAGTGGGCAGTGTACTGGAACGATCCTAAATAGATCCTGTCTAAAAAAAACCAGCTACAAAGGACATTTTTGGGTGATTGGGGAAATTTGAATACGAGCTCTCTATTAGATATCACTGTAACAATATTAAGTGACTCGGTGTAATCACAGTAGTAGAGTTATGCAGGAGGACAGCCCTGTTCTTAGGAGACAGACGCCAAAGTAGGTAGAGTGGAAGTGTCATGATGTCGGCAACGTTCCAATGTTTTGGAAGTATACAAAGAATAAAGCAAATATGGCAAAATGTTAATAATCGGTAAATCTAGGTAAAGGATAGATAAGTGTTTCTTGTTGTATCTGGTTGTGTTTAGAAACCAGCCCCAAACTTAAAACAACAGCTACTTCTGACTTTTTTGCAAGCCCCTGGGTCATTGACTGGAAATTCCCCAGATGTGGTCTGGCCTTGCTTATGCACCTGTCAGCAGCTAGTGGGTGGGCTGTGGCCTGGCTGGACGAAGGTGACCACGGCTTGCACATCTCAGCTCTCCTCCACGAGTCCCTCAACTCCCGCAGCCAGGCTGGCTTGAGAGTGTCTTCCCAGCAGTGGCAGGAGTCCAAGAGAGGAAGAGGAGAAGGAATGCACGCTTTTAAGCTGCTGCTCACATCCGTTGTACTGCTGTCCATTGGCCAAAGCGAGCCACGTGGCCAAGCCCAGAGTCAGCACTGGAAGACACTTCCAGGGAGCATCACATGGGGAGGCAAGCATGGTTAATGCAATCGACTTGCCACAGTTGTATTTGTCTTAACTTTTCAATAAATTTGAAATATTTCAAAATAAGAAGTTAGAGGGATGTATTAGACTACTCTAGAGAAACAGGACCAATAGAATGTGTATATATAAAAGAGATTTATTATAAGGAATTGGCTCACATGATTATAGAGGCTTGAGCGGTCCCAAGGTCTGCAGCCAGTAAGCTGGAGACCCCGAGAGCTGATGGGGTACTTCCAGGCTGAATATTGGCAGGCTTGCATAGCCAATGTTTCAATTCAAGTCAGAAGACAAGAACCGGGGCGCCTGGGTGGCTCAGTTGGTTAAGCGACTGCCTTCGGCTCAGGTCATGATCCTGGAGTCCTGGGATTGAGCCCCACATCAGGCTCCCTGCTCAGCAGGAAGTCTGCTTCTCCCTCTGACCCTCCCCCAGTTGTGTGCTCTCTCTCTCTCATTCTCTCTCTCTCAAATAAATAAATAAAAATCTTAAAAAAAAAAAAAAGCAAGAACTGATGATCCAGCTCAAGGCCGTCAGGAAGGAGGAGGTCCCCCTTACTCACAGAAGGGTCAGTGTTTTTGTCCTATTCAGGCCTTTACCCCATAGGGTCAGTCCCAGCATACCGAGGAGGGCACTCTGCTTTACTCAGTCGAATGTTACTCTCTCCAAAACACCCTCACAGACACACCCAGAACAACATTTGACCAAATATTTGGGCATCCCATGACCCAGTCAACTTAGCACATGAAATTAACCATCACCAGGGACAAAAGAAAAAAAAAAGTCAATCTAATCCTTCACTCCTCTGCTCTAAACTCTTTGCTACGTCCACTAGAAGGCAGGTATGTACAAGGATGTCCACTGCGGCTTTGCTAGTCAAAACCCCAAACGTGAGACCGCCATGATGTCCATCAACATCATCATGGATCAATAAATCATGACGTATTCCTAACATGGAACCTAACATGGAATAACAAACTGTGATGAAAAAGAATGCACCAGTACACACAACAACACGGATGAATCTCATTGATGAGTGAAAGAAGGGAAAACCGCATGCTGTACGTTTCCAATTACACGACGTTCAGGAAGAGAGAAACTTGTCCATAGTGGTTATCTTCTGGAGCCTTTGTTGGGAAGGGGCTCAAGTGGTCTTCCTGGAGTGCCATAAATGTCCTCGATCTTAATCTGGGTGGTGGTTACCTGGATATGTTCATGTGAAAAAAATGTGTTAAGTTGTACACTTCAGATTTGAGGGCTTAATTTTTTGTTTAAAGATTTATATATTTGAGACAGAGAGAGAGCACATGCATGTGAGGTGGGGGAGGAGGAGAGGGAGAGAGAATCTCAAGCAGACTCCCCTCTGAGCACAGGGCCTGATGTGGGGTTCGATCCCATGAGCCTGAGATCATGACCTGAGCCAAAACCAAGAGTCAGATGCTCAACCTACTGCGCCACCCAGGAGCCCCAAGACCTGAGAGCTTTATACGTTATATCTCAAAAAATGTAAACACACACACATACAAACCTGGTTTCTTGGTCCTTCCTAAATAAGACCTAGACTCCTTAACACTCAATTCAATTCAATGGAGCACACATTTCTTCTGCTCTCTCTAAAGTGCTGGGTACAGCAAGCAGGGTGGCCTTCTTATCAACCCCTGCCCAGTAGAAGTCTTTGATAAATATGCATTGAATCCACGTGGGGACCTCAAGGGCCGGGGACCGTGAGTGTACCTGGGCATCAGATGGGCTGTGGGGTGGCATCCTGGCCCCTGGTCTCCTTCCAGGCCCTCTTTGGTGCTTGCACAATGGCTCCGTCTTGCAGGGGTGCCTTCTGCCCCCCTCATCCGCCAAGGCCCCCGCCTGCCCCCTTTCCTCAGCACTGCACACTTTACGGCCATTGTCAAACATAATGATTCTTACCCTGGAGAGAAATTGGGTTCTATTTCATGTTTTATTGCCTCAAAAAGGACATTTTTTACCTTCCTGCAGTCTGTACCCAGCAGGAACAGGACGATAAATCTCAGCAAAGGTTTCCACTGAGATAGATGGTCCAGCAAGAAGACCACGGTGCTCCGGGCAGGGAGAAATAATAAGCCCTTGCACCCACTTTGCCACCCCACACTGGTGCCCTGTGCCCAACACCGCCTGGCAGCCTTGGCACTGGGGTGGGGGAGGGACTCCAGCTGATAAGCAAAAAAGCCTGAAAGTCCAAACTGGCCTCTCTCCAGCCTTGCCACCTTCATTCAGAAGAAGGCTCTAGCCCAAGACAGAGAACGTAGTAGATGGTTTATCACACACTTTTTGTGTGCAGCCCAAGTATCTCCTCACGTTTCGTTTGCAGCAGCTCCGTGCTGTGCAGGTGTATGTAGGACTGAGGTCATGGAGGTCGGCATGCAGCTGGTAAAGAGCAAGCTGGAATTTGAACTTGGGTCTTTTGGGAACCCGTTCAAGATGCTCCTGACCATGGCTGCTCCTCAGTTCCCCAGGAGCTAGCCCAGGAAACCAGAGAAATTTTGGCAGATGGCAGCAGGAGTCCCACAGCCGCTGCTGGGACTGCTTTCGCCCCAGCCTCCTTGGCTGAGGGCTTACCCCAGGAGCTCCCCTGCACGGCCTGCAGGAAGAACGGCACCCGTGTGCACTTCCCCTCGGTCATCGTGTGACTTGGACGGACCTGTTAGCAGGTCCCCAGAGAGGCTGCTGTCTTGTACAGGGTCACACGCTTAAGGACGGAATCAGGACTAGAACTCAAGACCCATGACTCCTGGCCCGGGGTCTTTCTTCTTTTTTCCCCAATTTTGTTGTTGTTGTTGTTGTGGCAAAATACACGTAACATAAAATTTATCATCTTAACCATTTTCAAATGTACAGTTCAGTGGTGTGAGATACATTCATAATGTTTGGAACCTCCCACCATCCATCTCCAGAACTCTTTCCACCTTCGTAACTAAAACTCTGCGCCTGTGAAGAAATAACTCCCCTTGTCCCCCTCCCTTGGTCTTAGCCGCCACCCTTTTGTTTCTGTCTCTGTGAGTCTGACTACTCGACATGCCTGAGGGAAGTGGAACCACACAGCGTTGATCTCTTCTTGACTGGCTCCTTTCAAAATCCCAGTATGATGTCCTCAAGGTCCATGCACGTTGGGACACCCGTCAGGATGTTCTTCCTCTTCTGGCTGAATAATATTGTAGTGTATCTATAGACATCATTTCGCTTATCCATTCAGCCACCGATGGACACTTGGGGTGCTTCCACCTTTTAGCTCCTGCTAATAACGCTGCTATGAACAGTAATGTACAAACATCTCTTCAAGACCCAGCCTTTCTTCTGACTTATCGCTCTGCCTCACTGACGCCTTCCAACTATTTATTATCATTCCCTTCTAAGACATGAAAATGTGTAGTGTACCCATTGGTTATTTCATAACAAGGTCCCGAAATCTACCACTCACAACATAAGCCAGTCGCACCATACCACCCACTGAATGACTCCATTTCTGTGAAACCTCCAGCACGGGCAAATCCACAGAGACAAAAAGTAGATTCATGGCAGCATGGGGAGTGATGGCTAAGGGGTAACTCTCTTGGGATGATGAAAATACTCTGAAATTGATTGGGGTAAGGATTGCACAACTCTGTGAATATACTAAACGATGTTGATTCAGACACGTTAAATGGGAGGATATTACGGTATGTGAAATATATTTTAAAAGCTCTCAATAAAGCTGTTAAAAAATTTGTTAGACTCTCAGCCCGTTTCCTTGCCTGTAAACTGGGGATTTGCGAGAGCCATCTCATTGCCACTGTTATAAAGCTGAGTTAATATGTGAAAACCTCCCCACCTAATGTCCCGCACGTGGGAGGAACTTCCCACTCTCCAGTAAGGATGATGTTCCAAAGAGCACCACTCAGTCATTAATTCATTCAACAGCACTGCTCACTAGAATGTTCTCTGACAGAGGAAGTGTTCTAGCTCTGCACTATTAGGCCCACAGCCGCCAGCCACATGCGACTATGGAGCACTTGAAGTATGGCTGGTGTGACTGAGGAGCTGGATTTTTTTCTTTTAATTAATTTACACTTGAATAGCCACGTGTGGTGAATGGCTACCACGTTGGACTATGAAATTCTAAGCAATGGAAATTAAGGGGCTCACCAAACAATATCCCTGTTCTCGTGGAGCTGACATTATGACACACAGACAAGTATTTATAAAACATAAGGCTGGAAAGGGCTATGTAGAAACATATATTAAGGTGGGAGGGCTGAAAGGCCGGGGGTGGGGACTATTTACACAGGGTGGTCGAGAAAAGCCTCTCTGAGGAGGTGACACTTGAGCAGAGACCTGAAGGAATGAGTGAGCCATGCAGCTATCTAGAGGAAGAGAATTCCAGGCTGAGGGCACAGCAAGAGCAAAGGCCCTGAGGCAGGAACTTGCTTGTTGAATGCAAGGAAGAGCCAAAGGGCCAGTGTTGCTGGAGGGCAGGGGAGTGGGGGTGAGGGCAGAGGATGAGTTCAGAGAGCAGGAGGGGAGCCAATCCTGTGGGACCAGGGGCAGGGGGGAGGGACTTGGTGGGGCTGTGAGCAGAGAAGGGACATAACCAGCTTAGGTTTTAGCAGGAACCCCCGGTTGCTGGGCAAACAATAGGCCAGAGGGGACAAAGGTGGCACAAGGGAAACCAGTTAGGAGGCCACAGCCATACTCCAGGTGAGACTCAGTGGTGGCTCTGACCAGGGCAGACAGGGGCCAGTAAGAATTTGTAGGATTCTGCTTGTTCTTTGGAGGGAGAGCTCACAAGACTTCTTGAGGGATGGCATGTGTGTGAGAAGAACCAAGGACAGCTCTGGGGGTTTAGGGCTGACCACCTCGGCAACTGGGGATGCCATTCACGAAGGCAGGGAGACTGGGGTGGGGGTGACGGAATGCAGTTTGGATCTGGTAAGTCTGGGAAGCCTGTCGGGAACCCTCAGGGTAGGCCCGGGAGATAGGAAAGCTCCAGGGTCCCTGATCCACACTCCCAGGACATTGGAGGGTCCAGGCCTGACCACAAAAGCACTTCCTGAAGATGAAGAACGGACGGCAGTAGGTGAGAAGAGCCCTGTGTCCTTCCCCCATGGGGAAGAGGCAGTGCGGCCCTGCCTCAAGCAGGAGGCTGGAGTAAGGCCTCGCCTCATCCAGCACAGCTGCTGGGCCTCTCCAGAGAAGCTTCCGCAGGGTTCTGGGGAGGCTGTGTGGCTGGGGCAGACACCACTGCTGGACAGATGAATGTGGACAAAGGCCTTTGAGGAGCCAGCACCCGGAGCTGGGGTCCTTGACATCTTGGCTGCAGGGGTGAGGCACCAAGCACCTGCTTTCCCAGGATGTCCTCGAGCTGGGAATGGACCCTATCACAGCTGAGATGAAGGATCCCAAGAGCCTGCTTGCTTGGTCCTGGGAGGGCTGGAGGGAGAGGAGACCAGACTGTATCCAGTTGGACACAGCACTTGAGGCAGCCGTCGGGAAGGAGCGGGGAGGGGGTCAATGGCTGGGAAGATGGAGCAATAGTCCCCTGCCCCCACCATCATCCACTGCCTATGCAGCTGACTCTGCCCATGCTGAGAGCCCCCCCCCCCACCACAGGCCATTGCAGAGACCCGAACATGCCAAGGAAATGTACCTGGATGGAAACTTCTAGCACTGCAGACTTGGAGTCGCCCCTCCGCAGGGCAGCCTTAGTATTCCTCAGCTTCAAGGACATGTATGCATACGTTCAATTAACACATGTTTCCTGAGGACCTCCTGGGTGCTGGTCACTATAGGCACTTGGGATACAGCTGTGAACAAAATAGACAAAATAGAGTCCAATGGTGGGGGTGGGGCAAGAAGGAACAGATGATAACGAAATAAAACATAGTAAGTAAGTAAATCAGATGGTGTCCTAGAAGAGGGTACAGGCCCTGTAGGGGAAAGAAATGCGGAGTAGATTTAGGAGGTTGGGATTGGGGTGAGCAGTCGTCACTTCAAATAGTGAGGATACAGGAGGCTTCTTGCAGAAGGTAATCCCTTCTAGATCCTTAGGATCTTCGAATAATTAAATTGACATAAGACAGATTAACAGGAGGAAAAAAAATTTCATATATACGAGAGCTCATAAAAATAGGAGACTCAAAGAAGTAACCAAAGCAGGTAGGTTTTATCCATTTTAGACAAGGAAACAATATATTTTTGAAGAACTGAGAAGACAAAGGGGTTCGGGCTTGCGGTAGTACGTTGGAGAGGAAGTAACAAGGTTTGTTTATATGGCCTTCTCAGCCCAGAATTCCCATCTCTGGGGATAAGGACATCTCTCTTTCTCCTGGTACAGAGAGGGTAACATTCCCATGGGAGATTATTTCTTGCTTTCAGGGGGGACCGAGGAAGATCAGAGTGTCCTTCTTATACTGGCTGTTTCTTAAGTAACTTTAATTTGAAATAATCCATATACCAAAGCAGCAAATCTTGGGGCGGCCTGCCCTGGACCCCATCAGTTCCCTGAGTCTCTTTAGGACACAGTGATGCAGGTGGGTTCCCAACGTGAGGCTCCGACTGCACAAGCAGTCAGGTATTTAATAAGAGGCAATTCTATGGGCACAAAAGAAAAACAATGCTTAGTGACTGGAGCAAATTATAAACCAGTTTCTGAGTTTTGAGGGTAGCCAGTTGGGAAGATTTCTAGATGTCAGGCTTGAAGCATTTTCAGATAGAGCGAGGGCCGGCAATGGCCTCTAAGAGATTTTCCTAGTCTGTAGTGTGAACGTCTCTGGGGAACTTTCTGAGTGGCACAAAGATCTTCCATACTGTCGTGGTGGTTTCTCTGAAGTTTATATCCAGTTGTCACGTTAGCTTGCATGGCTTCGGAAAAAAGGCTGCATTAGTTTTCGATGATTCCAAGTACGAAGAGTGGGAGAAAAATGGAAAATACTAGTCTAGAGAGTTGTAGCCAGATATTGGAAGAAACTAGAAGATTTAAGATCTAGTCCGGATTACAGGCAGAAAACAAAACCTCAAAGACAATGAATAGCCCTGGAATCAGATATCCACAGGGTGTTATAGACTTTTGCTAAAACA
This sequence comes from Callorhinus ursinus, assembly GCF_003265705.2. Taxonomy (NCBI): domain Eukaryota; kingdom Metazoa; phylum Chordata; class Mammalia; order Carnivora; family Otariidae; genus Callorhinus; species Callorhinus ursinus. Next base: position 28,610,805 of record NW_027397080.1, read on the forward strand.
CAATATTTCTCTCTACAGTTACCCCCATTTTTATCAGAAATGATAAAAGACAAATTTATTTACAAAATAAGTCTCATCTTAATAAACTCAGCTTGATTATTTACATAAATGTGGCAAGAATATATATTGACCATGTAGAATCTTTTAAACTGCTTTGCTAGAACTTTTATAAGGAATCTCAGATTGGACTTTTAAAAGCCTCTCAAGGCTCAGAAGTCGAGCCAATACCTACGGACTTTGGTGAATTCCTCGTCTCCAGTTCCCCCAAATATCCTGAGATTCTTGCACCTGCCAGGAAGTGACCTTCCTTACTCACCTGGTAAGATTGCTGGGAGCCCTGTAAGCAAAGTGCCAAGGGGTTTTATTGGCTCTCTTTAGTCAACCTTAGTCCCTTCAAGCTGTCTGGTCACACCCGAGCCTTTGTACATCTCTCTTGAATATGACCTTCCAGTCAAAGGCTTGGTAATATAACCAATGTTTCCAGTTGTGTCCTGTTACGAGGAGAACAGATTCTTAGTGAACTTATGCAAATCACCACATTGCCATAAAAATAAAAATACTCACTGAAGGGTTTCTGAATTCTGGAGGGATCTGGGAAAGAGAAAAAGATAAATGTTTCATTGTTGTTCAGAAAGGCAGATTTTCCCAAATTGCTCTGAACCATAGATAGCTTGAGAGAGAAGAGAATACATTTTCCTTAAATCTGGGAGAAAAAAAAACATTTTTAAAAATCAACAATGTTCCAAACAAGCCAAAGAACATTATAATCATCCTCATCAGTTAATTCAGCCTCATGTAATTGATTCTTGTTGATCTTTTGTTAGAAGTCATGAAGACATTAGTTTCTCTGTTAGGAGTCTGTAAATTCTTACCCAGTTCAGTGGCATGATCTGAAAGTTATCAGAGAGCCCCTGTCAGAGTCCTCCCCGTGAATTTCTCTGAAGACCAAGCACTTCTGCAGGAACAAGCCTGCGAAAGCATCAGAGATAAACAGTAACTGTGAATGACAAAAAAAGACTTCAACATGCCGGTGGCTAAAGATCTGATTAGAGTTCATTACAGTGCAATGGACAAGGAGGTTTGGTTCTTTCTGTGACATGCAACATTTTAAGATAAAAACTAGAATCGTGACTGATGACTTTATACTAGGACCTATCTGAACTTTGGGAACTTCATACAATTTCTAGAACACCGATGAGTAACTTTCACCCACAGACTAATAATCTAAGAAAGCTTATCATCACTCATTGACAATGCTATCCACATAACTTAACATACCAAATAAGCCTAACTAGTGTAATTCCTTGTGTAAGGAAAGAGAACAAATCTTTTGAGATGTTCCAGGGACCCTTTGGAAAATCTCAAGTAACTTCCAGGTCAAAAGGCTTTATTTCAAATTTAACTTTGGGGAAGTTTGTCAAAATACCAAAACGTTTTAAAACACTTGGTCAAACAGGATCATAGGTTACTATGAAACAACTTAGTTATCCATTTAATCATGGTGACAGTTAAAAACTTTGCAGGTACACACAGAAAGTTAAATAGTTATAAGTAAAACTTAGCTCTTTTGAAAGAGAAGAATCGATTTCATTTTTTTTTTTTTTTAAGTAATCAAAGATCTAGGGGACGCCTGGGTGGCTCAGTCAGTTAAGCATCTGCCTTCAGCTCAGGTCATGATCCCAGGGTCCCAGGATGGAGCCCTGCATTGGGCTCCCTGCTCAGCGGAGAGCCTGCTTTTCCCTTTCCCTCTGCCGCTTCCCCCCCCCCACCCCTGCACTCGTGTGCATGCTCTCTCTCTCAAATAAATAAATAAAATCTTTAAAAAAAAATCTGATAAAAGCAACACAAGAAATTATTTTGATAAAACACAAATCCTTTGCTTTTTCAGACAGATTACTTAAAAAATGAGGAAAACCCTTTTATAATCTCTTATCAGGAGCAAACCAATAGTCTAAGCAGATTTTTCCTTCAAGCGGATGGAAGAAAATTAAGTTCTAGTTTTACATAAGTACACTATGGATATTAAAGCTTATTTTTAAAACCCTTACACAAATGCATTCAATTTTATCCTGCTTGATCACACGTAAAATTTCTTCCCCAGGATTCCTTTTTCACAACCTTTTACAACTTTCTACCTTAGCTTGTCCCTTATTTTCTTTCCCATTCAGAAACAACCAGTTTTACTTTAAGACAAAATTACTTTCTTTTCCCTCAACAAAAATGCATCCCCATTCCTCATACCTTTTATTTCCGAAAACGCATATCTTACATTCCTTGTATATAGAGATGTTTCTCTTATTATTTCCAGTAGCTTTATCTTAGCTCGGATTCTTAGCCCTTAGACACCTTAATTTGTAGTAGAAGTTAAAAAGTAAGCGATTGTGAGATACCCGTTACGCCATCTTTCTTTCTTTTTTGAGCGAGAGAGTATGTGGGGTGGGGGTGGGGGGGGCAGAGGGAGAGGGAGAATCTCAAGCAGGCTCCACACTCAGTGCAGAGCCTGATGCAGGACTCAATTTCATGACCCTAAGATCATGACCTGAGCCGAAATCAGAGTCGGCCACTTAACCAACTGCGCCACCCAAGCACCCCAGGCCAATATGCTTCACAATTTCTAGAAGCATAGGATTCTTCACAGTTTAATTTTTCAATGGGTCATAAGATGCATTCACAAACGGATCCTCTGTGATAAGAGGTCAAAAGTAAGTGAGCTTAGATTTGTGTAGCAATCGATGTTTAGTAGTTTATCTTATTTGGAAATGATCTAGACATTCCGTGAATTCCCAGCACTTAATTTTACTTAGCGAAATTCTAAGGGTGGAAGTCATCAAAGAGATTTGGGAAACCATTTAAGGAGATGTGTCATAAAACAATCATTGCTAGAACATTCACCTGAAAACTCTTATATACGTCTGTTTAGTTCATTTGTTCTTCACAATCATACTTAGATCACCCACAATGATTTCATGAGACATTAAAGCGGTTAGCCATAATTTCAAGTTATTTGTCGTGCTGACAAATTTTATAACAAAGACAATGAGCTTATTTGACTTTCAGGAAATCTAGGTAAAATAAAAGTATTATGCTTAATGCCAATAACTCTAAAGACATGTCTGTATTAATTGAATCAACAAACTTAAAGTAGTTTCTCTTTACCAAAAATTATCCTAGATCATGCCAACTTGAAAAACGGGTTAGCGTCTATTCTATTTCTGAGGTTTAAGAAATACTTAATTTACAAGCACTTATTTTTAAGCCAATTACATAGAGCTCTATACACTCATTCTGGGAGTACCATCCGGAGGGAGAAAAATCTGATTTATAATGTACACAATAAGCATGATGGACATACAGACACACAGATGTCATAGCTTTCATTCCATCAAGCCCGGAGCATTTGTAGAATACTCCACAAAGCTCGCTAGTATGATACAAAACTCAAGAGTTTACAAATAATCGTGTCTCTGCCTGGGGCGGAATAAGTTAAGATAATTTGCCTAAAAGCAAAGATAATTTGCTTAATATTTGTAGAGAAGTCTTAAGATTTGTACTTCTTCTTGATGAGTAATTTCAAGGAGGCTGTGGTCTAGAGTTTGGGCAAGAGAGCCCTTCTAGTAGTTTGTATTTCTAAAAGGCCTCTTTCCTTCTTTTTTTTCTTTTTTCTTCCACCTGGACAGAGTTTTAATGACCTCCTGGGGTGTTTACATTCCAAAGACACGGTAAGATTTACATCTTCAAGGGACAGAAAGAGTATCCAAGTTTTTCCTAGGACTTTTGCATATATATGTCTCTATTATCAGACGTTTAGGGTAATTCCTATTTAAAATGTTCTTTCCTTTTTTTTAAGTGCAGGACAATTGTTCTTCCAATGTCCTGAGTTTTTATAATATCTGCAAATGCCTGGAGGCAATTAGGAAAGCCTCGGAATCGATTTTGAGTTGCTTTTCAGAGTTACGTTTTTGTTTTTCTAAACCGTCAAGTTGTAAATTAAGAATTGTTGATCTTCACTCTTTTTTTTTTTTTTGGTCTTCATTCCTGTAAGACATCTTCAAAGAACTGAGTAGTCTCTTCCATCATTAGGCTTATGCATTGATGTGCTTGCTGAACCACACTCTTTTGAATTAACCTTTTTATATCAGGGAGAAAATTTCCAGTGAAGATGGAAACTGAAAGATAACTATGTTTTGCTGTCCAGGGGACATGAATTCTTTGGGTGGGGGTTTAGAATATATCCACAAAGGACCTTGCCTAGGAAGACTTGAATCTGGCAGAGACTGATTATAAAGTCCAGCAAAACAAGCCTTATTGTCCATCCCAGGTGCTTCTGTTAAATTTATTTCCTGGCTTTTAGCATTTGCATGAGTAACCTGTATACCCTGAGCCTGGAGATTAGGCTGGGTTGTTCTCTGTAAATCTTGAAGGAAAAGGGAAGCTGAAATAAGCAGCTGATGTTTAAAGGATTTTCTAGGAAAGGTGGAGGAGTTTGGGGGCTGGGGGGAATATGCTGAGGAGACAGGGAGGAATTTTAGGACAGGGAATTTATGTTGGATGGGGACTTCACTTTTTATTCTAATTTCTGTTCTTTCATCTTGTTGAAAGGGAGTCCCTAAGGCTAGCTCTTACGTTTCTTTGTGTCTACTTTTTAATTTGGTCTTTCCAAAGGTACCAATAAAACGATTGTTTAGGATGAGAGCTCTCTAAAAGAATTTTTTTTTCTTTCAAATATAGCCAATTCAAAGGATCCATTGATCCTTTGGTCATCGATGAATAAGATCTTATATTCATCTCAATAACAACTCAAACCAATAAACCTTTTCACGGCTTTTAACCAAGGATGCAAGAGGTGTCCCACAAGACGGGTGCAAAAAATGTGGCCCTCACGAGATCCAGAAAGTTCACTCCCAGAACTAGCCCAAGAAAGGAAAGGCATTGAGGGGCTCTATGTTTATTTTTATTTATTTATTTTTCTTTATAAGAAACTTCCCTTTTTATCGACAATGGAATAGGTGGCTTCGTTCCTCCATCTTTAGGGACCGAACGTCCGCAGTGAAGTCAAACTCACTGTGCCCCCGACACAGGTCCGGAAGCTCACTGACTCCTTCTAGTTCCGGTTCCACCGCCAACACCAGAACATCTTCATCCATTGGGTCCCATGATAGCAGGGGTCTGGGCACCGGTAGAAGGAGAGTGACCCCATCCTGCCTGCCTGTGCCCCAAAGCCCCAGTTTTGTAGGGGCTCTGCCTCCCCAGGTGGGGGGATCTCTGTTTTTATTTTATTATTTTTTATTTATTTTTTTAATTTTTAATTTTCCCCCTGCCTCAAGAGCTCTTTTTTTTAAACATTTTTTTGAAGATTTTATTTATTTATTTGACAGAGAGAGAGATAGCAAGAGCGGGAACACAAGCAGGGCGAGTAGGAGAGGGAGAAGCAGGCTTCCCGTGGAGCAGGGAGCCCGATGTGATGCGGGGCTCGATCCCAGGACCCTGGGATCATGACCTGAGCCGAAGGCAGACGCCTAACGACTGAGCCACCCAGGCGCCTTGCCTCAAGGGCTCTTTAAACGCTGTTCCAAAATACAGGGAATCACATTGTCCGCCTCCACCCCTTTGAACAGAATAAGGTGCCTTTACCAAGCCAAAAGTTCACCTTCTCCCCCAAACCCCCACCGCTTTTTTTTTTTTCAAATACATATGCATCCTCTCGCTGGGAGAACCAGAGAGAATATTCTCACTGGTCATAAAGTAGACAAAAGAAAACAACCACCATCTCTGGGAGGGAAAAGGATCAGTAGTAAATAAGTGTACTCATCACCAAATCCTTACCAGGGTCGCCATACCCCAGGAACTAATTCCACAAGCATTTTCCCCTACTAATCTAAATTTAGAAAAAGAAAGACCCCTGCAGGCAGAGGCCCTAGAGACTGATGTGGTAAGAATTCTTACCTTGTCAGAAGCACCAGGTCTCCCAGCTGCTGCAGCCCCGGGCGAGCAGACTGTCCGTGTCCTGGCCAGCTAGCCGCATAGGGGAGGAAAGCTCCCCTTCTTCCCTTCCAGATCCTTAGGCTGATCTAATAATTAAATTGACATAAGGCAGATTAACAGGAGAAAAATCAATTTTAAAATAAATAATAATAGGAGAAGCATCTGGCTGGCTCAGTCTGTAGAGCATGTAACTCTTGATCTCGGGGTCGTGAGTTCAAGTCCGGACATAGAGCTTGTGTGTGTGTGTGTGTGTGTGTGTGTGTGTGTGTGTGTGTGTGTGTGTGTAAAAATCTGTTATAAGTAAAAATATGAGACTCAAAGAAGTAACCAAAGCAGGCAGCTTTTAATGCCTTTTTTTGACAAGGAGACAATACATTTGTGAAGAATTGACAAAAGGGGTTTGGGGCTTGGGGTAGTACATTGGAGAGGAAGTACCAAGGTTAGTTTGTATGGCCTTCTCAGCCCAGAATTCCCGTCTCTGGGGATAAGGAGGTCTCTCTTTCTCCTGGTACAGGGAGGGTACCTCTCATATGGGAGATTATTTCCTGCTTTCAGGACAGGAGAGGATCAGAGGGTCCTTCTTATACTGGCTGTTTCTTAAATAACTTTAATTCAAGATAATCAAAATGCCAAAGTGGCATATTTTGGGGAGGCCTGCCCTGTATCCCTCAAGAAGATTTGAATGAAGACCTGAAGGAGGTGAGAGAGGGCTCCTGCCCAGGGGTGCCCCCTTCTCTCTCACCTCCTCACGCCCTTCCCCTCCCTTCCCCGCTGTCCCCCCTGCACTCCTTCCCACCTGCCACTCCCATGCCTTCCCCTCGCCCCCCTGCTCTCTCTCTTATCTTCTGCTTCTTTACCCTCCTTCTCCCTCCCGAGAGGCCGGGTAGAAAGCAGGATAGGGAGCTAGGGAGGAGGGAGAACAGTGATGAAGAGATGGTGGGGAGCAAGCCCGTGCTCTCATAACACCCCCCCAAACTGGGCCATGGTGCTCTCTGTGCCCCCAGAGGAAGGAAAGGAGGTGGAGCAACAGTGGGGTCCCTGGGGGGTGAGGGGTGGGATCCTTGTCCCCAGACAGGGCCAGAGAGGCTTTTCAAAGAGCTAAGATAGATGATTTTGTGGGGATGGGGAGACATGCTGCATATCCCCCTCTAGAGCCCAGCCAGGTAGAGAAACGGGCATTCAGTCACCAACTGAGGCCGGAGCTTGGTGGATTTTCTCTGCCACCTGGTTACTCGGTTATTCAGATTTGAGAGCGGGGTCTGCCCTGGAGCTTTGTCTCAGGCCCAACACAGACATTGCAACCAGGACCCGTCCATCTGGGAAAGAGGCCTCACAAAGACCTCCCCCACTGCCCAGTGCCGGTAACTTCCTGCCTCCCCTCCCCAAGCCCACCCTTCCCACCCAGTAACCACCAGACCCTGACACTGCCACCCAGGGCTGCCTGTAGGGGCCAGGGGAGGGCGCAGACAGAACAGTGTCCATGGAGCTGCTCCCTCCCCTTGCTGTGCTTTGGCTTTACTATTTCAAACTGGCCACCCCACCTCTGTGCTTCACAAATTCTAAAATCTACATTTCATACACAAAATTGGAGAGGAGGGGTTGGCCGACATCTTCACATTTCCTGCCTGGACGCAGTGCCCAAGACGGGGTGTGGATGGTTTAACGGGGCATCCCGACTCCCCCAGAGAGCAGCCCCAGGCTGACATGGGGCCACTCCCGGCTGACCTGCTCAGCCCCCAGGCTCTCTGCCAAGGGGAGGGCGCAGGCTAAGGAAGACTTGACAGTCTCCTTCTATCTGGAGGACGGATGGGATTTTGACTAGTCAGGAAGCCTCAACAGACGCTGGCCAGCCCACCCAGCCAGGTCTCACCCTGTGACCACCATTAATGCATCTGGGCAGGGGCAGGTCCACGTGAAGGAACCCATAAGCCCCCAGGCCTCCCTGAGGCTCTCTGCTAAGTACAAAGTTCTGGTTTGATGTGGCTGCTGCCCTGGGGTCCCCAGAGAGGCCACTGCCCCTGGCAGGAACCCCACACCCAGACAGAAAGCAGGTAGCAGCGAGAGAGGGGCTGAGGGCTGTGGGCAAGGTCAACCAGGCAGACACCTTAGTGCACTGGGGTGCCCCTGCGGACAGGTTCCCTCTGGTCTGGGGAGAAGTGGGGGGGCGGGTGGAGGAGCAGAGGACGGGGGTGGGGGCGGCCAGGAGGAACAGGAAGAGGGGACACTGGAGAGGTCTGTGAGCCTGGGCTGCTGTATCTGATGTTTTCACCACCTACACGTGCTGAGCTGCAACGGGAGGCCAGGGAGCCAGCCGGGTCCTGGCAGGTGGGCTGAGTCCTTGGGGAGCTGGGGACAAAGAGAATCATCACTGTGGCAACCACATTCCTTCTGCTGGAGAGAAGGGGCCTGGATGAGGCACTGTTGTCACTGTGACCCATGCTGGGGCTGGAGGGAAAAGGAGGGGGCGGCTGACAGGTCATCTGCAGCAGAAGAGAATGCATCCTGTCAAGGCAACAGGAAACACACAGGAGAGAGACAAGGACATTGCTCTCTCTCGGAGCGTGACAGCCGTACAATGGGGATGGTAGTGAATACTTCCCAGTGTTGTTGTAAGGATTTCATTCGTTTATGTATGGGAAGTTCTTGGGACAGTGCCTGGCACTGTATGCGACCAATTAACACTAGCTATTATCATGATCAATATCACAAGGTTCTGTATGTATTTCAGTGGATGCATTGTGTGGGATGTACATGGTATATGGGTGTGTGTGTGTGTGTGTGTGTGCACTCACTGAATTTGGGTTGCACGTTGGGTCTGTGTGTGTGTAAGTTGCATAGTGCATGTCACATGGTTGTGGTGTGTGGGGGTTTGGTGGGTGTGTAATGTGGGGGATGTGTATGTTGTATGTTCCCTATGGTGTGCTTTATGTACTGTGTGAGTTGGGTGGTCTGTGGGTCGTGTAGAGTACATACATGAATGCCCTGCCCTTGAATTGGTTCAGATTGTAGGAAACCCAGCCTCCAGGGCCTCCCCTGTTCAGGGCCCAGCCAGACCCAGAGTTTGGATAAGTTCTGAGCTGTCCATCCTTTTTTGCAGAAGCCCCTTGTCAGGCAAAATGGTCCTAATGTACAACTCTGCACGGCCAACGCAGGGGACCCAAGATGACCAGTTTCCCAGGGGATTGCCCCACCCTGGGGAAGGGGCAGAGAAAGGAGGGGAGGGAGCTGAGGGGTTCTCGCTGCCCCACAGCCTGCCTGGGAGAGCAGCCCCTCCAGCCCTCCTGGACCTCCTGACCCATGTCAGGCCACTCCCGGGGCTTCAAGACTGGAGCACTACTCGGAGAACAGGAGAATGTCACCAGCTCTGCTGGAGGGACAAGAAGCAGGAAGCAGGGCTGGTGGTGATGGTTGTCAAAAGCCAAGAAGGGGAAGGGGAGAGCTGAGCTGAGTCACAGGCTGTCCGGGGAGCGGGACAGGCACATGGCTCCAGCTGCTTCCTCTAGTGGGACTGGGAAGGATAGGGGAGCTCTCCCAACATTGAGCAGTTTGGGGATGAGCTAGGCCTGGAGCCAAGGTTGAGCTAGAAATAGGACACCTGCTGGAGAATGGCTGTGGGATTAGGGCACTCACATAAGGAATTGTTCCCTCCCTCCTGCCTCGTTAAGCAAACCAAACACTTGTGAAACTCTGCAGACAAAGTGCCTTGCCTTTAGCATCTCAGATAGATTAGACCCACATGCTGCCCACCTCCCCTTCACGACTTCCGGTGCCATGCGCACCTGCCAGACCCATTTGCCTGCAACACAGTGAACACTCCATGCTCTGGCCTCAGGCCCTGGCGAGTGTTTCTACCTCTGCCAGGTATCCGTCCACTTCCCCCACCAGCTTCCTCTCCTCCTCCAGGTCTCAGCTGAAAAATCACCTTGTGTGGGAAGCTTTCTAAGACCCCTCTCTAAGACTACCCCCAGCTGGAACAGCTGCCTCTCTGTGCTCCTAGGGACCTGACTTCTCCCCTCTCCCAGCACATCTAACTTGTGTTATAATTGCCTGTGGGCCTGTGGGCTCCTTGAGAAAAGGAACTCTCTTATTTATTTCTTTATCTCTCGTGCCTGGTAGAGTGCCAGGAACAGGGAGCCCCCCAGTAAATGTTGGCTCAGTGAATGGATGGGTTTTTGGGTGGACGGATGAATGGGCAGAAGAATTTTTGCAATGAGTGTTTGCATTGTGGAAAATATGCTTTCAACTTATGCTGATGGCATCCCCTCCAGTGCTTACATGATTCCCTAGATGATATTACCAAAATATGACACTGAATCCCTCTTCCCCACAGGAACCGGAGAAAGCCAGAGTCCAAAGGCAGAGGGGAAGATTGACACTTTGGGGCTGGAAATTTGCAAGTCACAACCCAATGCCTTGAGCTGCAAGAAGGAGCATCCAGAGCAGAAAAGAGAGCCATGCAAAGCAGCTTAAACCAGCCAGTCCACCCAGATGGGGCCAAATGGATGGGAGGGTCTACAAGCCAGCTGCCCACCCTGCCCACCGCTATTCATAGACCTCGTTTGAATCTAAGGCCAGGACACGTCACCCTCCAAGGTCAGCAGAAGTTACATCTAACAACCAAGAACAGGCAGAGGTACCATCTTCAGAGATGGTGGGTCAGAGCTGCAGAAAAGAAAGGAGGCCAGGTGGCTCCTGCATCCAAATGGAGGGCAGAGAGTGGCTCTCAGGCTGGGGGGCACGTCTGAAGGTTTCTCCATGGGACTGGACAGTTGAGTCTAACCAACTATGCTATGACCTACCTATTGTATGCAAGAGTGTTTCTCCTTTGCTGTCCTGAAGAGCGGGGCCACCGAGTCTGACAGCATGAGGATGCTGGTTGCTTAGGCATGAGGTGAGCCTTGCTATGGGCAGGAAGTATACTCCAGGCTCATCCCTGACCAGAATCAGACACCTCCCAGGGCATACTCTGCTGGTTCCATATTAGCTGTGACCTCTGGGGAATTCCCAGTCCAGGTGTCCTAGATGGTGGGTGAGTACGAGTAGGAGTCGGGGTCATTGGAAGGGCTTTTTCTCACTGTAGATTGACCAGTTGGTGTATTGGGTAGGAATAACATTCAGCCGCCAGGTATCAGACCACCATGAACTAGAGCCTCAAATGCGCAAGGGTTTATATTCTCATATACAAAAGTCCAGGTGTGTGTATTCAACTATACCTCAATAATAAATAAGGTTTTCAAAGAAAGTCCAGATATAGACAGTGGAGAGCTGATAGGGTCTCCCCATGAATCCTCAGGGACCCAGGATCTTTCTGTTTCTTCAAGGTTACCTCTTAGTCCAAGATAGCTGCTTGTGCTCCATCCATCACAACTACATTCTGGCAGCAGAAAGGAGGAAGAGAGAAAAACAACAAAAGGGACAGCCCTTCTCTTCTAAAGAGACTTCCTAGAAGTCCAGTCTATCACTTATGCTTACTTCTCACTGGCCAGAACTTAGTCACATGGACACATCTATCTCTGGGGACTTTGATTGGTATAAGTTCCCTCGAGAGCCTTGGGGAAACTGAGAACATGGAGCATCTGAACCTGGAAGCCTGAGAGTAGATCATGGGTCCCAAGGAGCCCCTGTCTTTGCCAAAACCCCCCAGCTAATAAGTGAAATAGTCAAGATGACACCAGCTCTGCCTGTCATTGCAGCTCATGCTCTTAGTTGATAGACCACAAGGTTTCCTCAAGTCCCAGCTCAGCTTCACCCCCTTACCAGCCATGTGGCTCTAGTCCTCTGAGCCTTGATTTTTATGCCTCTAAAATAAGAATCATATTAACACCCACCCACAAAGACTTGCAGAGCAAGACAGATAGGCCAAGATCATGTTCATATCAGATCAAGAAGTCAGGGATCTGAATCTGTTTAATCTTGAGTTGAATTCAGAAGAAAGGGGCCGGACCCTGCCACCACCTAGGTCTTGTCACAGACTTTTCTGATGGAAGAGTCTATGCTACAGCAAAGGGGGAGAGGGCAGTAGAGCCCCCTGGAAAAGTCTGTTCTACAACACAATGAAGGCAGCATTGCCTGAAGTTCTCATCTCCAAGATATGTAAGCAGGATCTGGTGCTTCTCTTCTCCAAGATACTCAGAGAATCTGATGGTGCCCCCTCCCCATCCTCTGTCTCTGGCCCAAAGCCCCTGGCCCCATGACTGTCAGCTGGTCCAGAGAAGAACAGACCACAGAATGAGGTTGCCCATTGCCATGGAAACCAAAGCCAGAGCCCAGCACCCTGGAGCTCCCAGGCATATAGCAGATGTGCTACCTCTGGGTTCCAAGTCCCCAGACAGCCCTCCTACACAGCACACAAACGCGTGCGCACGCACACACACACACACACACACACACACACACACACACACACACTCCCCAACAGTCAGCTGGCGGGCCCAGTGGACTGGCGGCCATTTAATTGGGCCGGAGAAGCCAGTCCCTGTGGTGAAGGACAGCAAAGGACAGACTGATGAAAAGGAGCCAAGACAGGCCACTGAGGACAGTCCTTGGCCATCACACTCGTGAGGCCACCCCCAGCCAGTGCAGAGCGAGCTCACACTGCCATGCATATAAGCCGCAACACCAGCAGAAAGCTCGGGCCTCCAAGAGACAGGCGGGGTTTTGCAATTTCAGTGTCGTAACTGATCCAGGCAAGGATCATCAGTGGATGTGGTAGTATATTCAGTCTTGCAATATCTCTACTCATCACAAAAGGGAAAAGACACCTTTCCAATGGAGAAGTCTGGCATATGCCCCCTTAACCATGTGATCAAATGGAAGGGTCCCTCAAAAAAGAACGAATTAACATTGTGTGTCTTTCCCAGTGATGCACTAATGGGTACAGGACATGTCTCATGCAGTATTCTCGATGAATCAAATCAATGGAGGAGACAACCATGCATATTCATACTGCGGGGCATTTTACAAGACATCTGATACGGACTCTTCAAAATGTCAATTACAAGAAAGACCAAAAGACTAGATTAAAGGAGACTAAAGGGACATGGCAATTAAATGCAGTGCATGATCCTTAGAGGGGAAAACAGCTATCACAGACATTTTTAGAACAATTGGGGAATCTGAATATGAGCACTTCATCGGATAACATTATTGGACCAGTGTTAAACTCCTAGGGTACGATAACTGTATCATTACGGTAATGTCAGAGAAGGTCCTTGCCCGCAGATACGTGCTGATGTGTGTAGGGACGAGGAGTTGTGAAGGTTGTAAGCCACTCTCAAATGATCAGAAGAAAACAGAAAGTAAAAGCAGCCAATGTCAAGAATCGGTGAGTCTGCGTGAAGGACATAGCGATGCTGGATGGACTGCTCTTTCAACTTTTCTGTCCGTTTGAAATTTTCGAAATCTAAAAATAAACACTTCAGAGGAAAAGACTCTAAAAAGGAGTCAAGTGACTCCACGTCCTCCCCAGTTTTTCTGGGCATTTCTGTGGCAGGGGTTGGGGGCCTCTTCCATTTTTGTCCCGGTCACTTGGGCTCCAAGCTCTGGCTTCACCCAGATTAGTTGTTTGTGGACCGTCTTGCCATCCTACCCGGCTTTTCTGGGGTTTTACGCTAGGTCTCCCTCCTGGATTTCGAGAAATTTAGCCCTTCCAGGGAGCTTTATGATGAGTGACCACCGTATTAAAGGTGTGGGGGTAGAGGACGTGGGGAGGGCAGGAAAGTGGGGACCTGCCTTCCTTTTCTTAAACCTTTGTGCTTCTCACCACTCACTCATTTGCAGCCCCCCACCATGCGTGGCTTGACTGTCCACTCCACTCCCTACCTCTCTCCTCCAGTCCTTTACTCCTTATTCCTCTCTTCTGTCCTGGGGCTTTGCTATCTCTTTGAAGGACTCTCCCTCTGGCCTGAGATCCAAGGACTAGCCCAAGCTGGGTAAACAAGGAAGGCTCCCCCATAACTTTGGCACCCAAATTCCTCTTGGTGAAGCCAAGTTTAGTCTTCCATACCCTAAACTCAACCCTTTTAAGAAAACTCAAGGGGCTCCTGGGTGGCTCAGTTGGCGTAGCATCTGACGCTTGATTTCGACTCAGGTCATGATCTCAAGGTGGTGGGAATGAGCCCTGCATCAGGTTCCACGCTCTGTGGGGAGTCTGCTTGAGATTCTCTCTCTCCCTCTCCCTCTGCCCCTCCACCCCCCCACGTGTGCGCGCACGTGCGCACGCGCACACACACACACACACACACACGTGCACTCTCTTGCTCTCTCTCGCTCTCTCTCTCAAATAAATCAATAAATAAAATCTTTAAAAAAAGAACAGCCACCAGTCTTTGAGCACAAACCACATGCTGGTCACTGAGCCAGGTACTTGGAATACATCGCTTCTAACATCCCCCACAGCCCCATCTGAGGGGCTCGGCGGGGGGGCACCAAGGAATCTGGGATTCAGGATGGTTGATGAACCAGCTACCAAATGGAGAGATGTTTCCCGATCTGGGCCTTTTAAGATGCTTTCCAACTTGGTCAACGAGTGTTTCATAGGCAGATGCTGCACGGCTTGCCAGAGGTTGCACTACTCATCTGATCAACGGAGGTGAGGCTGGGATGCAGGAGGCTCACCCCCAGGCCTATGTCCTCATCTACTGGTCCAAACTAGGCACTGTCCCTCCTGCAGAAGGACAAAGGCCTGCTCTTTCGAGCGATAGCCGGAGAGAAGCTCATGTGTCAGAGAGGCCCGGAGAGGAGACTGGCAAATGGCTATACATCCACTCCAGTGACTCCAGGTGGGGTGAGGAAGACAGTAGGTGGGGCTGGGCCAGCTGAGCCTCCTGCTGCACGAAGTGTCTTTGGGTCCCAGGCCTTGGGTAGAGCTAGCCCGTGGAGCTGGGAAAGGGTCTGAAGGGACTAGGGTGGTGGGGAGTGGACAGAAGTTATAGAAAGAAGGTCCAGGACTGTGGGTTTGCTCAGGTCCCCCAGTCCAGAATGTGGATACCAGGCATCAGGGGGCTGCTGGGGTGTCTCCCCCAAAGTGGGAATGGTCGCTTCTCCCTGCCTCCCCCTCATCTCCTGACTCCCGGGCCATCCCCAGAGATTCAGCTCCCCTGCTTCCTCCCAGCTCTAAGCAAGCCAGGGGCCCCAGGGGAAATAAACTTGAAAAGAGACTGGAAAATGTAATCAAAAGTGGCAACAATGAACTGGAAACCAGGAGGCAATTGAGTTGCAGGCAATTGTGAATAGCAGCAAAGGGCTGAGGCCTGGGAGGCCAGGCCAGCAGGAAAGGGCAGAGGGAAGGGGAGAGGCTTGGGGAGAGGTCAGCTTAGACCCACGGCCAGCCAGGGGGAGGAGGCTAGGTACAGAAGGATGGCACTCCCCTGGGTCCTGGGGAGGGATTAGATCTAGGCCAGCATTTCCTCTGAAATGCAAATGAAGATCACCTCAGTCTGGGGGGACCAGAGGATGCACAGGGAGAACCACGTGTCCTCTTGTACAGTAATCTCCAGAGGACGATGCCGTTACATCCATTTTGCAGATAAGACCACTGAGCTCAAAGAGGCTGAGTTACCCACCAAAGACACACAGTGAAAGGGCCACTGACTCCAAAACACAAGCTGGGCCAACGTGGGCAACTATTTTGAACTTATTATCAGAATGGGTTCCCTTCATGCTCTTGGCACTAAGACAAGGTGCGACAAGTGGGAGGCGGAGGACTTCCTGAGCCCACAGCCGGGTCTGAGCAAGCGTGAGCACCGGGGGTGGGGGCAGGTGGACCCAGACACAGGGAGGGAGGAATAGGGAGGCAGAGGGGGGCAGGTGGACCAGGGCCTCACCCGCAAGTCTGCTTCGGGGCCCTTTCCGTGGCCCCATGACCTGGGCTTTGGGCAGGACCAGAGCGTGCCACAAGAGGACGTGAGAGGAGAGAGCATCCGTAAGGCGAGGGTAGGAAGGCCACGTCCTCCCGAGAGGGGCCGCAAAGCAGCAGGCCTCCCTCATTACCACCGCACCTTGGGTTTGACACCTGATTCTGCTCCTTAGTGTGTCACCGTGGTCAGTCACTTAGTCTCTCTGAGCCTCAGTTTCCCCTTGTGTGAAATGGAGATAGGAGAGTTCCATCCTCACAGGGTTCCCGTGTGCCTTCACCAAGAGAGCAGCGCCATTAACCGCACCATGTACAAGCCCATTCCTATTATTTTATTATTCGGAGTACATATTAAATGCAGTAGAAGCCTCCCCTGTAGGTGAGTTCTGGCCTAATTCTTTTGACAAAGAAAATGAGCTTCCCTGATGTCCCCACTTTGCAGGCCCAGGTGCTCATATTCAGGGTGTAAGTCTGTGCCACTAAATAGTCATCCTCAAATTTTCCCCCAAACCCTTTGTCCTGCACTTTAGGACGGTGGCTCTCTCCCCCTCGTCCCTCCAGACTTCTGTGCTCATTTCCAAATCCACGGAAGGAGTATAAGGGGTGAGAAGCTTCAGAGCTGCCTGTTGACCTCCCTGGGGCTGGTATGGAAAGGAGGGGCAGCACCTCGACACAGCTTAGCCCTGTGTGGCTTCCCTTAAGCTAAACCATTGGGACGGAAACGAAACCAACCCCCTCCCCACCAGCCTCACCATCTGCAGTGTCTAAGGTCAGCTTCCCCAGGTAACAAACTGTGGACCAGATTTGCATGATTTGCATCAAGGAGGCCCATCAGGGAGAAGCCTCTCAGGATCACAGCGAGTGGGCGGGAAGCAGATGAGGCACAGAGAGATGTTGAGATGCGACGAGCTACAACAGAGCCAGTCCCCCGGGGAGACCTGCAGCTGGGCTGGCCCTCTGAAGCTGTCCCAAATCAAAGCAAGGGGGTCAAGCATTTGTACCCCTGCATCGACCCATCAGTAAATCCGGGCTGCCCTTGGAGTGGGGCATAGTCCTGGGCGACAACGCCCTCTGGCAGAGGGCAGTTCCAGGGAAGGGACCATCGGCAGCCAACATCCCCAGCAGCCCGGGGGTGGTGCCGTGGTCCTCAATGGAAGATCTGTGGGGGTCACCACAGCATCCACGGTGGCCCACCCCTTGTTCTGCTGGGACCCACTTACTCCATACATTAAGCCCACCCATCCAGGGACAGTTTTTCCAGAACTCTGGTTGGTCTCTTTCCCTATAAAAACATAGAAGAAGATGGCTAGTGGGTTGAACTACAACTTCACTGCCAGTCCCCTGCTTTAGACTCCCCTCAACCAGATAGTGCCTCTGCTGGTCTAGAGACTTTGCCTCGTGGCATGACCCAGACCCATCTCGAACCTGGGCGGGCCCCTGCTCACCATGCCCTTCTTACTTTGTGACTACCACACCTGACCTTTTATTGTCAAAAATGGACAAAGGAGCACCAAGAGACAATCTAATGGATCCCTTAAGTAACAAAATGGATCTTCTCTCTGCCTACATTGTGTAATGGCAATCTTACCTTCTCCCACCCGTTGATCAGGGTCAACTACTCTAGCCAGGGGGGCTGGCTCCTTTCCTTGCCTGCTGGCCTTGGGACAAGGAGTCTGAAATGACCTAGTGGCGGAAATAGCTGAAGTTTCATGGAACTCTTCCTCTGTCCCCTGGGGAAAGTACTCCCCATCTGGGAACCCGAACAGACCTCTAGACACACAGAGCTTACCCTTGTGGAGACAGGAAGCAAGTTTCCTAAGTAAGTCCCTGAGAGTGACGGGTGAGCAAGGCCACTCCTACCTGCACCCCTTAGATTCCAGACTCATCTCTTCTGCCTACTGGGGACATAGCACCAAATAGTGACCGTGAATTTGGGATGTGTCTTGTGTTCTGGAGAATGGCTCTCCATCCTCAGAAGGTGTCATGTGTCAGCTGTCTCTATCAAGCTAATCGGGTACTCTGGCTCTACCAAGACCCAGAAGCACATGAAAGCTATTTTTCAAACAGGGTATAATTTTCCACTACAGATGGCATGGCCTTGTTCCAGAACTCTAGGGATCTGTGTTGTTATTCTTCTATCGAGGCTTGCCATCAACTCCGCATTGTGTCTTTTCCCACCGCAGCTGTCTGTTAGCGGAGTCTGCTGGGTCACGTGCTTGCAAGGCGGCCCGGAGCTGTGGCAGACCCTTTCCTGCCTCGGGCCCCTCCCAGAGCGGGCCGTCTTCCCCGTCACTTGGGGAAATGGGCTGGATCAGTATTTGTCAAGTGTAGAATATGTTGCTTAAAGAACCTAAAAAGGCCTACCAGATGCTGTGTTCTCTCCCGGTGTGTGGGAGGTGTAAGATGCAATCAAATGTCCTTTCCTTCGGAGGGCACGTCCTGCTGTTCCCCTAAAAACGTCACGGGTACGCCATCCCCACCTACTCAAGCACGTCGGTGTCAGCAGGACCTCCAAAACACTTGCCACGGCTCGTTCGCCCAGACCGATCCCATGATGTAGCTGATCTAACAGGTGCTCCACGGAATGATGGGGTGCTCTGGAGCATCCCGGCTTCCTCACCTGCAGCACTGGTCACATTTTGGACCAGGTAATTCTTTGGCATGGGGGCTGCTGACTGGGGACAGTTAGCAGCATCCCGAACCTCTTACCCCCTTCAGTTGTGACAACCAGAAACATCTCTAGACATTGCCAAATGTTTTCATTAAAACCCACTGTTTGACACTCTTTTATGACAGAGCGCGGCAAAGTTAGCATATGCGTAAGGCAGAACCGTCCGTGTATACTGTGATCCAAGCCCACGTGCATGCAAACTGCTTCCAGCTCCCTTCCTGATAGAAGTGGGGGGAGGATGCCTTTGGCAGATTGGCGGCCACGTGCCGGGTACCTGGGGCCCTTGACCTGCCCGAGAAGAGGGAGAATGTACCTCACAGCAGCTGTGTTGAGGCTACTTTTTGCTTGTGTTTATGGAGGCCTGCTCTCACCTTCTAGAATTCATCCGGCTTTTTTAGAGGGCCCAAAATAATGACGTGCATGAGGCTAAGAAGAGCATCAAGGAGGCATCTTAGGTCTTTCAAGGTGACTCTAAACTCTGCCATCCCCCCTGGGTTTTTGGTTGGTTGGTTTGCTCCGTGCTTGGCCAGGATGGGGGACAGTTTCAAAGGCTTCCATCAAGCCTTCGCCACTGCCATAGCTTCAGCCCTCGGGCCAAGGAGCTCGTGGGAGTTCTGTCAACCATGTGTGTCCATTCGAATTCTATTTTCAGGAATCGGGGAACTGGGAGGGTTCGCTGACTCAGTGGATCCACTATGGCCAAAGCTTGGGCCAGGATTCTGGTTCCTATCAGCCCCTGCCCCTAACAGGAGATCACGGTGACACCTCAAATTCCTACATATCAATGTCATTCGGACCCTGTATCCCATAGTGTTAGAAATGTCTGGTTATGCCCCTTTCCCCAGGGTACAGTTACCCAGGTAGATAACCATAGGTCCCTTTGCAGAAGGACCGGGGTATTGTTACCATGTACACGTTGCTTAGCAGCTCCTTCTTGGGGCCCTCACCGCGCCTTCACTGAATGGGTTCTGGGTCTGAGCACTCGCCTTCTATCAAGCCAGCTGCTTCAGCCTCCTGAGCACCCACCCGTGAATTCTTTCGGGTGTGAAAATTATGTAATACTCTTTTTGGCTGCCCCCCTAGCTTGCCCCTGCAAACACCATGTTCTATTAACTGTCTTTATAGCATCTGCAAGCCAGGCTCCCCACCTACCACTCTAACCTTGTGGTTCATTGTGGTAATTTTGTCCACCTTGCGCACAATGCGTACATTCCACCACTGGGCCCCCGTTAGCAGAGGGTCCTCTCATCCCTCTTGCTGTCAGAGGGCCCCCGTTCTGTCACAGCATCTCCAGCCATCAGCCTTGGCTTATGAAGGACAGCCGCCGCTGAGCTCTCCAACCACGCCGCCCCTCCTTCCACCTGTGCACGCCTCATCATTTTGGTAAATGGACTGTCCTCTGGGCCTTCCCACAAACACACTCAGCGGGCGGGTTTTCTGGCATTCCGTCGTGGATCCATTACCGCTTGCCCACTTCTTCAAACCTTTTGAGATCTCCCTTCACCATCTGCCACAGCAGTTCTGCCATTTCTAGCTCGCTTCGTGTGAGTGCTGGCTTTTCCCAAGTTTCCTGTAGCCATCCCCACGTCGGCTTAGCACCGTCCCCTGGGGTCCTTGCCAGGCTGTTAAATCCTGCATCCTGGGAGGGGTTCCCATGGTGATGAGGTCTCCCTATCCAACTCCGTGTCCCTGGACTTTGATCCCGGCACCCCTATGGTCTAATCCCATAATACTCTTCTGATTTCTGCCAGTACATGTTCACTAGATCTTGCAGCCTCTTTGGCACGTGGCCCCTTTCTTCCGTCGGCATAACTGGATTATATTGTAACTTGACTCCAGTTACTAAGGTTTGGTGGCCAGAACGGGAAGTGGAGGTACTTATCTCAAAAACCAGAGGCCTCTGCGTCATCTTCAAGCAAGGGGAGAGCACCTGTCTTTAACAAGGAGGCGTGGGCTGCTTCTGCACGCCTACCGGGGGCGGGGGGCGGGCGGGGAATTAGGGAAATTGGGTGATTCGAGATTTTCAAATGCATCAACCCAGATGTCTCCATCCGTATGTCATACATCAGCGTCCCACTCTTTCCAATCAGGCTCTGACCTTGGAGTGGCAGACTTGCCAGAGCTGAGGATTCATCCTTCCCTGCAGCTCCACTCATGATTAAGTTCTGGACCTGATCCTTAGCTATTGTTGTCCTCAAGCTGTAGGAGACAAGAGCCTCTTGATACGTGCTGCCAAGGAGGCTCTCCGGCTCTCACTCTTCACTTATATTGATGATTAACCCTCCTCAGCCTCTCAGCCTTCCCTCGTCCCCAGCAATAGTTACCTGACTCCATAGTCCTTGTAATTATTACTTCCTCCAAAGCTCTCAGATACTCGGGATATTATATCCACTGATGCATCCCCTTCCACAGATCCTCCGTCCCGAGCCCAGACTTAGTCACTGCGTTGCTACAGCATGGCAGGTCCTATCAATACCCCACCTACCACCAGAGATGGGCCTCTCATTACCTGCTGACTGGCAAGCCATGCAACTCGAAAATCCCATTTTAAAGTCTATTTCCTACAACCTCTTCCAATATTAATTGTCTTCAATCAGAACTCAGGGGTATGGATTTGAAAAAAAAAAAAAAGAACGCAGAGGTAGGGATATTTGTAACGGAGAACAAAACGGAACTAGGCAGAAAAAGAAGTTGCACCCTGATGCAGAGACCATAGCCAATACTACAGGGGGCTCTGGGGCTCAGATGGCCCTTCAGAGTTGTCCCGAATCAAGGAAGCTCCTACAACCCCACAAGGAGGGCACTACCATCATCCCCTACTTATGCATGAGCTCAGAGAGGTAAGTGACTTGCTCAAGATCACAGAGATGTAAATAATGGCTGAGTTGGGATTTCTACTCAGATCTTTCTCACTTTAACAGCTCCTTCCAGATTGTTCTCTGCCATCTCCCAGCACTGGGCTTCTCTGGTGGAGCTTCTGCATCTCTCCAATAGGAGAGAGAGAAAGCCCTTGCATGGGAGGTTTCACAGGCCAGGTCTGGGTGTGGACTCATTGCTTCCCCGCATCCCATGAGCTGGAACCCTGCCGTGATGGCTCCCAGCTCCGCCCCCCACCATTACACAGGAGACTGAGAAATGTAGTCTAGCTATGTGCCCAAAGCACAGGAGAAAACGTTTGGGACAGTTTCAGCCACAGAGAGGAGGCTGGGCTCCTGCTCTCAAAATAGGGAGCAAGGCTAATAGCCTGCAGCAGACAGGGCCCATCTGTTTCAACAATTTGCTGTTTGTTCCTGGAGTGGGGAAACCTAGGGGCTAACTGAGAGGGCAGGGATGGGGAGTGAGTTGGGAGGTCTCTGGGAGTTCTGGTCCATCCAGCCCTGTCCCAGGGCATCTAAGGAGCAGCCACCTCGGAGGAAGCTGTACCTGGAATCCAGGTGTCCAGGTGTCTAGAGGAACCAGAAGGCAGAAGCTGCTGTTGCCCCCGCAGAAGAGAGAAGTGGCCAGGGCGTGTGTGGGACAGCACGATCCGCCTGCACCTGGGTGAGCCAGTGAGCCCTTAACAGTCCAGGAAAGGAGAGCATGCCCTGATATCAGCCTGCCTTGCTCCAGGCGGTTCCCGTGAGGTGTGTGGGGCTGGGTCTCAGCTCACCCCGCAGCAGCTTGCACCCAGATGGGGGGCAGGGGCTAAGCGAGAAGCCTGCCCATGCTCCCCTGCTGGGATAGGCTCCTGCCCACGCTGCAGTGGGGTGAGGTACTAATCCTGTCCTTGCCAGAGCTTCCAGAGTCCCAGGCTGCTCCCCATCCCTCCTCCTGGGAAGAGAGATGATCCAGTTTGTTAAAGGCTCTGAAAACTCCTGCAGATAAGAAACTGCTTTCCCTTCTTTTAACCAGCATTTCCCCCACCTTATTTCAGAATTGGAAAATACCTTTACAGTTAAAAGAAAAAACCTAGATAGGAGTCCAAATGGCACCTGAACCCTGGCAAGCTTTGGGCCCCTTTGCCAATCTGGGCCTCCAAGAAATAGAGAGAATGTGGGAAACTGCCGGGCACATGGGACTCTCTTATGAATTACACAGGGTGACAGGTGTGTCGGCCACTCAGCAGTGGTTCAGAAAATGTAACTCGTCTGCCTCCTCCCCCAGGCTCCCTGTCCCGGGGAAGACCCCTGCCTCACATGCAGGTGATGTCGTCAGAACTCTGCCAGGTGCCACTTTTCCTGGATCAGGAGTTCGGCTCGCCCGGTGGTGGTGCCAACAGTGGGGTCAACCCCAAGCCCTCTCCCCTCTCATTATCGGGAGGCCAGAGCAACGCAGGCCCTCGGTCCCCTGCCCCCCCCAGCCCTGTTCACCCATTTCACCCACTCCCAGCGGTGTGGGCAGGAAGCTTGATTTCCGAGGGCTCTCCTGGCTCGGGGTCCTGATTGTGGCAGCCACCGAAGGTGGCCTGCTGACAGTTTGATTACCGACGACCTTCAGAGCCAGCTTAGTTGGAAATACGATTTACGATGAAATGACAGGGAATTCTATTGCAGGAAGCCGGGAGGGTTGCAGCAGCCACCTTCCAGGGCAGCCCCCACCCACCCCCAGCAGGGAAATGGGAGCACGGAGTCGGAGTGGGAGAGTCCAGATCACTTGGGATGAAATCTGAGCTCTGGTTCTTGCTGGCTGTGTGATCTTGGGCAAGGGCCCTAACTCCTCTGGGCTCCACTTTCCCATCTGTGAAATGGGAACAATAACCATAGTACCTACCTCAAAGGGTTGGGTGGGACTTACGTGAAATGGTACATACTTGCTTACTCAGTGAACAGCAGTCATCACTACTAGTAAGGGAAGCAGAGACCAGGGAGAGCCCCAGAGTTCCCCGGGGCTCAGGTCTGCTCCCTCCTCATCCCTCTGTGAATGATTATTGATGGTCCTCGGTGGGGGGGGGGGTGGAGATTAGAGATTCATCAAGCACAGAATCCATTCTGACTGGTCAGTGCCTTGCCAAACTATGTGAATTCTTTCAAATATCTTCCCTGCCCTGACCATGGAGGATGGTAAGCCTCATAAACGCTTCAGTGAAGTCCAGCCATCTATGGGGTAGGTGTCCCTACCCCCTCACAGAGGGAGATCCACACCCCTCACTCTGGGCAGTTCTGGAGTTCAAGCTCCTGTCCAGGGCTACAATGGGGCACACCTGGGCAGGGGTTGAAATAGGCCAGGTACTATACCCCAACACCTGTCCTTGCTGGGGATCAAGAGTCTCTTTGAGTGGGGGTGGCATTGGCTCCAGGAGCCATGCAGGAAGGTGATCACCCTGAGAGTACCCTCGTGGGTAGGGCCCAGTCAGAGGGAGACTAGGGGCCCCCCAGCAGGGGACGGGCTGGGGTAGGGGAGGAGGCAGAAAGCACAGGCTGGGGGTGCCTTGGGGCTGCCGTTGGCACATCTTGTGGTAGCCAAGGTTCTGCCAGGAGCAGCCCAGGCTGGATATTGGGAAGGCAGGTGGGGTGCGGGTGCCAGGCCCACATAGACACCCCTCCACACCCCACATCCAGACACAAGCCCATACACATCACACACACACACATACACGCACCCATAAACACACACTAACACACACTCGACACACCACACACCCTATGTACTCACCCTATACACTCATACACACGCACGCACAGACACGCACCCCCACATTCACACACTCACACACATGCACAAGGGAGGCACTGATTGGCCAAGGATTTGCACGTCCCCCCCCCACACCCCTCTTCTCCAGAACCCTTCTGCAACCTTTCCTAATTTTTCCTCCCTCCCGGGTCTTTCGAAGCCTGGATCTGGCTTGAAGCTAAAGGGCCTTGTTCCCTTGAAAACACCACGGAGAGCAAGCAGGACGGTGGTGAGGCTGAGCCCTGTGGGCAGTGTGGTCAACACCGACATTCCCTCATCTGCCCCAGGCTTGGCTGTTCAGAAAACCTGTCACATTCCCAACTGGCCTGATCCTCACAGCAGCCCTGCTAAGGGACGTCATGACCTCCAGATGGCAGCTGGGCTACGGATGCTCAGAAAGGGCAAGCAACTTGCTCAGGGTCGCGCAGGTGTGCTGACTCCCGTCTAGTGCTCCTTCCATCCCTGCACTCCGCACAGGCCTGAGAAGGGGGCTCCAGTGGGAGGGGAAATCAGGCCGTGGGAGGAGACCAGGGGCCATCACATCACCCCCCCCCCAGTCTTCTGGCAGCCTTATCTCTCACATTATTGGAAATCTTCAAGAAGGCAAAGGAGCCAGTGGAGATCAAGGATAAAGGTCTGCTCAGCCCTCCCCAGAAAGACCAAGATTCCAGAGCACGGAGGTTCTGAGCATGCACTTCAGAGCTGGGCAGACTAAGTTCAAATCTCCTCTCTGCTCTTCCTTCAGGGTGATGTCACTTCTTTCCAAGCCTCGGTTTCCCCATCTGCACAGTGGGCTCATCTGCAAGATGGTTACCTAAAAAAGGTAACCAAGTCTTTTCAGGTTGGTGTGAAGATTAGGTGAGATAACATCGGGTCATTTGCAACTCAATACTAATAGTTATTATTAAACATTAACGAAAGGAGCTTATCACATTCTACTTACTTACAATCTTTTCCCCAATCTCTCCTCTTTAAATTTTATATGGAACCAAGTAGAGTAATATATACAACCACAGTGAATGCTGATTTCCCTTTGAAAATACCAATTCTCTCTCTCTTTTTTTTTTTTTTTTTGAAAATACCAATTCTTTCCCATGAGTTCAGTAATGAAAGCCTGGCTTACCAGGCCTTTTACTTCTCCACCTTGAACCTGGTCCACCCAAGAGCTGCTCCAGCCTCTTCCCCAGCCCCCAGCCCGCCCTCCACCGGCCACAGGTGACCTCCCTTCCCTCCACACAATTCCTGCTTCCCAGAGATGAAGCTGCTGACTCTCACGCTGGATTTTATGCTGAGCCCAACCTCATCTCATCAAACGAAATTAGCAAACTCATTCTGAGTGCTCCTTTGGGTGAGACTATGATTTTTCTCTCCACTCCCTTGTTCCTAGCCTTCCGTCCCGACCTAGAGAAGACGTTCTTCCTCCTGCCACTGACACTCCTCTGTTTCCTTTGCTGGCTCCTCTTTGTCACCAGTCCTCCCCCATAACTGGGGGCTTCCCATCAAGGCCAACCCTCAGCCCTCCCCACACACCATTCTTTTTTATCTCCCAGCAAGTCAGCCAATCCCTTGGCTTGGAAAGCTGAGCAAGATCAAGAGGAACCTACATTTTATTTTTTTTTTAAATCAGTTGTTTTTATTGAGTTCTAAAGGTGTATATATATATATGTATATATATATATATATATGCTCAGGATACAAATTTTTTTTAAGATTTTTAAATTTATTTATTTTTTATTGTTATGTTAATCACCATATATTACATCATTAGTTTTTGGTGCAGTGTTCCATGATTCATTGTTTGTTCATAACACCCAGTGCTCCATGCAGAACGTGCCCTCCTCAATACCCATCACCAGGATAACCCATCCCCCTCCCCCCCTCCCCTCTAGAACCCTCAGTTTGTTTTTCAGAGTCCGTCATCTCTCATGGTTCGTCTCCCCCTCTGACATACTCCCCTGGAACCTACATTTTAAAAGATTTTATTTATCTATTTATTTAGAGAATGAGCATGAGCAGGGGGAGGGGCAGAGGGAGAAGGAGAGAGAGACTCTCCAGCAGACTCCTCGCTGAGCATGGAGCCTGATGCAGGGCTCGATCCCAGGACCCTGAGATCAGGACCTGAACCGAAATCAAGAGTCCAGCACTTAACCAACTGTGCTACCCAGGCACCCCAAGAGGAACCTACGTTTTAAAGATATGAGGAAATAAATAACTCCAAAGAGTAGAAGTGACTTTAACCAAAGGCACATAGCAAATTGCTGGCCACATATGGTTACCCAGCAATTTCACTCCTAGGTGGATCCCCGAAAGAATTGAACACAGAGACTCAAAGAGATGCCTGTAAGTGGATGTTCATAGCTGCATTATTCACAAGAGCCAAAAGGAGGAGTGTCCATCCACAGATGTCCATCAACAGATGGGCGGATAAACAGAGCATGGTGTTGCTATGTTGTGGAATATTATTCAGCTGTGAAAATTGAGTTGTACTACGTGGTACAACATGGATGAACCTTGAAAGCACAATGCTGAGTGAGATAAGCCGGACACCCAGATCACAAAAGGACAAATATTGGGTGATTCCACTTATTTGAAATAGCTAGCGGAGGCAGATCCACAGAGACAAAGAGTAGAAATTACCAGGGGCCTGGGGAGGAGGGAATAAGCAATTACTACTTAGTGGATTCATCTGTCAGCCATGATGAGAACATTCTGGAGATGGATGGTGGTGATGGCTCACAACAATGTGAATGTACTTAATGCCACTGAATTGTATACTTAAGAATGGTTAAAATGCTAAAATCGTATGCTATGTGTATTTTACCATAATAAAAAAAAATGTTTAACAACATCATTATAGGACCTACATGCAGTTGTGCTGTGCCATTAATTAGATCCCAGCTCACCTGCTTTCTTGTCTGAAATGTATAAGAACAGTCTGTCACTTGCCACTGATTCCCAAACCCCCGTGACGGGTCCTTAGCATCTACACCCCCCCACCCCCCGCATCGTGAACACCGCAGCAATAATGACCACGGACTGAGCTCCTCCCAGGCTCCGCTCAAGGGCATTATGCTCAACCCCTTGCTTAAACTTGGAGCACCCTCTGACTCGGCCCCCTTCTTCATGCCCCCTTCTGCTCTTTGGGCAGGCTGGTAGGCTCAGGGCACCTTTCTTGCAAATACCTGCCCTATTAGCCTCTTTCCCTTGTGGTTGCCACCCCCCCACCCCAGCTCACGTAACTTCTGCGACAACCACCCAGTTGCTTCTCCAGCCCCGTCTCCTCCCTGCTCTGGGCACCCCGATCGGACAAATCAGCAAATCTCAGAGCCGCACAATCTTTGCATTTGCTATCCTCTGCTGTGTGAATACTCTTCACACAGTCTAACAAAAGTAGCTGCAGTGTTGGCTTGAACACCTCCAGGGATGGGCAACTGACGATTCCCTGTGGCGTGCAGGGAGAGTCCAAACTCCTTGGAATGGCCTTTGGAGATCAGACCCCTGCCCACTCCTCCAGCGGCCTTCAGACAGTTTCCCCTGCACACCCTCCCTTCCAGCCAGCCTGAATGACCTGCAGGGTCCAGCACCCAGCACACATTTAAACCCCCATGCCTTTGCCCTGGCTGTCCTGCTAGGGGTTGCCTTCTCTTGTGAGTCAAAGAATTTCCCCCCTTATTCTTCAAGTTCCAGTTACCTAGCTCCTCTGCGAAACCTTCTGGGACATACCCCCTGACAGCAAGATAAAGGATCCGTCTTGGTAACCTGCCTCTACACCCGGTTCATCCTCCAGCTCCCCCCAATGTCAGTCTTGGTGTCTAGGTTTCTAGAACTCCCTGAGGACAGGTAACATGCTTTGTTTCTACATCCCCAAGATGTAGCCCGGGCTGGCATTTAGCAATTAGATCATTTTTATTCAACGAGCACTTAATGGCTGGTATTGATGGGTATCCAGTAGGAACAAAAAAGATACAGTCCTGCCTTCACAGAGCTTAAGATCTGGCAAGAGGAACAGACCAACCAGCATAGAAACAGACACAGATAAGTGACGGATTTTGATAACTGCTAAGAAGGAAAGGATGCTAAGAGAGAAACTAACAGGGCAGACTACTTTGTGAGAAAGTGTTTGATGAATTAGCAAGTCAAATAATGGAATGAATTAAATCACCCCATCAGAGGTTGGTGAAGAAATCTGAGCGTGTAAGAACCAGTTATAATGTAGTGGTTATGAGCATGGACTCAGGAACCAGGCTGCCTGGGTTCATATCCTCAGTGAGCCACAAAGTAGCTGTGTGACTTTGGGCTAGTTACTTAACCTCTCTGTGCCCCACCTCACTGATAAAATAAGTAGTATTAAACATTAGTAGATAAAACAGTAGTATTTCAATTCATTGGTTATTCGTCAGTTTGGGCTGCACCACGAATAATCTCAAAGGCTCCATGGTTCACAACCTCTATATTCATTTTCTTTTGTACAGGTTTGTAGGGCAGCTGAGGTTCTGCCGGGCTTACTTGGGATCAGGCCTGCCTGGGTCCAGGCCACTAAATGGGTTCAGGTCAGCTCCATGTGTGTCCTCATCCTCCGTGGACCAGTGGCTTCCCAGGTTCTGTCCATCTCACAGAGAAGCCCGGGAGCGTGGAAAGACAAGCCACGTACACCAAGCCCACTAAAGCCTTCATAAGAGTCACATAGCAAACACATCATTGGCCAAGGAAAGACACACGGCCAAGGTCAGTGTCAGCAGGGTAGTGTGTGAGTCTGCTCAGGCTGCCCTAACAGAATACCATAGACTGAGGGGGTGTGGCTGGGGGACTTAACCAGCAGACATTTATTTTCTCACAGTTCCGGAGGCTGTGAGTCCCAGATCGAGGTGCCAACAGGGTTACTTTCTGGTTGCCTTGCAGATAGTCACCTTCTCACCATGTCTTCACGTGGCCTTTCCTCTGGGCACATGCACCCCTGGCATCCCCTCCTCTTTTTATAAGGACACCAGTGCTATCAGATCAGGGTTCCAGTCTTACGACCTCATTCAACCTTAATTACTTCCTTAAAGGTGCTATCTCCAAATACAGTCACATTGGGATTGGGGCGTCAACATATGGATTTGGGGGAGAGAACAATTCAGTCCATAGCAGATGGAAAAATCAACGCCCCCTAGAGCTGGTGCTCCTGCCAAGTCACCGGACAGAGGGTGTAGGAGCACAATTGTGTAGGAGGAAGTGGAGAGATGACAGCATTAATCCTATCTAGCACAGGTTGGTATAAGGGCTAAATATATGCATTCACGTAAAACGTTTAAGATAGTTTTGGCATTTAGTAAATCTAAATAAGATTGGATATTTGTTGCTGTATGGTGCAGCTAAAATCCCTACCATGTGATAGTTTCACGGTTGCTGCTTCTTCTTCTTCTTCTTCTTCTTCTTCTTTTTTAAGTAGGCTCCGTGTCCAGTTCGGAGCCCAGTGCAGGGCTTGAACTCACGACCCTGAAATCAAGACTTGAGCTGAGATCAAGAGTCGGTCGCTAAACTGACTGAGCCACCCAGGTACCCCTAGTTCACCATTGCTTCTGATTGGCTTGCAGACAGATGGTGGGTTTCACAGTGTATACATATGTCAGACTTAACAAAATGTATTATATGCATGTGCAATTCGTTGTATGTCAATTTTACCTCAATAAAGCTATTTTATAAATAGCTAGCTAACTACCTAGATAGATAGACAGATAGATAGATGTATTTATTTATTAAAAATCGAGGCCCCCAAATGCACTGTGGCATCTTAGATTCTATCCTGAAACAGAAAAAGGACACGAGTAGAAAAACTGATGAAATCTGAACCAAGTCTGAAGTTGAGTGAACAGATTGTACCAATGCTAATTTCTCAGTTTTGATAAACGTAGTGTAATTATATAAGATGTTACTATTACAGGGAACTTGGTGAAGGGTGTCCAGGAACTCTGTGTACCCTCTCTGCAACTTTTCTGTAAATCTAAAGTTATTCCCCCGAAAAGTTAAAAACAAACAACACCCGCATGCCTCCCTTCTGCCTACTGCAGGGGTGAGGAATATCTGCCTGCGAGGATTTGCCTTATTTCTTCTCTTTTGCAGGCTAACTGCCAAGGTCTGACCACAGATCCCAAGAAGTGAACACACAACAGCGTTTTCGAGCAAACGAGAAGCTGAGCCGGAATGAAAAGGCCAAAGGCATGCAAACTCAGGCAGCAGGCTGCTCCCCCGCCCCCGGTGGTGGCCTCGAGCTGCACTGTCCAGAGTGGCGCCACCAGCTACCCGTGGCTGCTGAGCACTTGAAACGTGGCTGGTCCACACTGACCTGCACGACGAGGGGAACGACTCAGCAGGAAAAAGAGGGTGTAAAAAAGCTCATTAGTGATTTTTTTTTTATCGATTATGCGTTGAAATAATAACGTGTGGGATATTAAAATTACCTTCATCTGTTTCTTTCTCTTTTTCTCGTGTGTCTTCTCGAGCATCTTAAATTGCCTACGTGGCACGAATTACATTATTACTGGACAGTGCGGGTCTAGAGGGAGGGAGGCGCTGTCAGGACCAGAGGAACAGCCTGCCCTGACGTCTGGAGAGCGGGGTGGGAGCCGGGCTTGGACCCAAGGGAGGAGAGAAGTTCAGGCAGCTGGACAGTCCGTGTTTCAGCCAGGCCCCAACTTGTGAGTCAGAGGCACACAACAGTAACAGAAAATCCACAGGCCACTTCATGCAAATCTAACCTTTCTACCTGCAAGGCAGTCAGACTTTGTTCATGACGGCCTGGCTGCCTACATTAGAACAGGTCGCCAATCACAACTGCATAATGAAAAGACCGGAGGGTCCTGAGGCAGCCAGCAGCATCCTGGGACGGACGCTGTCCCCTTTGGGGTCTCCCCACAGGAGGACAGGACGCCACCTGGGTCCATCCAGATGCCGCAGACACCAGACACCAGGAGCTTGTTCTCCTCTCCCCCTCTGTCTGTGTTACCACTTCTCCTGGAGGACACCGCCCCTGGACTCCAGGAGTCGCCCGGCCGACCCCGAGTTCACACGGAAAGAGAAGGCTTCTCTTTCTCCAAGTGGTCATGTGTGCAATCCCAGGGAAGGATCCTGATTGGCCCAGCTGGAGTCATGTGTCCACTCCTTGAGCCAATCACTGTGGCTGTGGCTGGGTCACATGGTGGTTATGGGGTCATGTGATCCGCAGCCCCTCCAGAAGCACAGGGAGTGAGGGAGGAGAAGAGAGCGGTTCTCCAGTAGGAGGGGGGCATTGTCAGGAAAAAGGGAGAAGCAGGAGAGAAAACAAAAAATGCAGACAGCCCCGCCCCCCTTCCAGGGGCTCTGAGGCCCTTACCCCCCCAGCACCAGCTTGGGTTGCATTTCCCCATGTGTCGGGGCACCCTGAGCATTGGCCCTTCGTTATACCAGAGCCAGAAGTGGAATGCAGGAGCCACATCCCGGGGTGGGGTGGGGCGCAGGTGTTTCTGGGAACCCTCCTACTCGCCCCATGTGGGTGAGCAGGAGGGAGACCCAAGGATATGTTTTTCCCCGTGACATGAGTTTCCCGAGCTCCATATTGGGCTCTGGACCAGACCCTGGGAGCCCAAAAGTGTAAAAGGCAGGTTCCCTGTTCTCCAGAACTCACTGCCTGCAGGAATGGAGTGGGGAGTGGAGAAGGTGTCAGTGGGACCGGCATCAACCAGGGGGAGGGGGCGGTCCTTGACGCCAGTGCTCCAAGGTTGCCCTATTGTAGGCACCACCTGACAAGTGGGGTGTAGCCCATGCCTCCAGTAGCCAAGGCTGTGTCCCCAGAGCCCACTTCTAATGTTAGCTGCAGCTTCAAAGGACGCATCCGTGAGAACTCAGACACCTCAGGCTGGCAGCCTCCCGCCTGGATGCCCTGCGGATCCAAGACCTTCTCAGGTGGATGCTGCTCAGAGTCAGAGGAGTTGACACTCCCAAGGCAACCCTCAGCTGATGGGGAAGGGAGCCAGTGGATAAACGCTCAGACTTTCTGTCCCTCAGGCGGGCATACTGGAAGGCATTGTTTTTGCCCACTGCACCCTCAATGTGGCACCGTTATGTGGCTTGTCCTCCCTCCCTGTCACTCTGTCCTTGCCCCCTCCTGCCTGCTTCCCAATTAAACTACCTGCATGGAAGTCCTCATTTCAGGTTCTGCTTTGGCTAGGGGCTGACCCCAACTAAGATATCCAGGTACTTGTTGGCACCACAGGGATGCAATGATGAAATGGTACATCATCCTTGCTCTTGATACCACTAAGTATAATAATCTGCAGAAAGGCTCTATGCCACAGGACAGCCAGGCCACTTTAAGGGGCTTCCAAGGAGAGGCCAGGGGAGAGCCCTTGGGCCTCCTAGCCCTAGGCCTCCACCCCAGAGTGATTCCCTGGCCAAGGTACACCAGCCTGGCCCTCAGCACAGCCCTAATGAAGCCCCTGAGGAATGGTGGCGGCTTAGCTGCCAAAGCCAAACTCACACAGAAAAATTAATTTCCCATTCTCGACTAATTGCTTGCCAAAGCCTGGCCCAACCCTCCCGCTGCTCCTCCCTCTCCTCCTCCTCTTCTCCTTTCTCCACCTCCCAAGGACAAGGACACGGAGATACGGCCCCCCTGGGCCCAGCTTGTCTTTCTCAAAATGAGTTTCTGAAATGTAATCCCGGACGTGACAGGTAGACTGCAGCTGGCACAGCCCTCAAGGGAGGGATGGCTCTCTGGCCGGAGAGGGCTCTCAGGCTGGAAACAGGCCTTCACTCGCACCCTTCGCTCACCTGTTCATTCACTCCTCCCCTCGTTCGCTTCTTCACTCAGGTGATCATTCCCTCCCTCCCTCCCTCCACCGCTGGGTCACTGTGACAGAGATCTCTGTACAGCCCACCAAAAATCCACCTTCTCCACATTGCCCAGACCCTTTGCAAGCATGAAGGGCCA
Source organism: Callorhinus ursinus (assembly GCF_003265705.2). Taxonomy (NCBI): domain Eukaryota; kingdom Metazoa; phylum Chordata; class Mammalia; order Carnivora; family Otariidae; genus Callorhinus; species Callorhinus ursinus. Next base: position 28,643,907 of record NW_027397080.1, read on the forward strand.
TGTGACTTATTCTGGCTGAAAGGTTGTAAGTGAAAGTCACATGAGTCCCTTCGAGGCTGAAACATTTAAGAGCCAGTGTGCAAACTTCACTTTTTTCATCTGTGCTGTTCTAGCAACCATGAGGACCTTGTTTCCAGATGTTGCAGCCCCAAAATGATAGAGCCTCCATCAGCCTGCATACTGAGTAAGTGTGCTGGGCAGAGCATCTCCTATCCTGTCTAGACCACACTGGACGTATAAATTGAGAAGCAAACCTTCATTGTGTTAACCCTATGGTTTGGTGATTCATTTGTTATGCAGCATAACCTGTACTTCCCTGACTAATACATTTGTTTCCTTACTCCCTTATTTATGTATTCTCTTGCTCTTCTCCCTCTCCTCTTTTCCCTCCCCGCTGTATACACCAGAGTGTGAAAGCCCAGACTCCTCCCCCTGGATGACTGGCCACGTTGGACTGATGGGAATAGTTTCTGGAATACCTACAAGATGGACAGAGACTGAGGGCAGCAGCAGGGCACGCACATGCAGACAGACAGGGTAGCCTTCCTGCGACTTGATAAACTCATTAAAAGAACTTGTCATTGATCCAAAGGTTGACCCCAAGTAACAATTTCTAAGGATATGGTTGATGGCCAAAGAGAGAAAGAAAACAGGACTGACATTGTGCAGGAGTGCAGGAGGCTGCTACAGAGCATCCCACTTCGAAGGGCCTCAGAAGTCATGAGAAGCCCCACCACTGTCTCACAGATGAGCAATCTTTGGCCCAGAGAGGTCTGTGGACTTACCCCAGGTTAGGACCTGGGGCCCCAGATTCCCACGAGAACAGCTGTCTCCTAGGATCCCGAAAACATTTTCAAGAATTGTGAATGCCAGAGGCAAACTTTCTGGAAACCCAACTAGAGCCCCATATTTTGAGAAAAGTCATCACTTATTAAGCAGTGCCAATGTGCAGAGGCTTAAAAATTGTTTTAATAAAAGTAAAGAAATAGAAGGCTCAGACCCTGCTCAACCAGCCAGCTGAGGGGAACTCAGGATAAATACCCCCAAATAAAGGGGAGATAAAATATCTGTGTTTTATCCTTTTTGCTAAGCTGGCTTCTACTCAAGCTTCAATACCCAACTGAGGAGACACCTCCTCCAGGAACCCTTCCCTGCCTTCCCCAATCCTCAAGGCTGGCCCTCAGCAATGCTAGATGGTCCTCAACAATGTTCCAGCACCTCATGCCTGAGGCTTTACTTCAGGCCTTGCTATGTTTTGAAGATTTATTTATCCATTTGAGAGAGAGAGAGAGAGAGAGAGAGCATGTGTGTGCAAGTGCAGGGAGGGGTAGAGGGGGAAGGAGAGGGACAAGCAGACTGCTCGCTGAGCATGAACCCAACATCTTGCGGGCTTGATCTCACTACCCTGAGCTCATGACCCAAGCAGAAATCAAGAGTCAGACGCTTAACCTTTAACCAACTGAGCCACCCAGGTCCTCCAGGGACTGGGTTTTGCTCATTTCTGGTCTTCTGTGCCTAGCCCAGGGCTTGGCACTCTGGAGGAACTCAGTAGATGTTTGTTGAAAGCGTCCACGTATGCACAGGTGCTTGAATCTATAAATAAATGGTAGATGGAAAAATGTGTCTCTGATGGTAAAATTCCAGGCATTGGGATCTAAGTTAGGGGTGGGGGGGTATGAATGTGTGAAGTGGTAGTGACAGTGGTGGTGGTGGGGGGGGGCCCATATCATGCAGTCCCTTCAACCACACCAATGGCCCTCCAGCTGTGTGTTTTCCATTTTCTCAGCAATCCTGAGGTTCTGTCCTGTTGTCAAAGCACGCACTGGACCCTATGTTCAGTGTGGAGTTCATTCCCTGCACTTACAGTTGAGCCTGTTCACTGCAACAGAATGAAACATTCAAGACATGGCAGAAATCAGGACATAGTGTAGGAGGTGGAGACAAGAGGGCAATCTTTGGGGGCCCCTACCCCCTCCTCATCAGGAGGCATCTGGGGCTTGCGTCATGCCCACTGTTGCCATGGCGAGGCCGCACGGCACTGTAGAAGCTGCTTACAGAATTCATGAACCACTTTCCATATCCAAGGGACTTCGGGAGCTGGTGGAATAGGAAAGCCAAGGAGGTGAGATAGGCTTGATCAGACACTTCCGGAAGAAAAGGCTTCCCAGCTCAGAGGAGTCTCCCAACCCTCTCCTTTTGAGGTCAGCTCTCCATTCCTTAACCCCTCTGTGAGTAGAACTGACTGTCACCTCCTCAGGCCCACCCTCATCCCTAGCCACAGCCTCTGTTCAAACCTGTCATGGTTCGTGCATATTTGATTATGTATCCGTGTGTCTGTCACTTCTCCTAGTTTGCAAAGCCCCTTATTGCGAGCACTATTCCTTAATCATCATTACCAGGTGTTTGGCAATCAAAGTTGGATGGATGGATGGATAGATAGATGGATGTTGATGGATGGATGGATAGGTGGATGAGTAGATGGGTGGAGGGATGGGTGGAGGGATGGATGGGTGGATGGATGGATGGGATGAGATTTGTCCAGGAGACACACTATGGTAAAAGCTACTGTTTATGAGCTATTACTTAGTGCAAAGCACCGTGCTAAGTCCTTTAGACACGCATTTTTGTAATTTAATTCTTACCGTGACATTATGAGTTAAGTAACAAGCACATTTGTGATGAGAAGACAAGAAGACTGAGGTTGAGACTGTGTGCTCAATGTCACACAGCCAGAAAGTATCAAGGCAGAAATTCAAAGCTAAACAGAGTGAGCAACTCTCGACTGCATACTCTTAACCGCTGTGACTTACAGCCTCCTTGAGGATATACTGCCTTTTCCCTGAGCCTTGGTTTCTTCATCCATGAAATGAGGATGATAGCACCGACTTTGTAGGCTGCACATGTAAAGGTTGAGCTGGGGCCATTGTGACTTTCAGGTTCCCAGGGAGTGTGTCTTTCTGGGTTCTCTAGCTTATGCCCATGGGCTACCACCACACCTCCCTAGGAGGAAGCTTCCCTGCATTTGCAGGAACCAGTCAAACTGCAATGTTTTGTCCTGCTCACTGGTCCCCAGGCTTGCCAGGGACAGGTGGGGGTCCCTTTCAGCATGCCTCCCCAACTGCCTTTTCTCTCCTCTGCACCTGCTTCCCTTTAATTCAAGAGGTCATAAATATAGAATGTATCCATCTCATTTCTCTGTACGCAGCAATAGATCTCCCACCATGGAAAAGGTGTGATTGCTCCAGTCATCCACTTGATTGCTCTCGATGGCCTAGGTGCTATCAGGTTGTACAAGAGATCGGCTCAAGGCAGACCCCAAAGCCACCAGCACTGCAGCGCAAATTCCCTATTTCTGACTTTGGGAGGGGTAGGTGGATTCTTCCAATTTTCACAACAAGGGTTGAGGACGTAGCTTCATAGAAGCTTGGTTGGACGGAGAGCAGGTAACAATTATTAGCTGGCCTAACCCATTTCTATCAGGGTGGGCTTCTTGGAAGAGGAGGGATTTAAACCAACATTGAAATGAAGGTAGGAACAGTGAGGTAGTCTGGTTAGGGGAGAAGGGGTGAAAGTGAGATATTCTGTTGGAAGTGAGAGAAGGAAGAGGTAAGCAAAGAAGGAGAGAAATGAGGTGTGTCTGGTCATTGTGGAAAAGGGGAGGGGCCGCCAGGGGTCACCTGGATGCTGATCAGATGCAGCAGGAATCACAGCAAAGATGGTGGGGGCCCAAGGGCAGGGGTGAGGACAAGGGACCTCAGAGATCAGCAGGCAGTTGACGGCGGAGCCAGTCGCATGCCCGGAGAATGGCGCTCTCCAAAAGGAAACAGCCAAGACCTGGGGAATAAATGGTCTTGCTAATTGGCCATTTTGTTTTTTATGTATTTTTATTAGCAAGATAAAATAACAACTAATCATATAACTGTCTTCTGTCTGGAAAATAGATGCTCGTTAACCACTTGAGTTCTTGGCTGCTGAACGAGCCACAGCCCTGGACCAGAGCTCAGCAGATTACAGAATTGCTGGAGGCAGGAAGGTCACCCAGCCAGCCTCCTGACCTCCTGCCCCAGGCAAACGCCACTCCACTGAGCCCAGGACTTCCAGCAGGGAGGGCAGGGGGCACGCACAGGGGATGTTCATTCAGCACCTGCCTGGGGGAGGGGGGGCTAGGAGAGGGGAGAGACCAGCCCCTCCCTTGGACCCCAAACAGCCCTGAGTGACACTTCTTGAAGAACCAACATGTGGGCGGCCCCCACGGGTCCACCTCCCTCCGGGGCCGTTTCTCTCCTTCCAGTCATTTCTCTGCTCGCCTATGTTAAAAATCAAAAACCAGAGACAAGCCTTGAAAATTCGCTGAGCAGATAAAATCAGTTTGGTCATACAGACAAAGCTTAATTTAGCTTATTTTGCAAGAAAACTTGCCCCGGGTCATTTCTTGCTTATGCCTCTGAGAATCTTAAGCAAAACTGTTTCCCAAGGTTGCGGTGAGGTAACTGCTGAGCAATTCCTATCACTTAAGAAAACTCTAATATAACCAGTCCCTGTGAAGAATAAAGTCACTGCCTTCACACTCTGCAAGCTGCTTCATAGCCATCTACCCAGCCTCATTCCGTGTTTTGGTTTGAATGCTCCTGGTTTACAAAATGTCTTTTTGGTGTATGCGCAATAAACATCTACGAATTACTACTTCTGTGATTCACTGGTTTGATTTGTGTAATTTCTGAACTTCTGACATTTCGTGGTGTCAGAAGTGGAATCCAAACACCACCGCCGACGACTCCGAGGCTGGTGAGCGGACAGGTGCCGGTACCCACAGAGCCCGCTGACTGCTTTCTCGATGACCCTGGACTTTAAGGAGAAGTACCTCTTGGATCTGAGCTCTGCTTTCTGCATTCTGAGCTCTCGGGCGTTATTGCGCATATCTGTATTGTGTTTGTTGAAGCTTCTTGGTAGGTCACACTATTCTCTTTGAAAGGGGTGGGGAGGGCTGGGGGACATTTGATGCCTTGTGTTTTGGAACAGCTGATGGAAACCAAGGCCCCTGACAGTTAAGACACCTTGGGGAGTCTAAAGACAAAGATGGGCTCCACCTGGTCTGTGGACCAGGCTCTTGTGCCTTTTTGGAAAAATGAGTGAACTTTTGGAATTGTAGTGGCCACTTTAGGGAAACTTTAACTTATATAAGTTAATTTTAAGGAGCACCTTAAAAGGGAGGCATTCTAAACCTCTCAAAGACAATGGAATGAATTCTTTGATTGGTATACAGAAGCTTCTATAAGACAAAATGCCTCCAAAAACAGCTCTAAAAGATACTTACAACATGCAAATAAAAAGTCTTTAGTAAAAAACTTGGCCCATCTGTCCGTGTAACCTTGGCCACTGCCAGAAACACAATTTGGATCCAACTATTCTTTTGAGTTTTGTACATGAGACATGGCTAAAAAATTTTTTAAGATTGTTTTCATTTATTTGAGAGAGAGTGAGAGCTAGAGAGCACACAGAGGGAGGGAGAGAAGGAGAAGCAGACTCCCCACTGAGCAGGGAACCCAACGTGGGGCTCAATCCCAGGACTCTGAGATCAGTACCAGAGCCGAAGGCAGACGCTTAACCGACTGACCCACCCAGGTGCCCCGAGACATAGCTAAAATTTTTTAAACAAAAGCTATAAGATCTATGTTGTTTCTGTCTATGTGTGTCTGTCTGCATGTTTGTGTATGTCTATGCATGTATATACGTTATGTAGATAAATACATGAGCTTTTTCTACCTTTGGATGATATTGCCAAAATTAATCTGTAAAGAGCTCTATCGAAGTGGCTTAAAGAAAATTAGGTGTTTATATAAATCAAGTAAGTATACACTCAGAAATATAGATATAGGAACCAACCCAAATATTTTTCAAATTCACATGATCTGGGATAATCTTTGATAAATAAAAGATAGTTTAAGCTTGTTGGTTTAATAAAAGCAGGCATGTCTTCAAAATTTGTGAATGAGAAAAATAACTTAAGGTGGTAATTAGCTGTTTAATGTCTAATCCAAGCATAATTGCTAAAATCAAGTAATTCAAATAAGTGTAAATAAGATAAAAGTTCATACTAAGTTAAACTAAATAATGGATAGTCCTTGAATAACTAAATCTTTTCCAAATAACATAACAATTAAAAGCTAAACATAAGTTTATCTACTTTTGGCTTTTCAAATTTTTACAGACAGACAAAAGATGTTTGGGTCTATTAATAAACATGTTTGTGCCGCACTGAAAAATTTACTACAAGAAACAATATATTTGGGCACCTGGGTGGCTCAGTCGTTAAGCGTCTGCCTTCGGCTCAGGTCATGATCCCAGGGTCCTGGGATCGAGTCCCACATCCGGCTCCCTGCTCAGCGGGAAGCCTGCTTCTCCCTCTCCCACTCCCCCTGCTTGTGTTCCTGCTCTCGCTGTGTCTCTCTGTCAAATAAATAAATAAAATCTTTAAAAAAAAAAAAGAAACAATATATTTCTAGAAATTTTGAAACGTATTTGTAAATTGTTAATCTTCTACAGGATGCTAATATGTGATCATTCAGAAGTGCCTGCTTCCTAGTTTTCACTGAAAAGCAAAAATTACTAATATTTAAATTCATAATCAATATGCAAAAATAAAACTACAAGAAATAACAAGGATGAAAGACAATGCCTATATATGAAAAGTAGGTAAGAAATAGAGAATGTGTTTTTTAGATAAGAAAAGGTATGAAGGACATTGGGTTTTTGGTTTGTCTGTTTTGGTAAGGGAAAAAAGAAAATGATTTTGTCCTAAAGTACAATGATTATTCCAGAATAAGGAAAGAAAAAATAGAACAAAACCTAAATGGATACAGGAAATTGCAGAAAGTTTGTGGAAAAAGAATCTTGAGAAAGGAATTTAACATGTGGTCAAGCTGACTTAGATTGGAATGGATTGATTTAAGTTAAAAAAAGAAAATTTTAATGTCAAAAGTATATTGGTATAAAATTAGGATTTGGTTTTCTCTCTGTTAAAATCACAAAAAAAAAATGTTTTTAAGTAATCTCTACATCCAGTGTGGGGCTCGAACCCACAACCCCAAGATCAAGAGTCACACGCACGTTCTACCAACTGAGCCAGCCAGGAGCCCCCAAATCACAAAATTTTTAGACTATTTGTCTGCTCTTGGGATGTCAGGGTGGCTCAGTCAGTTAAGTGTCTGCCTTCGGCTCAGGTCATGATCCCAGGGTCCTGGGATCGAGTCCTGCATCAGGCTCCTTGCTCAGCAGGGAGCCTGCTTCTCCCTCTGCCTGCCACTCCCCCTGCTTGTGCTCCCGCTCTCCCTCTCTGCTCGCACTCTCCCTCTCTCTCTCTCTGACAAATAAATAAAATTCTTTAAAAAAAAAAAAAGATTCTTGGTCTGCTCTTAATAAAAAATTGTAAGCAAAGTTCTTTCTGTACCTTTAATGTAACTTGCCTAGGAAACAAAGATTCTGTATCTTGTAAAGATAATTTCCTGTGCTCTCTGTGGTGCTTGGCCGGTCTTTGACAACTTAGGAAAAAAAAAAAAAAAGAACCCTGAGTCTTCTCTATTAAAAGAGCTAAGGTTTTTTACAACTATGTAACTTTCTGTGTTTGCTTTTGAAGTCTTTTGTTACTTTAGTTGAATGGGTAACTCAGTATTGTTTCACCTACAATCCCATTTGATCATGTTTTAAATCTTTTGACATTTTTATTTTTTTAAAAGATTTTATCTATCTATTTGAGAGAGAGGGAGAGCCCAAGCAGGGGAGAGGGGCATAGGGAGAGGGACAAGCAGGCTCCCCACTGAGCGGGGAGCCCAACATGGGGCTCGAACCCAGGACCCAGGGATCATGACCTGAGCTGAAGGCAGTTGCTTAACCGACTGAGCCACCCAGGCGCCCCTCTTTTGACACATTTAACAAACTTCCCCAAACCAAATTCTGAATGAAGTAAAAAGAGAAACGTTCACTTATTTAGGCTTACTTGGTATATTAAGTTCCATGGGAAACATTGTCAAATGAAAAGTAATGTTTAACCTTCTTAGATCATATTTATATAGGTTGTATATCATTAAAATAAGTGATTCAAAAATTATATGACATTCCGAAATATCTCATGTGTCCTGATGTAATGTTATCAGTCATAATTCCAGCTATTATCTTAAAATATTGTATATCACAAAAGTAATCAAATGTACTTGTCAATTGCACCTCTGTGTGTGTACATGCATGAGTGTGTACCCACGAGTGTGTGCACACACACGTGTGTGAACTCTTATCAGACCTTTAGCTGTGACCATTTTTAAGTCTTCTCACTCACAGTTATTTTTTTTACTCTTGGTTCTTCTCTGAAAGTATTTACAATCAACTACAAACAAAAGTGTTTCATCTTCAAAGAAATTCATGGAAAGGACCCAGACAGTCTAGTGCTTTAAAAAGCAGGTTTCTGATAACTTCAAGATTGTAACACTAAACTGGGGGTAAGAATTTCTAAAACTCTAATGGAAAACTGATTCATAAAGCTGCTTACCCCAAGATGCAGCAAAGCAAGAATGAATTGCATAAAAATGAATGAACTGATGAAGATGATTATGATTTTTATTATCTCATCTGAAACATTGCTGGTTCATTAATATTTTGTTTTCCGGATTTATTGGACACCTTTTCCTTCTGTCTTTTAAGGTACCTGTAATTTACAGCAATTTGGTTAAGTGTATCTTTGCAAAGACGTTGAAACATTTACCTTTTTCTCCTTACCTGTTCCCTCCAGATTCGGAAACTCTTACTAAATATTCTTATTTTTCATGACAACGTATGTATTTGCATAAGTGCAATAAGAATCTGTTCTTGTAACAGGACATAGTTAGGCAAGTCTTCAGCTTGGCTTCGCAGCCTCAAGAGGATTTGAAAAGTCCAATCTGGGATTCCTTATGAAAAATTCCAGCAAAGTAGAGTTAAGAGAGCCTATATAGGGGCGCCTGGATGACTCAGTCAATTGGTAAGCAACCAATTCTTGATTTTGGCTCAGGTCATGATCTCAGGGGCCCTGCATCTGAGCCCCCATGTTGAACCCTGGGTGGAGCCCCACCTCGGGCTCGGGGCTCCGGGCTCAGAGGGGAATCTGCTTCTCTCTCTCTCTCTCTCTCCCTTTTCCTCTGCCCCTTCCCCTGCATACTCACTCTCTCTCTCTCAAATAAATAAATAAATCTTTAAAAAAGAGAGAGAGAGACTATATAGTCAATCACGATTCTTTCTGCACTTATGTAAATAATCAGGCCAAGTTTATCGAAATTTAATTTGTAAACAAATTAGTCTTACTGTGGTTGTCTTTGATAGAATGGAGATGATTATAAAGAGAACACATATGTTTCAGTAACATACCTGTGAGGATATCAGATTCTAGTGCTGTTCACTGTCTTTGAGGTTTCACTTTCTACCTGTAAACTGGGCTGGATCTGAATTCTACTTTCCTCCAATATTTAATTAGAACTTTGCAAACTAACACTTCTAATTTGCTCCCACTCTTTGGACTCAGAATCACTATGAAATTACACTACCCTCTTCCTAAAGCCATGGAAGCTAAACCCGGACAACTTTATATGAACTTCAGAGAAATCAGCCCAACAGCTCATGTGCAGACGATCTTCATGCCTATTGGCATGTGGCTGCTCAGAAAGATCACCAGAGACGTTCAAACTGCACACCAGGAGAGTGAGTCAGATGGCCACTGCCTGCCTTCACTCCATCTGCAGATGCTCAGAACCCAACATCCAGAAATCTCAACTGGCTGTTCTCCAAACTCAGAAACTGAATTTCTAATTTACTTGAACTATTAACCTTTGTTTCTCTTTTGTTTCCATAGAAATGCCTCTCATGAAGTTACCTGATTGCTCACATCGCACAGAGACCTAATTTAGGTGAAACCTCATCAGCAACACCGCCTCCCAAAATACAACATCGTCAAGTTCATCCTGTCCTTAGCAGTCACGAGGGTATGTATTTGCTAAGACATGTCATCCCACTGACCCGTTTAATTGGTTAAATCTTGCCTCCCGGGAGTTTCTGCTCTGCAGAACTTTTAAGTCCTTGGCCACTGTTCTCTCCTTATACTCATCATATCAACCTCTCCAGTGTATCGCATACTCGCAAGGGTTCTAAATGCCTGTTAGCGGCCCCTCACTTGCCAAATGGTATCCTTCAGGATCAGACGACTGGATGAAATCAACAACAGCCACAGAAATGATGAAGATGGTGACTACGTGGCCCTCCAGCCTGGTGACTCAAGTGGATGAAAGCACAGAATGTCTGATTCTTCAGCCCGGCTCCGTCAATGGTGGTCATACTGGTTGGTCATACTCTAAACCTGCTGAGAAAATGATCAAAAGGGAGGGAATTGTTAAAATAAAAAACAAATGGAGACCACACTTGAAAATTCTCTAAGCAGATGAAACTTGTGTAGTCATGCAAACGAAGCTTAACTTAGCTTATTTTGCAAGGCTAACTCAACCTGCGTCATTTCTTGCTTATGCCTCCAAAAATCATAAGCAAAGCTTAAACTGTTTCCCAAGGTTGATATGAGGTGACGGATGATCGATTCCTATCATTTAAGAAAATTCTAGTATTAGGACTGATCCCAGTGAAGAGTAAACAGCCATTGCCTTCACACTGTACAAGCCGCTTTAGAGCCATATACCCCTGAGCTTCTTTCTATGTTTTGGTTTGAGCGCTCCTGGTTTGCAAACTTCTTGGTGTGTGCACATTAAACTTTTCCTAATTACTACTTCTGTGATTCATTCTTTTTATTTGTGTTATTTCTGAACTCTTGACACCTAGTACCTTTGTTCTTCACCAAACAAGGATCTCACCCAGAGATCTCCTCTCAATGGCCATCTTGAGATGGGTGCCCTGGAAAGGGGGCAGTAGGAGGAAGCTGAGTCTCCATGGTGACCCTGTCCACTCACCCTCGCATCACGAACTGGGGGGAAGGGCTGAGGAGGTTTGGTTGGTGGGGAAGTGGGGCAAGGGAGCCTGGTTACCCAGGCAACTCCTTGAAGGTCCCAGTCAAGGGCTCTTCTCCCACAGGTGGGGGCTGGTGTTGTCATGGAGACTCCCAGGCAGCATTGCCAAGGCTGGAGGCCTGGCAACATGGGGCACAGGAAGAGAAGGGATCAGGAGCCTCTTGGAATAATGTGGATGTCAGAGTGGCAGCTTGCCAGAAAAGAAAGTTCCAGAAGACAGTGTGCTCTCCCCTTTGCTTCTCCTTACCTGCCCCCCCAACACACATACACACACACACACATGCTGCCCCTGTTCTTGACCTGCCTCTAGAAATCTGCTGGTGCTCAGCTCTCGTCCATGGCATGTGGTCCTGTCTCTCCAAATCTTCGCTCTTCTCTCTCAGCGATGCTGATCATTTCAGGCAGAGAGCCTACCCAAGGGTCGCCATGACAACTAACCAAGCCTTTGGTCTCCATGGTGACAAGCCCTCAGAGTTATTTTTATTTATTTATTGGGAATTTCAAAGGATTTCCCACTCATTTGCCCACGCCTGGCATTTGGGACCCTGGGGTAGAACCATCACTCTCCCCCCCGACCCCAGAAAAGGAGAATAAGGTCAAGGAATGTCAGGATTGGCAGCCGAAATATGGCTGAAGGGTGGCTTTGAATACCTCCTCGGAGCTGCAGAGGAAGAGGCCTTTCTGGGTTCTTCCTCTGTCTGCCAGATGCCTTCCCCCCTCTCTCAAGAGCCACTTAGCAGCCACCATCCTGAGGGAAGTTCTAAGTGCAGCTTCAGGGGGTGGAAGGGTTGACAGAGGCATTCCCTGCTTCACTCTAAAGAGTAATGGATGTAAATTACAGAAATATACAGAGGACCAACAGAATAAAAACAAATGACTAAGGAACGCGGAGCAAAGGGGAAGGAAGAGAATGCCAGGCTGAGGGGAGAACACAAACGTGCAGGCTTTAAGGTCTGCACCCTATGTGAGAGGTGCCACAAATTTAGCTCTGGGCTGCCTGGTGGCCAGAGCAAAGAAGGAAACAAGATTTACGGTCCTTAATGGAAGAAAAGAGAGAGGTGGTTTGGGAGAAGTGTTGTATATAAAGAGAATAATACGAGGCTACATTCCCAGCTTACCTGAATTCGTCCCTGCTGGTATCTGAACCCCATGCTTTCAGTTTTTTTGCTTGTTGGCCCTGCCTTGTTAGTTTGCTCTTTTTTCAATAAGCCTCTTCCTTAACCCATGCCATGTGATGTTATGTGACTTATCCCAGACCTGGTGCAGGATGGAAACTAGATGGGATCCATCTGACAGAATTAATACAGACCTGGAGAGGATCCACTTTGCACAGCATCTAAAATTATATCCATTGGGATGTTTTCAGTCACAAATAACAACAGACCCAACTCGAAAGGGCATCACCAAATAGGGGATTTACCATTTTGGAGAACAAGACACACTGAGGTAGGATGAATTCTGAGCTTTATTGGCATCATCCAGGACCCTGGTGCCTTTCACCTTGGAGGTGGACCACTGTCGGTGTGTCCGTTTAGCTTCCTCAGTGTGGCCCAGGGTTCCAGCCATCACATGCAGTATATCCAGCAGGGAAGGTGGGTTCATCTTCTGTTTCTCATTTTAAGAAAACTGTTGCGGGAAGCCCCCAGGGGATACCCCATCCTGTGTCTTGGGCCACATCTGGGTCACCTGCTTCCTGTTAACCCAACCCAGGTCAAAGGAGAAGGGGGTGAGTTTGACTGGTCAGACTACCTGGTATTCACGCTGACTCACATAGAGGTGGGGAGGAAAGGACCCCAGAACAAAACTGACCATCGGCACACTGAGGAAGGAAGGGTGTCAGTGAGTTCCCCCCATAAACCAGCTTTGAGATGAAGCTTTGCATGCTAGTGATTTAAGGAAATGTCCTTAAAGGGACTGATAAGGGAACAGGAAAGCAGGACAGAGAAGCTGTCTGGGAGAGCTCCAGAACAGAAATCACATCTCAGGGGTTGTCCTGGCTCAAGGCAAGGGAGTGGGACCTGGACTCTCCACACTGATCAATCATTGGCTAAGGGCTATCTGTAGGGAAGGGTGAACTCCAAGCACATCCAGGCACGTCCAGTTCTGATATGGGTGCACCAGCTCGGAGAGCCCAGGGGCGGACCTCTAAAGAGGGTCACGGGGCCAAGCTGCATTAGAAGCAATACATGCAGAAGGTGAGGAATGCACACACAGAAATGGCAGCAGGGATGCCAGGGACATCTGGTCAACCAACAGTGGCCAAGGCAAAAATGCCCTGTTGCCTCGCTGGAACGTAAGCACCATGAGAACAGAGAGCTCTTCTGTCTTGTCATGTGCTATGTTTTCAAGCTACAGCACAACGCTTGCACATGCCGGCACTCAGTAAATATGCATTAAATAAATGAACGGTTGTTCCACGGTCTGGAGCTTATAGGCAGCTGCCGCTAGGCCTTGGGGCCTTCCCAGCAGAGGAGCCCACTGGGTGAGCTCCAGGCTCACCATCCTCATGTCCCTTTTCACCCTACAGCCTCTCCTGCCAAGAGGCAGCCCCCAGCCCCAGCACATGCTAGTTTTCTGGGGGTAATTGCTCTGTCTTCATAGAGCTGGGGGCAGCCCCTTGGAGAGAGCTCCCAGCAAGCCAAACCCACCAGGGCTGTGCCTTGATTCAGAGGCACAGAGGGTGGGGGCCGAGCTCAGGAACTGAATGTACCCCTGGGAAACAACGCAGCATTGTTATTCTAAAAAAGTGTCAGTGAATTCAGAGCAAACAGTGTGGGTACCTCACCTTCCAAAGTTTTTTACAGACATTACCTCGTGCACTTCTCACAACCACCCGGTGTGTAGGGGTGTTACTGTGGCACCATCGTCACCCCAAAGGAAGGAGGAAGAAACGGAAGCTCAGAAAAATGAATTTTCTTACCCATCATCAAAGAGCCCCAAGGGGTCAGACCCCCTTGAGGACAGATCTTGTATCATTCTGCCCCTATGAGTTCCCGGAAGACCTCTTTCCTGGTGCTGAGCCCCCTGGATCACCACTGACCGTGTGTCTGCCTCTTCCATCTGCCTCTTGCACTTGACCATGAGCTCATGGAGAGGAAAGACTGTGTCTCTTTCACTGTTGTCCTCCAGGACTGATGCCCCACCTGTGAGATAGTCTTCAGGGCATTCACCAATATTCCTATTATGTCCCCTTCAGGGCACATGGTTAAGTGACACTTTCCTACCCACTTGAGGTCCGATGTGGTCATGTGACTTGTTTGGGCCCATGAAATAGGAGTGGAAGTGACATGTGTCATTTCTGAGCGGAAGCTTTAAGAGAAGGTATGTGTGACAGCAACATTCGAGATAGTGGCTGTTCTACCAGCCTGTTTCCCAAATGAGGATGACACAGAGCAGAACCTGGATGATCTGTGATGACAAGTAACTTGAATGAGAAATAAGCCCTGTGATCTGATGCCACTGAAATTAGAAGGATGTTTGTTGTTACTGCACCATAACCTACCATATCCTGACTGATATGGCACATATTAATAGAGACTTCATAAATCTCTATAGACGGAAACAGGGAAGGAAGAGAAGAGGGAGGGAGGGAGGAAAGGAAGAGTGGAAGGTGGGAGGGATGTGAACAAGGAGCTATGGTCCCCTCTGAGCAGTGAGAGAGAGAGATACTTCTGGACCCCAGAGGAATCTTCCAGAGATAGATTAGGTAAGTGGGTTCCTGCAGCTCAGACACCCTCCCCCTGCCTTTTCCCCAATCCTACACCCCAGGATTCTGAGGTCCAGAGGTTGCCAAGGGGAATCTGGGTCTTTCAGACCCAGGACTCCTTCCCTAGCTAGGAGAGGGCAGCCGAAGCCAGAGAGTAGAGAGGCTATTTCCCCTCCAATTGAAGACGTCTTCAGCCAAATGAATAATTCATTGTAAATGACTTTGAGATGAGTCGAGGCTCCATGTTGCCACCCAATTATATGTACCATAAAAAGCAATGACAGTAATTTATCTCCTTTCTCTTGAGGGGTGGGCCATGGGGATGGAGAGGAAATACTTGGTGCCTGGCATGGGGTGATGAATCATTCCTCTTAGCAGTTAAGCTGCAAGCTGCTGACACTTTTACTGATTTGGCATTAAATAATTCCAGCCTTGGTCTGGAAGCAGAGAGAGGGTCTGACTTCCCTTCCCAAGGAGGGACCAAGGGGAGTGGGAGAAGGGGGCCATGGGTCCATCAGGCAGATTAGGGAAGATGGGAGGGGTAGAGGGAGGAGCAGGTGTGCAATCTGGCCTCATTAGTTCACCCTGAAGTTGTCTTTTCTCTAAGATACAGGGACAGAGGCTGGGGCCTGAGCTGCAAGTGACAAGCTCACATCTGAGCAGTTCCAGCTGAATGGGCCACAACAGGGACCCAGGCGGCAGGGACCAGGTGCTCCCCGGACACTCCCTGCCTTTCTGGCCCTCAGGCAGCATGGGGATGGAAGCTTACCACGCTCCTTCAGATGAGCCCAGGTCTTTCTGCTGGAGGCACCCCAAGAATGTCATGGCACCAACAGCTTTTTTCCATCTTCGGGAGCTGGAGGAGTGAAATATGGTGCCCAGCTTGCAGATGGAGAGGCTGAGGTTCATAGCGAGAGTCAGCAATGAGATCAAAGGGACAGTCTGGAGAGCGGTGGGGCACACATCCTCAAAAATCCAGACCAGAACTTACTCCCCAAACCCAAACTGCCTCTTTTACTCGTACACAAAGAAGATAGATGGAATCCCAGCAAAACCTAGAGCTGCTCCTGCAGTGTACACATTTTTATTTTGACAAAAATATTTTTGTTTTACACTCTGGAGGCATGCTGAGGACCCTCTGAAAACCAAACTCTCTTCCTGTAGCAATACGTCCATGCCCCACCATCATCAGTGACTGCACACGTTCACACAATCCCAGGTCCCCCCCAGACCCACCCCCATCTGAGTCAACTTCCAAGGGAGGTGTCTGTTAGCTGACATTTGAAAAAGCTTCCCTAATAACAGCTTTATATGCAATAGCCCCAAATTGGAAACCACCCAGACATTCTTCACAAAACAAACTGTGGTACATCCATACCATGGAATGATGCCCAGCAATAAAAAGGAGCAGACTAGTGATACACGCAACAGCTAGGGCGGATTTTCAGAGAATTGTGCCAAGTGTAAAAAAGCTAATCTCAAAAGGTTACATACACACCATATGATTCCATTTATATAACATTCTCCAAATGACAAAATTACAGACAGAGAAGAGATCAGGGGTTGTCAGAGGTCAGGGATAGGGTTGGGTGTGGGGTTGATGGGGTTGGAGGTAGATGTCGTCACAAAAGGGCAACACGGGGACCCTTATGCCAATGGAATCGTTCTGTATCCTGACGGGAGGTGGATATGGAAACCTACAAGTGTGAAAATATTGCATCAACACACACACAAATTAGTACATGTAAAACTGAAGAAATCTAAGATTGGTAGATTATATTACTGTCAATTCCCTGGCGTGATATTATACTACAATTTTGAAATATGTTAACACTGGGAGAAACTGGAGAAGGGTACACAGGACCTCTCTGTATTCTTTCTTACACCTGCTTAGGAATCTATAATTATATCAAAATAAAAAGTTTAATTTAAAAAAACATTCTTTAAGCTCCTCTAGTGATTCTGTTCAATCAGGAATGAGAACACCTGCCATAGTTAGCTTTTTTTGTATTCAGTGTCCCAGTCAATATAGTCCACACACCTCCGCCCCTTTCAAGGGTCAAGAAGAAAGTGCACTCCCATTCAGGATGTGGATGTCCATGCCTGGCCCAGCGCTAGCCAGACAACAGACAATTCCCTTATTGCAAAGCAATGGAAAGGCAGGAACTTTGGACAGGCCCAGGCTCTCCCACTCACCAGTTCTGCAACTTTGAGCAAAGCATCGAACCTCACCAATGTCTCTGCAAAGTGGCACATTAGTTACACCTGCTTTAAAAGGCAGCCGTAGGTTGGGAGATAGGGAGGGGGTAAGCCTGAAAAATGGAAGTTGCTCGGTGGTAGAAGCTGTGGTCAAATATTTGCTGGGTGTAGGTCTTCACTTCCACTTGGGGCCCCCCCGCAGCGCATGGGTACCCTGCACACGGCCACATCTGCACTCCTCCCCGCCCAATCCTCCAGGTACAGGGTTTAGGAGTCAAGGTTGGTTCCAAGGTTTCTCTGTGTCTGTTAAGACCCACTGTGTGTCTAAGAGGGTAACACAGGGAAGAACTTCTAAAACGACTTCCCCTCCTGAATCAGACACTGGTGCACTCCAAGCCTACAGCCACAGAGGTGAGGTTGGAAGTGAATTTAACTAGGATGTGTCTGATGTTTTCCCAGCTCATGCTTAATATGATACAAGGCCTTTCTCTCTGTTGATTGGAGCCTTCCTGCAATCTGCAGTGCGGACAACCGAGTTGCCCTGCCCTGTGTGCGCAGCCCCCTCCCTGGGTGTGCGTGTGAGTCCGCACACGTGCACGCACACTGCTGGGCCGCACTGGACTCGGATTCTGCGGGGAGAAGGGGCGTGTGCGGATGCCAAGGCCGCTCCCCGCGTGACTGCCCGGTCCTCAGTGCGCCCATCCCCTCACCTGGGCCAGGCGGAGGGAAGGGAGGGAGGCGGCAGAGGCAGCTGGGACACAGGCTCTTTCATTATTTATGAAGCTTTCGTTATTTCATGTATAAATAATCGATGACTGCAAAGTGTGGCGCGCACCGCCGTGGAATATTCATGAGCCGCGTTTGCGGGGCTGTGGGCGGCGGTGGCCGCAGATGTGCGCGCGCTCTCACACGCCCGCCTCACACGCGCCCCCAAATAAACCCCGTGGTAATAAAGATTTCAGCTGTCAGGCGGGGAGGGAGGCAGCCCAAGCGCGCTCCCAGAGTCAGGAGCCAAGCGCCCCGGCCTGTCGCCTGTCGCAGAGGGAGGAGGTGTCCCCCTGACGGCCTGGCCAGCCAGCCAGGATTAACCAGGGGCTCCCCGGGAAAGATCAGGGGATCAGGAATCCTGCCCCCCTTGCGCGTGTGCCCCAGAGACCCTCCCCACCCCCGCCCTCAGCCCGAGGGGACGCGCGCTGCACACTCGGACTCCTGCATGGTTCCTGTTGTCCAGATCCAGCGAGCAGGAGGACCTGACCTCTGCCCAGCGTGGGGCCCCGCAAGGATCGGGGGAGGGACAACTTGGCCCCCAAGCGCCCCCCCTTCCCTCCTGAGGCTGACCCTTACTTGCCCCTCAGCCCCCACCCCTCCTCCAATTCCAGGCTGCAACTTCTTTAAGTTCTCTGACTTCTAATGCATTCTCTCCTGCCCTTTATGCTATTCCCTCTGCTTGAAACACTTTTCCATGTCCCACCAAGGCCTGGCTAGTGCCTGCTCACCCCTCAAGTCTCCAGGTAGATGTAGATAGGGAGACGCCAGCTCCTCTGAGTCACCTTCCCTAACCCCGGAAGCTGGCCTCCGCGCCTCCTCAGGGCCTGGGGACTTGGACTCCCCTCTTCCCACACTCACTCGATCCGATTGTAAGGATCTCTTTGTTAATGTCCCCCTACCCCAGCACACACACTGCACTGTAAACTCTGGGGTGATGGCGGGCTTTGGCACCCCACAGACCTCAGTTTGAGTCCAGACTCTGCCACTTGCCAGCTGTGTGTCCTTAGCCAAGTTATTGAACCTCTCTGTGCCCAGACTTCTTCTGTAAAGCTGAAATAATACAAACAGAACCAACCTCCTAGGGCGGGTAGGAGGATTTAATGCACTCATCCAGTGAAAGTGCTTGGCCCAGCGCCTGCCCAGGGCTCACTAAGCGGACAGGCCCTGGTTCCATCTCCACGGTTCCAACACCCCCAAAGCTCTGAAAACCAAAAGGCTTTCAAAACTCATTTGGCAGCAGAACCTGAACTAACCTCACCTTGGAAGTACTTATGGTCTTTATTTATCCACTTGCTGGAACTCTTAATATGTATTTTGCTACAAAAATATGAATATGTTGGAGTGTTCCATAATATATAGGACATTACATTTCTAAAATCTGGAAAATTTTCAGAATCTGAAATGCATATAGCCCCAAAGTTCTCTAAGAGGGACTGTGGACCAAGAGCATTCTCATGATTTTTATTATCCAGAGCATAGTACTAGTCAGCCCCTGACAGCCAGCACCATGCCGGGCACAGAACAGCCCTCCGTCAATACCAGGAGATGGTTGGGATAGTGATGGAGTTAGTCCTGCTTCTCTGACTTCTGGGAGACTGTGTCCTCTCACCCATTCCCTCAGAGCCTGCAGCCCCAGGCCCCTTGCTGTTGGTAGCAGGAGTGGGGTTAAATTAAAACTGTCTCCTGGGGCGCCTGGGTGGCTGAGTCGGTTGAGAGTCTGCCCTCGGCTCAGCTCATGATCCCCAGGGTCCTGGGACGGCGCTCTTCGTAGGGCTCCCTGCTCAGCGGGGGGTCTGCTTCTCCCTCTCCCTTTGCCCCTCCCCTCCGCTCATGCGTGTGCTCGCTCGCTCTCTCTCTCTCTCTCTTTCTCTCGCGCGCGCTCATGCACTCTCAAATATATAAATAAATAAAATCTTAAAAAAAAAAAAACCAAAACCCTGTCTCCTGGCCTGTCTGAGCCCTGGTTTTGCACAGGGAGCCAATCCCTCCTGCCAAACCACGACTGGGGAGCAGGGAGTTGCTGCCCCTGTCCCTGCTCCTAGTGAATGGCTCCATTCTTGGAGGAAGGCAGTGGAATGCTCTCTGGCGCCTCCCACAATGGCATCAGAGGAAGAGCCTGGAAAAGAAGGACCCATGAAATGAGGCTGAGCATGGGTCTGTGCTGGGTCCAAAGGTATACAGATGGTGTCGATGCTAGAGTCAGGGGTGACAGTAGAGGGTAGAGATAGAGATGGGGAGAGATGGCTATAAATATCCCATCATTTTTTTCCATCCTCACACCAAGCTCATGGGGTGGGTGCTGTTAAAGTTTAATAGGTCCTACTAAATAAACTCGCCACTTTCCCACCTGAGTTCGGATCCAGCTGAGAGAGACACACACTGGAACCCCATCGATAAAGGTAAAACGCCAGGTCTAGCACCTGCCAGAAGCTCAGTTGCAGAATGTGTGACAAGGCAGGGAAAGGCTGGGAGCCTTACATCCCTCCTCGGGGAACTATGAAGCCCATTTTAGAGACAAGGCATCTGAGGTTGTGACTGGAGGCCCGGAATTTGAACCCAGGTCTGTCTCCACTTCATTACTCTACCTTTCTTGTTGCTCTCAACAGACCCCAGAAACAAGGGCTCAGGACCTCCAGGAGCCCATGATAAAATGGGGTCCCCTCTGAAACAACATTAGGGGTTGGGAAGCCTGCAGCAGAGCCCTGGAATCTGGCAAAGGCTGCGCCATCATATCCCTCATCTCTCCATCCCAGGCTCTCTGCTCCCCGTCCTTATTTTTCTCTGTCAGATCAGCATTGCTCATTTCCCTCTGGTTACCATGCTTGGCCAGGCAGTTCTCCTGGTTTCATATCTGATCTGTACACCTGAGCCAAGGAAAGGACTTGCTTGCAAAAGCCACCTCCGTCTCCAGCTCATTAAACAGCAGGTACTCTTGTCGGGGTTCACCAATCACAAGCCTGATCCATGTCTGATAACTGGAACAAATCCCAGGAGGGATTCCAACAGCCCCTAGCTGCTCTGAACACCTGTGGGGAGGGCAGGGGCCCCTGGACCTGGAAAGCCCCATCTCCCTTGGCAGCTGCCCTGATTCTGTCTCATATCCTAGAGTTGTGGTCAGTTTATAAATCAGGCAGAGAAAGCTGCCTGGAGTTCAAGGAATGGGGTCCCAAGTCCAGAGAGGAGGTTGTTGCTGTTTCCCAAGCCCCTGCAAAAAATGTTTATGAACCAACCCTATGTTGGCTTTCCAGAATTCTGAGGCTGCATCTGAGCTCAGCAAGAAGAGCCCTGTGATTGATTAGGGATGTCTGCTGCAGCTGTGGCCTGGGAGGTGGTGGTGCTCAGGCCATGTGTTCACTTTCTCAGCATTTATGATACCTTTGGGGATGGATGGCCGTTAGGGGAGGGACCGTGTGATTGTGTCACTCTGGGCTTGGGGGTTGTGTGTGTGTGTAATTTTGAAAGATACACGTTTACAAAGCTGCTCATCAATCAATGGTCAGTGAAATCCCTTTCTTCCACACCATATGGCCCGTATGATCTCCAGCAAGCACAGAACCTTCCAGAGCTTTGTTGCTGTGTTTACAAAATGAAGGTAAGGCTGCAAGTTGGGGCAAGGTTGAATGCTTTAAAGTCCTCTCTCACTTATGGCAATGAAGAATTTAGTTATTTTTAATTGTTACTAAAAAGCCATACATTCTACAGGCCAGAAACAGGCATGGTAAGCAGGGGATGGAGTCTCAGACGTGCTTGTCTTCAGGTCCTGAGCAAATAGAGGAGGCAGGAAATTCGGTTCCTCCAGGATGTTGGAACCAAAGGCCTTCGTGATGCAGGTGAACCCCACTATCAAAATTCTGCACGAGCATGGCATTTCCTTGGGGCACTAGATTAAGTCCTTACAGCGGGCTATGTTTCGTCAATAGCCTCTTCTCCTTTGCTCCACTCCAACCACTTTCACCGCACCCTGCTGTTCCTCACACTCACCAAGCACACTTCTGCCTCAGGACCTTTGCACTTGTTGTTCCTGCTGCCCACACACTCGCTCCTGCCCCAGGTATCTTTGCAGCTCACTCCCTCACTTCCTGCAGGTCTCTGTTTCAAATGTTACCTCATCAGAGCGGCCTGTCCTGACCACCTTTTATAAAATAGCCTCTCCCTACGCAATCACTCTCTATCACCCTCATCCTGTCTCATTTTCTCATAGTACATATATGTTTCTTGTCTGTCACCCCCCATTAGAATATTAGCTCCATGAGGTTAGGAATGCTGTCTGTTGTGTGAATTGCTCTATCTCCAGCGCCTAGAACTGGACCTGGCGGGGGGCAGGGTTTCAGGAGATGTGCATTGAATGGGTCAGTGAGGTCAGGCATTCAATTTTTTTTAAGATTTTATTTATTCATTTTGAGAGAAAGAGAGACAGAGCACAAGCAGAGGGAGAGGGAGAAGCAGACTCCCCGCCGAGCAGGGAGCCCGATGCGGGACTCGATCCCAGGACCCTGGGATCATGACCTGAGCCGAAGGCAGACGCTTAGACATCTGAGCCACCCAGGTGCCCCCAGGCATTCAATTTTATGGAAAGAAACCGAGGTATAGAAAGGCTGAGGATTTGCCCGGTTATAAGAACTTTCTAGAGAGAACTTTCTGGAGAGTCCTCTGGGCCAAGCCCCATGCAGAGCGCTTTACATACGCCGTCCTTTAAACCCTCACAGTAACCCCCTGTGAGGCAGGACTGTCCCCATTTTACAGATGAAGACCAGCCAGGGGGAGTGATCGCTCAAAGCACAGAGCAGGTCGGAGGGGAGCTAGGATCTGAGGCCATCCTGTGTGACTCCTTGCTCTGTGGCCTCCGGAGCCCGGAATCGAGGTCTTCGGACCCCCAGGGTCCACCCAAGCCAAGCAGAAGTTTCTGTGTTGAGTGGGTCATAGAGTCCATCTCCCTGTCTCCAGGCAGCACTATATCTAAATCACCAGACAGAATCTTTCCAAATTTTATAAACTCCATGCCAAGGAAGTTCACCATTTCCCTTGTCTCGCCTGGCGGATGATAATCCTTGGCACAGTAAGATCTTCTGTCAGCCTAACCTAAATCCCCTTCGCTTCATATTTGACCTCTTTCTTCTCACCCCACCTTCCTGGGCAAGGCCAGCTAGAGAGCTTCCAACAAGGCACCAAGAGGCTTGGTTGAACTGGGAAGGGAGAGAAGTCCCGGGCTGTGTGCCCCTACAGTTCACCGCACACCCGCAAACCCCAGTTCCAAGGGTGGTGCTGTGTCAGCTCTTTGGGGCCCCGCCCGCCATGGTGATTTATGGGCTCTGTCACTCTGCAGGCTGTCCAGGAGACCACAGGAAGGAGCCACCATCAGGCTGAGGTGGGATGGAACTCGGAGAGGAGGCCCGCAGGGGGCTCAGGGGTCATCAGGAGTGTGGGGGTGGGGTGGAGTGAGGGGTGAGGGGGCAGAGACCCGGGCACTCCAGATGCGGGTAGGACATAGGACGGGGACCTAGCTATAGCCAGAGATGCACGGTCAGAGAGGCCACCCCCCTGCTGGCCCACAGCTGGGGGACGAAGACTGGCAGAGAGCGGAGAACAATGAAGACAGGGTGTGGGGTGGGGAGTACGTGAAATTCAGCTGTGTAGAAATCCACCTCGGGAGTTCCTACTTCTCTTTCTTCCAAAGACAAAAGTGACATGAAGGTGATGGCTGGTGAGAGGCCTTTCGCTGAGTTTGTTTCTCTGCAGACATCCCCAGGACCTGGTTGGAATCACAACCTCGGGGCGCCTGGGGGACTCCGGCGGTGAAGTGACTGACTCTTGGTTTCAGCTCAGGTCATGATCTCAGGATGGTCAAATCAGGCCCCAGCCTTGGGCTCCATGCTCAGTGCAGAGCCTGCTTGGGATTCTCTCTCCCTCTACCTGTCCTGCTCATTCTCTCTTTCTCTCTGAAATAAAAATAAATCCATCTCTAAAAAAAGAAAAAGAAAGAAAGTAATCACAGCCTAGCAGGCCTCCCCACCAGCCCTCTAAGCGTAGGAAACTGTGGCAGGGATCAGAACTACGTGTTCCGCGCAGCCGCAGCTGGACGCCCCGCTGTCCCTGCTCTGTACCTCGCTCCCTGGTTCCTGTCTCTGTCCCTGCAGCTTCCCGGCTTGTTGCTGGCCTCCCTCGCCTTAGATCTTTCTTGCTCAGTACTTTGGGCCTTCCTGCCTCCCTCTCGGGCCATCTGACTCCCTGGGAGCCGCTCTCTCCGTCAGCCTCCGGGCCCCTGGCACTTTCTACCCCTTCACGAAGTCTCTCCCTACCTGCCCCCTCCTGGTGTGTCCCCCCGGGTCCCCCATCTTTCAACTGGCATTGGCCTCAGTCTCTAACGCTCACCGACCACAGGTGCTCTGACCCGGCCCTGGGTAGTGAGTTCCAGGCAGCCTCGGGAGTGGGAGATGGGGTCTCCCAGCCAAGCGCTGCGACAGGAGAGGGAGCCCCCACATTTCCCTGAGCGGCAGGCAGCCTGGCACAAAGGCGAGGCAGCCCCCGTAGTTAGAGGAAACACAGCAGGCAACCAGCGGCTCCCTTTTATCAGGAGCGCATTTGGTATTCCAGGCCCGACCCCACAGAATGCTCAGATGCTCACAGGCACTCACACGTGCTCGCGCACACGCACACGCACACGCACAGGCAGGGACTCGGAGCGCAATGGACCAGCCCTGAGCAGTCTCGGCCAGCTGGGCTTCGAAACCACACTTGAAAATTCACATCTCCCCACAGGCGTCCGGAGACACCACCCTGCCACCCCCAAACCAGCTACCGTGGAGATGTCCCCCCTGCCCCTCAGTGTAGCCCACCCCCAACAGGCGGGGAGGGCGCTCTGGGCATGTCCACGGCCTGCGGAGGACGAGGGGCCCCGGACTTACACCCGCCCACGCCACGGAGACGCTAGCTTCTTCCTCGCAAGCGCAGAAGCAGGAGCGGGGACGGCTTGCTGGACCAGCCTCTTCAGCTAGAGGAAGGAAGAGATTTGTTCCCAGCACACCGTGTTGGCCCAGAAACCGGCCCCTCTCCTCGGGCGGGAACTCGGGGCCAAGCAAGCCCATCTGTTCGCCAGGCTCCTGTGATCTCTTTGTTTCCCGCCTTCTTTGTAGCCTCCTTGATTGATGAGACAAGGAAAGACGATCTCTGCTCATTTAACTTACTTTGAAGCTAACTCAAGTTGTTTCAATAACAAGTTAGTCTGAATAAAAATTGGTTTCCACCTGCTTCCATGGGCGGGGGCGGCTAGTGGTTCCGGCAGGGAGGGGGGGCGTACCTCCCTAGTGTGGAGGTGGCCCCAGAAACCAGGCAGGAGGAGCATCACCGTTGAGCACCCTGTATACGCTAATCATATATGTGTACGACATGTGCACTAGATACACACTAACCATATGTGAATATACCACATGTGTATTGCGTATATCCTATGTACAGCATATATGCACTCTAGCGCCCTCTATATGCACTGCATACACACTACATGCTATAGACTGAATGTGTCCCCCCAAAATCCATATGTTGAACTAATCCCCTCTCTGATGGGATTGGGAGGTGAGGCCTCTGGGCGGTGATTAGGTCATGAGGGAGGAGATCACAGTGTCTAGCCCCACACCCTGCTCCAGACCCAGCTTCTCCCCTGCACCTCTTAGCCAGGCTCTGTCACCTAGAAATGCTCACCCAGGGTCCCCCCCCACTCAGGTATGGGGCAACGCGAGCCCCGAGGACTCAGGTCGGGGCCACCCAAACCCAGATCCTGATCTGGCTTTGCCCGTGTTTAGCTCTGTGACCTTAGGCAAATGGCTTGACATCTCTGAATCCCTGTTACCTGGGCTGGCACCAGGTGTAATGCGGGTTCCCACCTATGAGGTCACAGGGACTATCCTAGGGTTGGGCGAAGGCACAGCGGCTCACAGACAGGCTCAGAGAGGGCATCTCAACGGATGGAAGGGGCCCGAGGGCTGAAAATGTGTAAGGCCCCTCAGTGACACCCCTAGACACCCACACCCCAACCCAGCAGAGGGGGGTGCCAGATAGAGGCGGTTGGAAGGCACCAGAGGAGCAGGGCATTTCACAAGCACCCTAGGGGGTGTCCCCGGTGCCCCCCCAGGGAGGGAGGTGTGAGGAGCGTGATGTTTCTCTGACACAGGAGCACAACCTCCTCCACAGCCAGGAAGTATGGCCCAGTTAGGAACCTGCTAATAATGACATTCCCTATCAGCTCAGGACGGAATGAGCAGCCTCCAGACCTGCCTGCCGACCTCAGGCCGCCCCTAGCCGTGGGAGGTCATGGCATGCGGGGCTGGGGGCCTGTCTGGGTTTGAGGGACGGGGCTGGGCTGTGGGTATGCTCAGAGACTGTTTAGATGAGAGGCTGGGGCTTCTGAAGAGCACCTGAACGGTTTTCAAAGACCCTTGATCATGGAAGTGTAGACGTGTCTAGGGCCACAGGACTCGGGCTGGAGGATCAGCGCTCAGAGAAGAGACAGGGCTGGGTGGCAGCCCAGTGAGAGGCAGGGGCTGGGTCTAAAGATAGACTAAGCTGGGGTCGAGGCCCAGGGAGGAGGGGCTTGGCGAGGGACAGCGGCAGGGGCGGGGGCTCCAGGCAGGCAACGGAGAGGGGACCAGGACGGCCACAGATTGGGCCACTGAGGGGTTCTGTCAAGGCATCTGGGTCAGGGTGAGAAGCCAGAGCCTCAGGTGGGGGCTGCCCACAGCACCCTTATTTCACAGCTACTGAGACCTACTGTCTGCTGGGGACAAGAGGTGTCTCAGGAGGCGACGGGGTGCTGTGTTTCCCCTAAAAATCACAGTGACAGGGGTTTTGATCAGGAGAGAGCAGCTCAACTCTGCTTCTGTCAGCAGCTCTGCTGGCTCCCCGAAGCGACCCCCCCGCCCCGTGCCCACTCCAGGGCTAGGGCGAAGCCAGGTGTCGTGTGGGGTCTGATCCAGGCCTCCCTGTCTACGCCCCAACTGCCACGAAGCAGCCTGTACTCTTCCCGCCCCCCCTTCTCCTTCTCCTCCCTCCCATACTCAGCTTTATTTTTGTCCCTCAGTTCCGCCCCCAGAGGTAGAAGTCAAGAGGAGTTTAGGCAAAGTTCACCGTCTCCAGTCCCAGGGCCCATACTGTTCCCTTCTCAGCTGGGGCTTCTGTGGGGGCCCGGTCAGCCAAGGACAGAGATGGGAAGGGGACATCCCTCTGCCTCTCTCCCTGACTGGTTTGTGGGGTCTACCCATTGGGGCGGAACTCTCCAGGGAGGACCCAGGATTAGCCACAGACCCATTTACAAGCCAACCCCGATAAAAAAAGTGATGTTCTTGTCTTCTAGAAAATACGGTGCCATTTCCCCACCAGTGTCCAGCCCGGCTTGTGTGCGTGTCGGGGTGTGGGAGTGGGGGCATCATTCCCTCTCCATCACAGCCGCCTCCCTCCCCCCCACCTCCTGACACGTGCCACTGCCATTATTAATAGGGAACTGCTTCCCCAGGCTGCTGCCGGCTGCAGGAGCATCCACCTCGCTTGGAGTGCTCAGCACCCATGGGGACAGCACTTGGGCTGGGAGCTCTAGCCCGGCTCCCCCTTCCCTCCCCCACCTTCCCCACCTCCCAGTATTGGCATATCAAGGCCTTGGGGTGGGAGGGAGCTGAGCTGCCCAGCAGGGATGCCCCAGAGGAAGCTCCCACCAGAGGTGAAAGGCTCATTCATTCATTCAACAAACATTTATTGAGCATCGACTATGACATGCTCACTGGTCTAGGCCTCGGGCTCACAGCGGTGAACAGATGCAGTCTCTGCCCTCACGGAGCTGACTTTCCAGTGGAGACAGACGAGAAGTGAGGAAACTACCAGTAAGTGAATGAAATGAAATGAAATGAAATGAAATGAAATGAAATGAAATGAAAAGCAGATCAGGAGTGCCCGGGGCTGCGTTCAACAAGGAGGTCAAGAGAGAGCTCTCCCCGGAGGTGACATCTGTGCCGAGACCTAAGTGATGACAGGCAGTCGGCCTTGCGAGGATCTGAGGAGAGCGTGCGTCAGGCAGAGGGGACAGCAAGGGCCTAGGTAGGGAAGCAGCATCGAGCCCGGGCTACCCCGGGGCAGAAAGGGCCGGGCTGGCCTGATGGGCAGGTGGAGGAGGGGTCCCAGGCCGAGAAGAAGCTGGAGAAGGAAGAAGGGGCCACATCAGGCAGAGGGCACAAAGAGGACTTTGGGTTTGTGTTGTAAGTAGAAGGAAAAGCCACTGGACGTCTTCGGCAGTTTTGTTCTTCCAAAATCACTCTGGCCACTGGGTCACGGGGGAGGAGGCGGCCAGCCGCGCTGCACAGGCGCAGGGTGTGGGGACCCTCACCAGCGGGGAGAGGAGTGAGGCTCCTAGGACTCGGGGCGTATCTGGCAGGTTGAGCCGGCTGAGGCGGCACAGATGTTCCTGGCCTCTCCGCCTTTCCCACCTCTCCCGGCAGGGATGAGGAGTGTGGCCTTTCTTTCTGCATAGCCCCCCATCCGGGCGCTGGGTCCTGGGCTGCTCCTCTGCCTCCCCAAGCTGCGGCTCACTCTTACTCCCAGCTCGGTCGGGAAGCCACGTCTTCCATTGCCCGGAGGGAAGAAGAGAGGGACCTCGGCTGCAGCTCAGGGGAGACTCCCACTCTGCTCCTAGCACCAGCGAGCAGCTCAACCCATTTTGCCGAGGAGAATGAAGGCACGGGACGCCGGTTATTCTTGGCTCCTGTGTTGGGCCTGGGGGTCCCGCTCCTCCCAGCAGCACAGGGGAGTGGGTAGGAACTCAAGACTGCTATCCACAGCCTGCCTGTGACTTCCAGCTTGACCAGATGCAAGCTGGGTGACCTTGAAAAAACAACTTACCTTTCTGAGCCTATCCACTTAATCAAGCCCTTCATGTGTTCAGCAAATCGTTACTGAGCACCTACTATGTGCCAGGACTTAGCATGGATGCTGGGGATGCTGCAGCAAACAAGAGGAATTTACAGTCTCAGAGGGAACCCGGGCAACAAGTCAACAATTACCCCGTGACTTGGGATCAGGGCTGAGAGGCAGAGAGTAGGGATAGAGCAACAGATGATCATTAGGAAGAGGGCGCCCATCTAGAGAAGGTGGTTGTGAGGCGGGACTGAGATCATATCGCCTGCCACAGGCCACGTGCCGGAGCCCACTAGCCACTCTTGCTAGGGACTCGGAGAGAGGGTGGGGGCATCAGAACGGGCCTTCAGCTCCAAGCCCAGAGCTGGCCAAAGCAGGGGCCAGGGACAGCCGGAGCCTGCTTTCTCCCCTGCCACTGGCCTCTCTAATCTAACCCCAGGTCTGGCGCTCACCCCACTTCTTGGAGTGGGGGAAGGACAGGGGACTCCCAGGCCTCTCCTCCCATGACCAGCCCTCTGGGCCCAGATGATGGGACATAAGGGACAGTGGCTCCTCAGAGTCACTCGTGGGGAATCCGTCTCTCTAGGCTCCAGAGAGCATTTGCAAAATCCTCTGTCACTCCTGGTCATCCGGGGCCGGAAACCCCTCTGAGACCCTTCCTGGAGACAGCTGGAGAAAGACACAGGGCCCCTCCCACAGTGGGATTCAGCCCTGCCTCCTGCCCTTCCCCCTTCCTCCAGCCTCCTTTTGCTGCAGTCATAAAGATGGTTTATAACCCACTCGGTGGGGAGAAAGTTCAGCGGAGCTCCGGAGCTGGCAGGGGGGCTGCCCAGAACTTCTACCAGCCCGCCCTGCTCCGTGGGGAGCCTGCTTCTCCCTCTCCCTCCACAGCTCTCCCTGCTTGTGCCCCAGCTCTCTCTCTCTTTCTCTCTCTTTGTGTCAAATAAATAAATAAAATCTTAAAAAAAAAAAAAAAAAAAAGAATTTCTACCAGCCCAGAAAAGAGGAGATGGCATCTTTTGGGAGGTTTAGAGTTGGGACAAGTAGGGACAGCTGGATATCCGTCCGAAATGGTCCTCCTCTGCCAGTGCCTCTGCCACTGGCCCAAGGAACAGACAGGAGAGGTGGGTTCAGGCTCCCTTGAGAAACCCCCTCCTGCCCCCCAGGATCACCCCAGTCCCACCTCAGCCCCACTTCTATCCTCTCCACCTCTCCCAGCCCTCCCCGGCCCCCTCTCCCTGCTGGGGCAGGAGAGAGAGATACACAAGCTCCTTGAAAGTCATCCCAGGCCCCCAGGGGGACCCCTGATCTCTTCTAGGCATCTCCGCTTTCTGGGGTCTCCTTTGCCTTTTTCAAAAATTTAAATAGACGATTTTTTTAGAGCAGTTGGGGACTTAGAGAAATATTGAGGAGAAAGTACAGAGAGTTTCAGTGTATTTCCTCTTCCCCTGCACACAGTTGTCCCTATTATTAACATCTTGCATTGGTGTGGTCCTTTACCCTTTCCAATTCCCAATTTGGGGCCCCAGTGTCCTGCTCTGGTTCTGTTTCCCCCTCCCTACTGTCAAATCTAGGGCTCACTAAATGACAGACACACCAGGTGACTGACGCACCAGGTGACTGATGTGAATACTGCCCTTCCTGGTGCTTGTCCCCACTTCCCCCTGTGCCCAGCTCATACTACGTGGCCTCCCAGCCCCTACACACCTAGAAAGACTGACCGATGAAAGTACAGGAGGAAGGGGCATTGGTTTGGGACACCCCAACCATTCTTGATCTTCAAGGTCTGGCTCCAACCACCGCCTCCTCTGAGGACCCCAGCCAGGTAAGGGACAGTGCTGGGTCTGGGCGGGACAGAACACAGAGGAAACACTGGCCTCCCTCTGGTCCTTCTGACTTCTCGTAAGAAGTTAATAAAACTGCAGGCAAGGATGACCCAGAGGACATGATTTACTCAGGCTGGGGAAAAGCTTTCAATAAGGTCCCTCCATAAAAGGCCATTAAGGGAGTAGAATAACCACAGGCTAAGGGGCAAGTGTTATGGATTCCTGAGTGGTTTAAGCAGAGGAATTAAAGAGGCATTCGGAGCCGAGAGACGTTATTAATAACCACACTGGGCACTTGTAAAGGTTTTTCATCCCAGCTAGCTTTGCAAGCACTATGTCCTCAGCACTCAGGTCTCTGGTGGAGATGGAAGGAACAAGAAGCTGGTGGAAGGGCTCACCCCACTTTTAAGCTGGATGAGTGGATGGGATGGGCTGGAGTCCAAGAGGAGCTTCAGGGTCCCTGGAAAATCTTGGGTGATATACTTGCTAGTGCTGAAGGATGAGACTCTGGCAGGAAGGGTCAGCCCTGGACAGGAAGTGGGGAGCGTGCAGGTTAAGTACAATGTCCAGCCTCCAGGACTGAGGGGGCATGTGACATTTGCAGCATGTGGGAGCAGAGAATCTGCAGGTCCCTTCCAGAGGCTCCAGGAGCGGAAGAATTCCCCGAGGAAGACGAGGCTACTCCTGGCCTCCTTCTAGCTTGTTCATGAGGACCCTTCTGGAGCCTGGACATAAGCGTGAAGAAGCCTGGACCTCACCTTGTATTCAGGCTGCCCCATCCCACCTGGACCCCCTGGATGAACGGTCCAACTTCCAAAAGGTCCCACATCCTCCTTGTAACCCATCTTTTAAGGCTCAGTCCGAGCAACACCTCCTCCAGGAAGCCCTCCCAGCCCTTACCCTGACTTTGCCCCTCGACCCTGGGTTTGCTCCCGTTCTTGACAATGCAGACCAGGACCCCTACTTCCAGAAGTTTCCAGGGTCCAGGGTCACCCATGAACCCCAGTCTCTGCTTTGGGTCTTCCTAGGCCTGTACTCCTAGAGATAGCTGGGCACAGAGAGGTCCTCAGAGAACCACCCCGTGAGGCTGAATTCAGAGCAGGCCATCTGGCACCTGCACCCCAACCCCACCCAGCTCTCCTCTCTGCAGGGTCTCCTTTCCAGAGTTTATCTCTCCTGCTGAAATTAGCATTCCTTTTAAATGTTTTCACACTCAAATCGTTCCTTAAATGTGCATATTAACTTGCCTTCGCTACTTCACCCAGCCTCACATTAATCTCCACACAACCCCATCACACTTAATATGTCTGGTCCTCTCCGCTCAGGCTCATAAACTCAGGGCAACTCCAGAATGGTCCCCGGTGCCCGAGGCTTACAGCTGCAGAGGGACAGATACCACCTGGAGGGCCAGGGGAAGGAACCCTGCCCCACTGGGCTTGACATCTACAGGCAGAGACCCCAAGGAAGCGGCCTGCCTTGGTTGCCCCTTTCTGAGTTACTCATAGTACCCCCAGCTTCACCTTCCTTATTCTATAGGAGAGGAAGCTGAGAGTGTGATG
The DNA here is from genome assembly GCF_003265705.2 of Callorhinus ursinus. Taxonomy (NCBI): domain Eukaryota; kingdom Metazoa; phylum Chordata; class Mammalia; order Carnivora; family Otariidae; genus Callorhinus; species Callorhinus ursinus. Next base: position 28,675,882 of record NW_027397080.1, read on the forward strand.
AGCCAAGTCACTTGCCGAAGCCGAACCTGAGAGTTGGACCCTGGGCATTCTGGGCTCCAAAGCCCAAGCCCTTGGCTGCCACTGTGGGCTCCTCAAGAAAGTAGCTTGGGGAAAGAAGGTGCTAGACCAAAAGTGGTCCGGTGATGTGGTTTGGCCACCGACGGACTACATGACCTTAGGTAAGGATGACTGGGGGATAAGAGCAGATTTTTATTTAGAGCTCTTCATGTATGATAATCCTCATGACAACCCTGTGAGGTAGACACTCTCACCACCATTCTATAGATTAGAAAGTTGATGCACAGAGAGGTTAAGTCACTTACCCAAGGACGAACAGCTAATACATAGTAAAGCCAGGACTCAAAGCCAAGGAGTCTGTCCTTTTAACCTCACATGGCAATGCCCCCTCAGTAATGACAGGGGAAGCCCATCATCACCCCACTCTTCCAGGTGGACGCCCAGCCATTAACAGCTGGAAACTTCACGTCCTGAGTCCAGTTGAACTTTCAGCTCAGACTGCATTTTACAGCCTGCACACCCTCCCATTTGGCCAAGTGAAGATGTCATAGAGCAAGGACCCCCACCGCACCCTGGCTCTGCGCTGCACCCCACCCAGCCCACCCACTACTTAGTGAGAGCCCCATGGGGCAAGGGCCTGAGTGTATGTGGCTTCATGCTGATCATTCCTTACTAGGATCCTTTGGGCTCTTCCCCCGGGACTGCCCTCCCCATTGGCAAGTCGGGACACCCTCTCTGAATCAGCCTAGGTCTAGGAGGCAGGTCAGGGCAGTGTCCGGGGGCTTCAGGCCCGAGTACTACTGTCCCCACGAGGAACATGCCAACAGGACAGGTGACCCAGAAGCGCCCCTTTCTCCCAGGCCCCTCTGCTGCTGACAAATGTTCCGGAGTCCCCACCATCGGGCTAGACGGTAAGAGTGCCCAGGGCAGAGCTCTGTCTTCAGAATCTGCAGCCCGTCCCCTCCGTCTGCCCCTAATGAGGGTCCGCAGGCCGGCTGCAGGTCACAGGGACTTGGGATTCCTGCCTTTTCTCCAGCCCTGAGGGCGGCAGGGAGGCGGGCCAGAAGTAGGCCGGTGGGTGTGTAACCAGGTCAGGAGTGGGGTCCTCACTCCCTCGCGGGGATACAGCAGTCCTGGGGCCTCCTCGATGTGATTTACCAGACAATGACAACCTTTAATGTCTGCTCTGCTATCATCTCCTTTATCTTAATACAATCTTTTCCTGTTGAACTCTCCAGAGTCCCAACTGCTATTTTCAATGGAGGGATTTTTTTTATTATTATTATTACAACTTGATACTGTGATTACTGCGGAGCCCTCAGTCTTTGTGGAGGGGAAATTAATAAGTTTTTCTTAAGCACTCTGCACGGGCACTGCATACTGATGAGGCCAGGCCAGTGTCCCCACGGCGGCAGTCAGTTATCAGTGTGGCCTCTCGCCCGCTGAGACCCAGCCGTTGCCACGTCTGCAGGGGGCTGGCCGGGCCGTGGGTACCAGCTCTGGCACCAGCATCTCTGGCCAGGGCTGGACATCCCATGAGGGCTCAGGGGTCCATCCTGCTCTGTTTCCGGCCGTGCCTTGGGGCAGGAATTATAGCTGTGGAATCCCAGACCTAGAAGAGGCCTTGTCCTCCCCTCCATTACAGATGGAGGAACTGAGGCCACGCAGGATACGACCTGCCTCAGTCATAGACCGCTGGTAGCTGAGCTGGGGCTCTCACTCCCAGATGACGTCCGGGTTCTCCCACTGGCTTCCCTCCCAGGAGGATGTGTTCTCCCGTTGAGGCTGGCTACAACCCCCCTTGCTGCCTTTGTCCCATTCTAACTGGGTGGAAGGATTGACAGGGGAGGTCTCTTGCCCCCACAGGGACAGTGGGTGGAAACACAGTCCTATCCCCACCAAACCCTGCCCCTCTCCCAGCACTAGTGGTGCCTGGCTGAGTAGGGGGAAGAGCTCCCTAGAGCATCCTGCCGCCCCCGCTGCCTACTCGGGCAAGCGTGGCAGTGAATGAATTAAACACCACCCCTGTCTCCCCTGACCCAGGCCATCCACTCAGCCCCTGCTTGTCCCAGCTGCCCTGGGGAGACAGAGGGGGGGGGAGGGGAGGGGAGGGGAGGGGAGGGGCGAGGCTGATGCCATGACCCGAGGCTAGGGCAGTCTTGGCAATAATTGTCCTCAGACCCGGAGGAGCCGGGAGACCTGGACACGGACTCAGGATTGGCCTGGAAAGTAGAAGAAAGCTCCTAGGTTGGCTCTGAAAAGACAGCCCTGCCCAGCCGCACTGATGCAGAGCAGTATCCAGTGCAAAGGGAGCGAGTCAGTTCAGACAGCAGGAGAAGACTCAATCACAAGGAAGCTTTGCCCCTCCTGGGATCACTGTAGAAATGAGATCAGTCAGGGCGCCTGGGTGGCTCAGTCGGTTAAGTGACTGCCTTCGGCTCAGGTCACGATCCTGGAGTCCTGGGATCGAGTCCCACATCGGGCTCCCTGCTCAGAAGGGAGTCTGCTTCTCCCTCTGACCCTTCCCCCTCTCATGCGCTCTCTCTCTCATTCTCGCTCTCTCAAATAAATAAATAAATAAATAAATAAAATCT
>NW_027397080.1:28678593-28698916 GCF_003265705.2 Callorhinus ursinus
GAAACTACCTCCTAGAAGTGGGTTCCTGGGCTTCTCTGGCTGCAGGACAGAACACTCTGGTCTTCATGTCCTTGCTCCGCCCACAATGGGTTCAGACCACCAGGCCTCGGCTTCTGTCTTCGTTTCTGTTCAGCCTCTGTGTTGCGTGATCCTGCTCCTCTCCAGGTTGCAGGATGAAGACTCTGGGCCACCTGTCACCTACAGACATCACCCGGGAGGAGAGCTGAGGAGGAAGACACACAAGATTTGGGGAAGAAAAGCACCAGATCCAAAGTCGTCCTATTACAAGGCCTGAGGCACATGGGGTGGGGGAGTGTCGTTCATTCATTCGTTCATTCATTCGTTCATTCATTCATTCATTCATTCATTCATTCAACAGAGCAGCTGAGAAGGTCCCTGTCCTCAAGGGCGCTCATGCTCTGGAGCCAGAAGATGGCCATGAAACAGGGAACCACATGAAATGGCTTCAGCTAGGCGGGTGGGGGAAGGGGAAAACGAGAGCTCAGGGGCTCTGTGCACCTGTGCAGCGGTGACACAGAGAATGGGAAGGTCTACCCTCCCCCGACACGCTGTGGCCCCACAACTCTCAAGAGTGGGGACAGATATGAATTCTCCTCCCCTGGTTGCCAGGGCTGGGTCCCAGGCAGGCACGGTGATGAGCAGGCAAGGGCCTGGGCCACCAGTGGGGAGGGTACAAGAGCTTGGGCAGGCACCTGTCGGAGGGTAGAGGAGGGAGCAGACACTGGGGCTGAGCTCTGACAACAGAGTGACAGCACATTACTCTTCTAAGTAAATTAAACCCATTCATCACTGTAATTAGCAGAATGGCTCAGCAGGCCTTCGGCTGGGCTATTGCCACGTTGGCCCAGGTGTCCTGCCCTCCATGGACTGGGTGACCTCCCCACAACTGACCATTTCAGGAAGGCTTGGGGGCTAGCCACCAGGTTTGGCAGAAGGAGGATGGAGAATGGGGCCCAGGGTACTCTGAGCAGGGGAGAGGCCACTGTCCCTTCCATATCTTTCCCTATGGCCTCTTTGGATTACCTGAATGGCCACGTTCCACTAGCATGTAAGCACCCTGAGGTAGGGATATTGTTTGCCTGGCTCACCACTGTAGCCAAACCCCAGCATCTAGAAGGGTGCCTGGCACACACTACGTGCTAGTAAAGTATTTGTGGGATGAACACACACATGTATGCATGCTCTCTTGTTTCTGGGCATCTGTACAAACTGATCACTCTGCTTGGAACACCTTTCATTTTGCCGAGCTGACCCCTCAGCTCTTCTGGCTCTCAGCTTAGACGTCCTCTCTCCCCTGAGAAGCCTTCCTCTCCCCCAGGTAGAGGTTTAAGCACATCCTTTTTGCTCCTGGAGTCTCCTGTGCTTTTGTAGAACTTAATACACAACATCGCAATTGCTTGGGTTTTTTTTTTAAAGATTTTTTTTTGTTTATTTGGGGGGAGAGGGGCTGAGGGAGAGGGAGAGAAAGAGAATCCTCAAGCAGACTCCTGGCTGAGCGTGACCCAGGGCTCGATCCCAGGACCCCGAGATCATGACCTGAGTTGAAACCAAGAGTCAGAGGTTTAAACGACTGAGCCACCCAGGCGTCCCCAATTGCTTGTTTATGCATCTCTCCCTTCCCCGCCCCTCAACAAGACTAACCACTCCATGACAGCAGGGGCAGTGTCAGGTCACCATGGTCTGTATCTCCAAGGCTTAGCCCAGTGCTTATATATAGTAGGTGCTCACTAAATGTTTTTCGAATGAGTCAGTGAATCAGTGAACGAGGGATGGCAAAGCTGCTGCTGGGTTGCTGAGTCGCATGTGCTCTTCTCTGACTTGGAGTGGACGTGAGCAGCACCAGCAATGGACGGGGGAGGGAAGGCAGAGCCTCAGCCCACAGCCCTGGATGCTGTCGCTCCATTTCCAGCCCCTTGCATCTCCCCAGCCTTTAGTAATGGAGACGCTGAGCACACAGACCAGAGCCTCTCGGTCTCCAGTGGGACCATCCTGTCAGGTCATCCCGGTCTCCATAAGACTCTTGGCAAGGCATCCCTAGGGCCTTCTCTAGGGCCCCACCTCTCAGCACCCTAGAAAGGCACAAGGCCACGCTGGGGGCTCCCTCTAGTGGCAGACAGGGCATTGGCTCAGCTAGGCTTGACTTTGTGCCTGGGATGGGCGGGCAGGTGTCCCAGAAGGGAGGTGGCCTCAGGGAACAGATGATGTTCATCCTTTGCTGGTGAGAGCACATGGAAGTGCTCAGGAGCCTGGGAGATGCCGCCCAGACGTAAGTGGGAGCGGGGGAAATGGTACGAGGTGGGGTTGCAGGAGGGTTTGCTGAGTCTCTAGGGGCCGGTGGGCTGGAGGAGAGGGAGGGACCTGGAGTTGAAATGGGGTCCACGAGAGGTCCCTCGTTGGGCATGTGGGAGGTGGCTCGGGGTGGGCACCCTCTGCTTGGGATGCCTCTTGTGGGTTCAGTGGGTGAGGGGGCTTTGGAGTCAGCAGAGCAGAGTAAGCATATTTCTGTTACTTTACCTCTCTGAGCTTCAGTCTCTTCACCAGCAAAATGGGATAATAACATCTACCTGGCAGGTGTGGGGCTTAATGGAGACAAAGCAGGTGAGGCTCCTGGCACATAACTAGTACTCCATGTTTATCAGACCCAGTAAGCCCTCCACCAACCCACAGACAACGGAACTGGGGGCCACATTTAGGCCCTGCACCCTGACATGGACAACCCCCTGGGCTTCATCATTTTTCTTCTTCCCTAAACTGAAAGTCACAGTGACGATGATGTTGGGTAAACAGTCCTGACCCCTGACTTTTTCTCTCTGAGCAAGATCTGAGGGAGTTTTCACCTGTGATAGGCCCACGGCTTGAGCCCTTTAGGGACGACACTCCTCTCTGAGAATCGGGGTCCAGGCATCTCCCAGTGCAGGTGAGAAGGTTACTGGCCGAAGAAGAGAAGGTCTGTGACTTTGCTGGGATCCCACAGTTCGGCGCATGTCAGTTACTTCTGCAGCCTAGCCCTGCAATTTCCTCTGAGAAACCAGGAGGGTTCTGGGTGGTCCTGGTGAGGTTGTCAATCAAGTGCCCTGGGCAATAGTGATTGGTCCAAGTACAGTCATGTGACCTGAGGCAAGCCAACTGGATCCCTTACCAGAATGCAAGCTGCAGGGGGTGCAGAAAGTTTGCAGGAATATGTCAGCAGCTGTCCAGTGGTAGGGGTTCCATGAATATTCGCTGAGTGTATGAATCTGATAGAGTTGCCAGGTAAGGTGGGGGGAGGGTGCTGATGTGCGATTGGTCTTAGGCACCAAGAGGATGGGTCAGGGTTACCAGTAGCCTATACAGATCTTACATATAGTAGGAAGAGGTGAGTCGTCCTGGCAGAGGAATTAGGAAAACTGCCCCTCTGGGCCATTGCTGCATTGCATATCAGGCAGGGCACAGAGCTTGGCAAGCAGAGTGTTGGGTGTGCTTTGGTTCCCACTCAGGCTCTTAGCTGGGAGCCTTGGAGCAGTGCCCACACTGCCAATGTATGTAGCCCCCCCCCAATGAGGACAGAAGAGAGAGCGGCTGGTGAATGAGGTCCAGAGACAGACAGACTGAGCCCTGATGCCATCGTCTGAGCCCTAGATCCACCTGTGGACTCCCCAGTCACTGCAGTCAAAAAAAGCGCCTCTTTTGCTTAAACTACTTAAGTTGGGTTTCCATAACTCACTGCTGAAATGTCCTGATCAAGATGGGCAGCCAAGTCTCGGCCTTAAAGTTGCTGAGATCCTTAGGTACCTGGATCCAGTCCCTCCAAACCCCATCCCTCCCATGGACAGGAAGAATAACTGTGGCTTTTAGGAACTGGGCATGAACCAAGAACTGGACCCGATTTCTAGCTCGGCCGCGTGATCCCTAGTGTTGCCAGCTGGCCCAGATTCGGATCCCAGCTCCATCATTCACAACCTCTGTAACCTGGGGCAATTACTTAACCTCGCTGGGCTTTAGTCTCCTCATCTGCAAAATGGGGATGATAGCAGTCCCTACTTCCCAAGGTTGTGGGGATGAAGTGAGTTCAATGAGTAGAGCTCATTGAGTATATACCTGGCACCTGGCACGTCGGCGTAGAAAGTAAATGTCAGCTGCGAGTGTTATTACTAACTGGGGACCTTGAAGAAGTCACCTTCCCCATCTGTAGAATGGGAATAAGCATCCCCAAAGCAGAAGGCTGTTTTGAAGGTTTGGTGGGGTGAGTAAAGCACATAGTAGGTGCTCAGTAAATGCTAGTTGAATCAGACTCTGGCTGCTTCGCTGAAAACTGTGAGGGGTGTTCTCCTGCCAGAGCCGAGCAGAAACAAGCTTGCACTTAGCTGGAAGCCCAGCAATGAGGAAATAAATCCTCATGCATATTATTTCTGAGTAAAAGTCCTCCTGGGACACTACTTGCTGGGAGCCTTCTCGCTGCTCCACAGCACGGAAGACTGCAGCACCTCCCCCTGGCTTCCTCCTGTGCTCCATCACAGCTCAGGCATCACAGGGGCAGGAGCAGGGCGAGGAAAGGAAATTGAAAAGTCTTTGATTTGTTGGGGAGCCTAACGGCACCTGGCGAACATCACTGAGTCCTGAGGCCCGCCCAGTGCATCAAATCACCAAGCCCAACTCCCTGCCAGCGCTTCTCTGCGGGTTTCTTGTAATTAGTCTGTCTGAACGTGGAGGGCAGCCCCAGGGGTGGGCTGGGGAGTGGGGGCAGGAGCACCTGAGGCTGCAGCTGCAGAGCCAACCAGCAGGGGGACCCCGGCCCAGAAGAAAGGGAGCCGTGGGGACCCATGTCCTGACATCCTGGCTGGAGACACGGCCTTTCGCAGAGCTCATCTGTGCTTGGCTAAGGGGTCTGCCGCCTCGGACACCACAGTATAAGCCAGGACCCGCTTCCAGCCTGCCTCGGCCATCCACTAGCTGTGTGATTGAAACAGAGGCAGGAGGGGTGGGGGAAGGGAGAGGGCAGGGCTGAACGTCCTCATCTGCAAAATGGGAACATTTGCGAAGTCTCCATGAGACATGGCAAAGGCTCCCTGAATCAAAGGTGTGGACGATCATCCTGAAACAGACCACTTTCTCTGCCTTTGGAGGAAGTTTATCCTCCCCAAGAGCTCCGAGCTTGGAGCTTCCTTGGCTGGCTGGCCTCCCACTTTGTGTCTGGGGGACATGAAGTTGATTCTCTGTTTGAGGGATGAAGAAAGAGACTGAGAGAGGGCAAGGCAGCATTGTCAAAGTCAAGCCCAAGAGAGGCTGCCCCCAGGATGAGGAACAGCTGTGTAAGGTGGGGTGGGGTGTCAGGCCCAAGCCCTGCGACGTTTGGCTGCGTCATCTCTGGCAAGTCACTTAGTCTCTCTGGGCCTCAGTTTCCTTATCCATAAAGTGGGAGAGTAATGATATTAAGTCATTAACAAAGCACATGGCAAATAAGAAACATTCCCAATAATACCTAAAACATACTGGTAAATTGTCTCTGTGGCAGAGACTGCTCTAAGTGTTATTATGATCACTATTATGCTCATTAGCAAGCAAAAGGCTCCCCTCTTCTTTCCCATTTCCGGTGAAAGCTAGATTTTAAAGCTCCTCTGCCTGCTTCCGTGGGGCTGTTCATTTCTTTCTCTCACAGAAACACCTTCCAGAAAGCTGTTTCCCTGAGCCTCTGCGTAGATAATAAGACTGTCCCAATATGACCAGCTTTGCAGCCTCCAGGCTTGGAGGTGCCCCGGGAAAAGAAGGAGCGTTGTGGTGCCCTTTCTAGTCCCTTCTCTGAGCCTCAGACTGTTTTTCCTTCTGAGGACACGAGGCTGGAATCCCACGTCAGCTCAAAAGGGAGCAAGAACGCAAGCCCCCCAAGTGAGCTGCTGGGAAATCCTATAAAAAGGCTCCTTCCATTTCCCTAATTTTCAGAGATGATGATTTATAGAGACATCTATCTTCCAGCCTAAATCTACTTCCGAGGACTTGAGCCGTCATCGATGTAGAACTAATGAAAGGTTTATGAGTTACCGAGCTCCGGGTACTATTGATAAACCCCCTTTCATGCTGCGTTACGGCCCGTCATCTGCACAGCTGTGGCCCTTTGATGCACAGAGCAGACATCAGAGGTGGGTCATTTTAATCCTCACCTCTGAAGAGGAAAGCCTGCGCCCACAGGCTTGTCCCAGCCTGGGGGAGCAGGGAGGGAGGGGGTTCCGGTTGGCAGAACTGGGGACCCGCAGAGACCTCAAGATGACACGAAAACATCCCAGGGATGGATAGTGCTGACGGTTGCAAGACCATGTGAATGCAATAACTGTACTCAAAAAAAAAAGGGTTAAAATGGTAAGTTTTACATTATGTCTATTTTAACACAATTTTTAAAAATTGAAAAAGGAGAGGCCATAGCCCTTTGACCTGGTTGCTGCCTCAGGGCTCACTGTAGTCTGGGAGACCCCACTCCCCGAACGCGGGACAGAGCTACTCTGAGGCCTCGCAACATGTGGCCTGGAGAACCTTCTAGATGTCTAACCTCTGACTTCCTTGCTGTACGGTGAACCCCCACCTCTGTCCGATGAGCAAGGCTTCCTCACTGAGAGGGAGTGGAGCCTCACGTCACAGATGCAATAAATATAAGGTTAGCAGAGGGGGCTCTGGAGGCAGATCGTCACTCTGCCCCCAGGGTTGTGTGGCTCTGGGGACAGATCGTCACTCTGCCCCCAGGGTTGTGTGGCTCTGGGGACAGATCGTCACTCTGCCCCCAGGGTTGTGTGGCTCTGGGGACAGATCGTCACTCTGCCCCCAGGGTTGTGTGGCTCTGGGCAAGCCTCCTCACCCTCTCTGTGCTTCAATTTCATCAACTACAAAATGGGGCATAGCAACCCCACAGAGAGGCTGTAAGAAGTCAGCCCTTGGACCATGCTCACTACCAACCTAACACATAGTGAGTACTCCGTAAAGATGGGCCATTATTGTTCCCAGCTCCCCCTAGGCTCCAATCGTGTTGATAGCACCGTCTTTGGATATGAAAGATAAAGCAGGTCTGCTCCTTCTAACACCAGGGCGGGGGCGGGGGGGTGGGGTGCAGCAAGCCGAGGGTAAAATGGGCGGAGCAGATGGGATGATGACAGAGCTGAGAGCAGGTGCACAGCGAGGGTCTACCTTCCCAGACAGCAGGTGCTCAGGTCAGTATTTCCAAAACAGGGTCCTGGGGACACCTATATCACAGTCCTTAGGGGCTGGGCACTCTGGGAGCAGACACAGCCACCCCAGGGCCCCCCGGTAGCCACACTGTCAGCAGTGACAGTCAGGAATATAGGGGAAGCTAAGACTTTTGAGGCCAGCTCATAGAAACCATGGCAGCTTCTGCCTCGCCCACTCGCTTACCACTCACTCTGGGGAAGCCGCCACCGTGTCAGGAGGAACCGAGGCCTCCTGCGGCCAACAACCAGCACGTGAGAGTGCCCCATCTTGGAAGCGGGTCATCCAGCCCGTCAAGCCTTCTGATGACGACCGCCCTAGCTGACATCTTGACTGCAACCTCCAGGGAGACCCCGAGTGAGCTCGCTCCTGAATACCTGACCCCCGGAAACTGGGAGGGATCAAAGATCTAGATGTTTGTGATTGTTTGAAGCTGCCAGGTTTGGGGGTATTTCTTTGTGCAGCATGGATAACTGATAACAGGTGGGAGGGAGAGGGGTGGGCAGCGCCGGGGGACTCCCACGTGGGGTGCGGAGCTGAGGGAAGACATCTCCGTGTACCTCCTCCACACAGTTGAAGTCAAGTCCACTTCTGTGTTTTACTCCTTTCCAAACACCCCATGCTTCTCCCACCTCTGTGCCTTGAATGTGCTGCTTTCTCTCCCAGTCTCTCGTCCAGTCTCTCATGCCAGTCTCTCACGGGCAGTTTTTGTCACCTTTTGGGGCACCCCTGGGATAACCTGTATTTTCATGGATACCTGAGGGGGTTGAGCTGCAAGTCTTAGTTCCATAAACTCTGGAATTCAGCACTTAAATTCCATGAATCCACTCTGCCCTTCCTCCCTGTTCCCTGGCACCCAGAGGCTGCTCAACGTAAGGGTGTTGAATGAATAAATGAATAAATGTCAAAGGCAGGCTTGGGGAGGAAGAGAGGGTCCATGCGAGGTGGGGAGGAGGGCAGAGCTTGGCCTGGGTGAATGGAAGGAGCGCGGGCTGCATCTCGGTCTGTGAGTTTCAGGTCTGCTCCTTCTAACACCAGCAAGAGAGGCTTTCTCTCCTGCTGCCCCCAGACATTCCTGGGGCGGGGGGGGGGGGGCTTTGCTTGGAAGGTCCCCGCGTTTGTCACACTGTCACACTCCTTCCCTGAACCTTGTCTTTCCTTGCCCACTGTTCCTGTGCCCCACGGGCAGCCCTCCAGAGTCCCTTCCCTTCATCCAGACCTGGAGGGGAGATGTGCAGCAGTCAGACAAATCTGATTTCCAAAACAGGTTTAAAGATCTTTTCCCAGAGACCCTGAGCTCATTTCTTCCGTGTCTCTCAAGTGCCAAGGCAGCAATTCGGATCTCCAACGCTCTGAGCAGGGGTGCAGCCAAGTTCTTTATTACACAGGATGAATTTGTTATGTGGGGATTCTTTGGCCTGCAGGATCGCTTAATGTCCTTATGTCGCACGGCATCCCAGCCTGGCTGGCTGGTGCTCAGAGGCGAGACAGCTGCCTCACTGAGGGGCTGTGACCAGGGAGGGCTCACCTGCAGACTCGAGCTTCACTGCCGGCCATTCGTACGTATTGGGTGCCCAGCAAAATCAAATCCCAGAGAAGTATGTCACTGGTCCAGAGTCCCAGGGCGGGAAGTGGCCGAGCTGAGATTTGCTCTCAGGCCTATCTGATTTCAAAGACCCCTGCTCTTGACCCTGAGGCCTCGCTGTGTCAGGCTGACCAACCACGCTAGGGGTATGCAGGCCCCCTCCGGCTCCCAGCCCAACCAGGGGCGTTAAGGGATCTGAGCAGGCCTGAGACAGAGGCCAAAGGAAGTGACAGCCTGGGGTGGAGGTTCCCAGGTCCCTGACTCCCGCAGGCCCCTCCAGCTCCCAGAGACCAAGCGGAGAGTCTGTGGTTTCCTGCTTGGCTGAATTCGACTCCCGTTGGAGGCAGAGCCCAGTGGTCTGCCATCTCTCGTTGTGGGGCTTATCTTTTGAAACTCTGCAGTGCAGGTGGGTGTGTGTGAGCCAAAGGAAGCAGAGGAAAGATTAAACAGGGAAAGGATTAAAATCTACCGAGCTCCCTGTGCTCTGCGGAGCCTCCCTCGCAAGCAATCCTGTGATCGCTCTATTAGCCCGCGGGCCGCTGGCTCTGGTGCAAGAAGGGCTGAGACCCCAACCCTGCCTCGAGTCACCGAGAAAGCAGCATATTCAAGGCAGGGGGAGGGGTGGGAGGCAGGGTGTATTTGGGAAGCAGTGAACACACAAGTAGGTTTCATTTGAATAAAACTCAGGGTGAGAGCAAAGGAATGATACTTGGGGATGTCTCCGCTCAGCTCGACACCCCACGTGGGGGATCCCCCGGCGCTGCCCACCCCTCTCCCTCCCACCTGTATCAGTTATCTGTCTGCAATATCTTATTGGACCCTCAGATCAGCCCTATTCGGTATGAAAGAAGACCACACAAGGGTATGAATACCAGGAGTTGAGCATTCTTGGGGACACCTCCATGTCCCTGGTCAGGAGAAGCCTTGGTCTACAGAAGTTCAAGGAAGCAAACACTCAGACCGAGGCTCTTCAAGGTGCCTTCCAACAATGACTGCTCAGGTGCGTGTGGTATAGGCCAGAGCCCGTGCCTTCCTCACGGGGAAGGGGTCAGGTTGGTTGGGAGGACCCTCTGTGTCTCTCAAATCATGCCAGCACGTGAGACTGAACCCACCCGTGGCCGTTGCCCAATGGCCCATGTGGCTTCTGGGGTGCTTATCTCCAGAGCAGGCCTGGTAATGTGCCCTCCAGCAAATCCAGAGACACTAGCCAGTTAGACACCCCCACATGGCCGGGTCCAACAGTGCCACTGTGATCCACGCAGGGTCCCGGGACCTACTCAGAGGTTAGTGTGGTAGTTGGGGTAAATCTCCATATGCCCAGCCCAGGTCCTGGACAGCTCAGACCTGCCTGCCCCTCGGGCTGTGCGGGCCTTGTATAATTGGAATGCCAGGCAGCACCTGCCGACAATTTTATCACACTCTGTATAATGTGTAAATACCATTAAGTTAGACAGATTTTCTCATTAATTCTCAGTCCCAGTGACAGACTAGGAATTAACACAATTGATTTTCCAGTCCCTACTCATTATCAATCATCCCCCAGAACTTAGTCACATTTCATCTGTTCCACCTGGGCCCCAGCATCTATTTGGAGGCTTCAACATATATTAAACTAATAAAGAGCAATGGGCAGTGCCGTGTCAGCCCTGGAAACTGGTGGGGATGAGCAAAGAAACAAATCTTGGGCAAAAAGTTGCTTCCAGGGCTTCTAGATGGAAGTACAGACAGAGAACTGGAGGGCACAGTCCTTTCCCCTGGGGTGCTGGCATTGGCCAGCAGGTGCTCGGGCAAGGGTGTTAGTAATTGGTTATGAATTGCTGTGTGACAAACCACCCCCAAAACTTAGTGGCTTAGAATGACTATTTATGTGCTCGTGATTCTGTGGGTGGGTGTCTTGGGCTGGTCCTTCCTGGACTCACTCATGTGCAGTCAGCTGGTGGCTAGTATGGCCAGAGGACCTAAAACGGGCCTTGCACACACATCTGGTGGTTGGTGCTGGCTTGTCAGCTGGATGGTCTGGGCGCCTCAGCTGGGACAGCTCATCTCCGCTTCATGTGGCTTCTCATGAGGCTGTATGTGACTCCTTCACCTGGTGGTCTCAGGTTAGTCCCAAGGGGAGGAGGGCAGAAGCTGCAAGGCCTGTCAGGGCCTAGGCTGGGAAGCGTTACTTCCACTAAATTGTGTTGGCCAAAGGAAGCCAAAGATCAACCCAGATTCAGGGGGATGTGAAGGAGACTCTGCCTCTTGACAAGGAGACTGGAGAGTAGGCACATTGCAAACAGGTATGCCACAGGGGGAAGAGGGCTCGTGGCACACAGGGTACCACGGTCACCAATCTGGAATCTGCCTCTGGGGCCCTCCTCTAATGGGCAGTTCCTTTCTGATCCTTCAGACCAAGAGGAGGTGACTCTCATTCAAGACCTGACATTGGGGCGGGACCCCTGGGTGGCTCAGTCGGTGAAGCATCTGCCTTCGGCTCAGGTCATGATCCCGGGGTCCTGGGATCGAGTCCCACGTGGGGCTCCTAGCTCAGCGGGGAGCCTGCTTCTCCCTCTGCCGGCCGCTCCCCCTGCTTGTCCTCTCTCTCTCTCTGACAAATAAATAAAATCTTAAAAAAAAAAAAAGACCTGACACTGGGACCCATCAAAGCAGCAGAGAAATGTGCACTCCAGCAACGTGGCAGCAAGCACATCCGACACTGAGTGAAGGGACAAGAGGTGGAGGGAGGAGGTGACCTCTGTCAAATTCTTACCTCTGCCTCAATCTGACTTCCTTGCCACCCGGAAGCTTCTGGGCCATCTCACCCCCAAAGCTCAGTAGTATGTCTTCAGAAATTCCCACCTAATTTTAATATTTAATGTATTTAATATACGATACAAAATATTGTAATTTTAATATTACACACTTATAGAAGCAAGTCTTTTGTGAACAAAGGCATGTTGCGTGTAATGCACTCATTCCAAGTCCAAGTCCAAAACAATTGTAGATTATCCACTGTTTTCTACCGTCTGTGCCATCTCACCCTAAAAGTGATTATTTAATGTCGATGATATAAGTGTGGAAGTATTAATCTCTACTTGACAAAGGGCTTTTGGGGCAAACGTTTCATCGAGGCTCAGCGTACACTCAGAAGAGTGCACGAGTTATAAGGGTATACTGTGATGAATCTTCTCAAAGTGAATGCGTCCGTTTACTACGGGCCCCGAATCTCCTCCAACCACTCTCCTGACTTCTGACACCGTGGATTAGTTTTTAAAGTATATTCGGAGGGAACACGCTTGAAAAAGGCCCATCTGCCCAGCCCAGGTCCGTGGGAAATGGTTGAGGCATGGTCACTGCCTTCAGGGCTACTGGATCAGGAGTCCCCGCTTGGGGCCAAGGAGATGGCTTTCCAACTTCCCAGGGCTCCTCTCCATCCTGAGTCTTTTGAGTGTCGTCCTTAGGGCAAAACCCTTTGCTCCAGAAAGCACCTCTTTTGCCACACCAGATCTGAGCATGGGAGCAGGGGAGGATGGGGGTGAGTGTGGAGGGGGGCAGAAGAGTCAGGGGAGGGAATAAAGAGCTACCAGAGGTAAGCAAGCCTTTGGGGGCTCTGGCCAGATTTCTTCCATTTTGTTCTGGATGATGTTCCTCCCCCAAGCCCTTGTCACTTGGGGGCGGGGGGGGTTCGGGACAGGCTGTGGGATGGTGTATTCACACTGGTGCAGAAGATAGTGAGGTGGGGAGGGGCCCAAGGGCATTCCCAAGATGCTCCTGAGTGGTTCCTGGAGCAGAACAAAGTGGGTGGGCCACAGGGGAGGGGGCAAGCCCTCCCCCAGCTCTCCTCTTCAGTAAGCCCATGCACTCGCCGGGAATCATCACTAGATAATAATTGTCTTTATGGAAACCATTTCAAATGAATTCTAATGTGCTTTAATTATGTGACTTTTTTTTAGAAGTTCTGCTACAGGGAGGTGAAATAGGTTTTGAATATTAAGTAGTAAGAGGTTACAAAGGGCATCTCTGCCTGGTGGGCACCTCCCCAGTTAATTAGCTGCCGAATACCCATCAGGTAAAGGGAGGATGACGGGAAGGGAGTCCCCTGCCCCCATCAACGTTGATGTTCTCTCTTCTTTCATCAAACTCATTGGGATGGCCCAGGGCACTCTCTGTCCCTGGGAAGTGGTTTGTTGGGGGCCTGGCCTCACCTGGAATAAGCCCGTGGCCCCTGCTGGGGGAGGAGACAGACACAGAGCAGGGGGTGGTAAGAGGCAAGGCAGCAGGGGCGTGGGTCCATCTCCACTCCATCTCTGCCCCCTCTACCCCACTGAGATACGGAGGAGGCCCCTGTGGGGACTGGCCCCGTCTCTGAGCTTCTGGGGTTTGAGAGTCAGCAGGGCATAAAAAGTTTCCTCCCACTCCAAGCAGGAGTGGAAAGGCTGGGATAGGTCTTTAGTCTTATGCGGCGGGTCTCAGCAGAGCTGGGCAACCAGTGATGCTCAGGACCAGGCCCCTCTGGGAACCGCTCTCCTGCATCCCTCGTTTTCTCACAGAGCCCCTCGAGCCTCCCTCCCAGGCAGCAGTGCAGGGGCTAGACATCTCTCTTCTCATCTGTCCCCTGCCAAAACTTACCCATCTTGTGTGGCATTCATTTGGGGCCCCATCCTCTGTTCTCCCTGGTGACGGGCAGGTTCCCCCCCCCCCAACCCGCCGCCATGAGCCCTCTTCAGTTATGCACTTGTATTTTGGCAGGGACCTTTCGGAAAGAGAATGCTCTCATCCAGAGGACTGACTGATGGTGGGCAGAGAGGCAGAGGTACCAGGCGGGTAGCTGCAGAGCTATTTCGGTGCATGAGAGCCTCTGAGCTCCCATCAAGTCAGAGCCGAGGTGACCTGATGGAAGAGGATGTTCTGCTCTTCCACGAGAAGTTTTCGCCTGCAAATCAGCATGCTGCTGTCGGAGCTTGGGTGAAGGTTAAGCCTTTAAGAATGTGCTCAGCAGCAGATCGATGAATGAGCAGATGAATGAATGAATGAGTGAATCCAAAACAAGAATAGAACTCAAGACCTTGAGCGCATCAGCCCTTGACCTCATCCAACCTCCCAAGTCCTGGGAGTCAAGGCAGAAGGCCGGGGGTACCCATCGTCCCTTCCTCCAACATCCAAGTACTGCCCCGAGGAGAGACCAGGAGGCAGGTCCTCCCAGAACCAGTCCTCGGCACCTGCCAGCCCTGGGACTCTCGGGGCAGGGGGAGGAGGTTCTTCCCTGCACCCACTCTGTCCCAAACCGCAAGTCCCACTGAAGTGCAAGCTTCCGGAAAGAGCCTGAAATAGACGCACGATTCCGTCCCCATTTCTCCGTTCCCCCTCCTGCGCTTAAGTGCCTATTAGGGACAAAGAGACGGGAACAGAGGACAATAACATCTGTTTTTCCAACAAGCGGTGACAATGCGGATCTGGGGGCGGAGCTCACGTCAGCACTGGGCCCAGATGCAGCCCTGCAGCTGCGGAAGCAACTGGCGCTTGATCATTTCATGAGATTATCTCCCCATCAGCGGCTCCTCACTTGTTTGCTTTATTCCCACCCAGGGAGCCATCACCGCTCTCCCTGCTCTCCCTGCCCTCCGCAGGGTCAGGCCTGCCGCTCTGCTTGCGTTCTGTCTCTGTCGTGGGCTGGGCCCGGGTTTCAGGAGCAATCCCACCCCAGCCTTCTGGAGGCTGGGACTGAGGCTCGGCATGCCACAGAGCATGGTGGGAAGAGCACTGGATTTGGAGTCACAGGACCTGCCTTCCAATCCTGGCTGGGCCACCGGCTCCACAACCATGAGTGGCTGTATCTGCCTGGGGACATTGAGAGCAAGGTGCTTGATCTTGCTGCAGGAGCCTCAGTCTCTTCATCTCTAAAATGGGAACGGTTGTAACTCCCTCATGGAGTTGCTATGAGTCTCCAGGATGATAACACACAGGTGTGAGCCTCTTTTGGGTCAGACGGCAAAAGAAGGGAGAACAGGCCGAGGAGGCCCCACAGTGTGGCTTTCCTTAGGTGATTTGGTCTGAGGACCCTCTGGCCTGAAGATGATGGCTACCAAATTTGCAGGAGCCACGCTTCTGCTCCAGATTGGAGGGATGGCTAAGACGATCTCTGGGGTCAGAGGGCACAAAGCATGGGATCATCCAGCCCCTTCCCAAAGAGTGGGAACCCCAAGACCCTCTCTCTGACAGGCCCTTGACCCTACCGCTTCTCTTTCTCCTCCGGCAGCCAGAGCAGCCAGCTTGTGCAGGGGGAGCTCAGTGCGGCCGGGGAGGGGAGGGGAGTGAGGGGAGATGCAGGAAGGAGAATGGAAGACAATGACAGGCAGCTGTGGTTCTTTCAACATTTTTAAAGAGGTTTAAATTCAAAGTGAGATTTATAAAAAAAAACAACCCATTGTGCTTTCCCCCCTTCCCAAGAAAGAAGAAGTGTTGAAAATGAGATTTTTAACCGAATGAGTGCTGCATTTAGAGCTGGAGAGGAGCCGATCTGGGGCTGCCCTTCGGTGGTCTTGTGACCTCGAGCGAGTCCCATGACCACTCAGCCTGTGACGCCAGCCGAGGCCGTACCTGTCCGGGCTGCAGGGAGGCCAGGCCGAGAGGTGCATGGAGAAGGGCTTGGTGAACGCCAGCCTGCCTCCCGGACCCAGAGGATGGAGACTCTCCCTCTGAAGGTGCTTCGGCTGTGTGGACGGGCTGATGTCCCTCCCACCCACCCCATCCCCCCACCAGCTCGCCAAACCCACCCCGAGGGGCTAGAGAACTAGCGTCCTGGGTCACCCGGGCAGCCAGCGGCATTTGCAGGGCAGGACCTGGCCTCTCCCAGGGGACCTGGGGAAGCAAGGTCTCCCGGCTATCCGGGGCAGGTCAGGGTGAATTGAGCTACAGCCGCTGGGGGGTGGGGAGGAGGGTGGCCAGAGGCTACACAGCACTCTTTCCCACTTGACTAACTCGGTTATCTTTGCTCTTCACCATCCCCTCCTCGTCCCTCGGAAAAGGAATGGCTCTTAGCGCAGCAGGCTGCCCCTGTGCCCAACCTCTGTTCTGAGCTGGCGAGATAAGGAACAGCTCCGTCTCCCTGCCTCTGCCCGCAGCTCTGGGCTCTCGTTTGCTCAAACCCCCATGGTCTCCTTTTATCCTCTCTGGAATTGCATGGAGATCGGTTATCTGGTAATTGAGATTGTTTTACAAGGTGTCGCTCATTGCATTGGGTTCCATTAACTTTCAGCTCTTCCTGAATACCCAGAATAATAATTATCCTGTTGGTGAGGGGGCAGAGGGCAGGTGCCCCCCCCCACATACGTAAGTGCACACACACATAGGCACACATGTGTGCAAATGGGCAAATTTTTTTACTATAATGACAACCCTGATAAAACAGACTTCAGACACTTCTCGGATGTCCTACCCTTGTGGAACTTTGAGGGGAGCCCAAGGATATGATGTTACCTCTCTCCAGGGTGCATTTGGGGAAAAGGACCCCGTCAAAGGGGTTACACAGCTTGGCTGAGCGCACGCAGTGGGCAAGCGATACAGCCTGGACTTGATTAAACTCAGTGCTGTCAGGCTCCATGAGTGATAGAAGGAGGGCCCGTTTGTCTTTCCTCTGGGATTGCACGATTCCTGAGGATAGGACCAGGTATCACTCACCGTTGCATACCAGAGCCTAGCCCAGGGCTGTTAACACCGCATGTACTTGCTCAATTAACCGTGAATGACTGGCTGGCCCCGCGGCCGCCTGCAGGTGGCGCCAGAGAGGACCCGCGGTCAGAAGCCCAGGTGAGAGGTTCTTGTAAGCCGGGAACTGATGATCCGGGTCTGGAACAATGAGGCGGGGAGAAATTAATCTCGGCCACCCTCGTTCTCCCACAACCCTTTGGGCCTCTATGACAGCACTTGCGACGGCATGAGAATAACGTATGCGTGTGTGCTCTCGCCACCAGCTCACCGTGAGTCTCCAAGAGCAGGGGTGTGCCCCATTTATCTTCAGTCCTGAGACACAGCTGGTGCAGAGCATGCTCAGTAAAGGTCGCTGGCCAGGGAAGTGTCCACTGGAAGGCCCTGGGTGGGGACAGCTGATAACAGTGGTGACCTCCAACCACCTGGGCATCTCTCCTGAATCCGGACCTCGCTGCTGGCATTCCGGGGGACCCCGTACAGCCCAGAGCTGAGGCAGTCTTCTCAGCCCCTGAGAGTGCTTTCCCTGGGCTTCGTCCCTCATGGTCATTCATCTTGATTAGGTATTGGCAGCCTGGACTGCCTAAATGCCCCACCATCCCCTCCTGTTTGTTTCTCAGCAAGGGGGTGTCAGGGTGTTTCATTCTTCAGGCTTTGACCTTGGCAGTGGTGGGATGGCCCTTTGCACACCTGCCTCGGTGCTGCAGTTGTCTGGCTGTGCGGCCGGAGAGCTTCATGAAGGAAGCTTCACCCAAACTCTCAGGCAGCCATCAGGGGATTTCTCCAGCTGGGGTCTGCCAGCACCTCAGCTTCCACGGAAATTATCACCCTCATGGCCGCCTCCTCATGGAAGGCTTGATCACAACTCATCATCACCTCTTCCAGGAAGCCTGCCTGGAAGCCTTGCTGATTAGCTCCATCCAGCGCCCCCTTTTCTACCCGCAGGGCACCGTGTTTGCCAGTGTTTATTCTTTCGGTGACGTGCATCAGCCTTGTCTCACTGAGTCTTCTGTGTCCCAAACGCCGTGTAACTATCAGCTCCAGGGGCTGCCCTACCCTGAAGGTGGGGAGAGGCTCCTTCAGGCTCCCCCACCCCCTCCGCCCGGCAGCCAACCACATTCTCAGGAAGCAGAGTCACCCACATTCCTGATGTGGGCACTCTGAGTCAGTGGCTGGGTGGGGACTGCAAGAAACAGAGAAAATGAACATGGGCCAGTGGGTGCAGGAGTAGAAATTTAACCCTAACGGACCTCCCCGTGTCACTGTGCGTGGGCAGTGGTCACTCTCCATGATCTGGGGATGAGAGACCGACCAGAGCAGGTGAGGCAAGCTGCTTCATTACTGTCCCTGCAGAGCCAGCCCCCCGGAGGTGTTGGGGCAGGGCAGTGGGCCCCGGGAGGCGGTGCATGGGAAGGGGCTCAGCTTGAAGTCCAGAGGGCAGTAGACCAGCAAGGAGGCCGAGGGCAGTACCCAGTCATTGGTGCCTCCTCTCCCTCCAACTGCTTGTCTCTTCTGCCAGCTGTAGGCTCTCTGCATGCCTCGCTGGGGCACCCCCTGCCAAGAGGTAGCTATCCCTCCATGTTGGGAACCGCCTCCCTGGGCCCTGGGCCACCTCTGTGGGCCGGCAGCTGGCCCAATCACTCACACACTCTTGGGAGCAACTCCAGGAACCCCTGCCTATGAGCACCGGCGGGGTCAGGGAAATCGTCAAGGCTGGTCCCTCTCTGATGCTTCTGAAGCCCCCTTCTTGGGCAGCCCCACCATCAGCCTTGTGCCCGCTTCCTCAACCACCCCCACTGCTAAGAGCAGACCAACTGACTGAGTCCCCAGTGTACCAGGTGCTGCAGGGCACACAAGACAGAGATGAGGTGCAGGGTTTGTATTGTGCTTCCATCACTTACTAGCTGGGTGACCCTGGGAAAATTTAATAAACTCCCTGAGCCTCAGTTTCCTCTCTTCTGCAAAAGAGACCTTAATACCCCACTCATGGGGTATTAAAAGAATGTATTTTCGCTTTTAGAACAATGCCTAACACACAGTGATAGCTTTATTGTTGTCATTCACTCAGTCGCTCAGCAAACACTTATTTATGTAGAGGCTTCCATGTACCAAGAAGACGAGCTGGATCTTTTAGAAGAGCTTACGAGTTCCTGCCCTATTTCCCTTCCAGTCCCTACCCCGAGGGGAACGCACCTGTCCTTACTGCTCAGGGTCAGCAGGTGAGAGGCAGCAGTGCAGGCTCTCACCATCGGGCAGCCCAGGACGGTCTAGCCACCTGCAAAGAACTCGGTCAGGAGACGACCAGTGCCTGAGCACCTGCACTGTGGGCCCAGGCACTGTGCTCCGGCTGACTTAGGACCATAAGTAAAATAGGGACGGTCCTTGAGCTCCAGTCCTGCCACCTGCTGGGGGAGACTGACGGCAGTCACGTTGGCAAACTGACAGACCCCATGCCCCAGCCTTCCCCGTGAAACCCACCGTGACCCTAATGGGGGCGCTGCTGAGGCAGGCTGGGGGGAGCAGGGAGGGATGTAGCAGGGGTGCAGGGGTGTGGACTTGGGATGTCCCTTGAGTCACATGGCACAGAGAGCGGCCTCTCTGGATGTATTAGCACTGTAGTACACCCCCAGACAACTTCCCTTGATGCCCAAAACCTGGTTGAGAGCATGTGATCAAGGCCCTCGCTGTCCTCCTCAAGACCCTCCCAGAGCCCTCGGGGTGTCCAGTGGGTCAGGGGCACTGAAGGAGTCTGTGCCTTGCCATGATCACCTTTCCCCCACCATCTGCAGGCGCTCCTGAAGAGCCGGGGCTCAGCCCTTGTCACCCCTGCAGGCAGGGGACCTGACTTGGTTTACATGGGCATTTGGCATCCTGGCTTAGTGACTCACAGCGGGAAGGCTGTACCGATTTGAAGGAGGGCAAATCACAAATGTCAGCTGGCTGAGACCCAAGTGCCAGGTCCTTGCCAGAGGCACTGCTTTAATACCAGCCTGCACCGTCTGGAGCCCGTAATGAAAGAGGCTGACAGTCCATTAGCAGCAGAGTGGTCCGCAGGGCTCGGAGGAAAGAAGCTGTCTGTCATGCACCTCACTCCAAGGGCAAAATCAACCGTGTGTGTGTGTGTGTGTGTGTGTGTGTGTGTGTGTGTGTGTGTGTGTGTGTGTGTGTGTGTGTGTGTGTTCCTGCGCATGCCCACACATGTGTGTATACATCTCTAAAAAAAGGAATATTAATCACAGCTGTGCCTGTTAAACTAGGCACAAACAACAATGACATCACAGAGAGGAAATGGTGACATAGTTCTTGTCCTCTGTCCTCCCGACCCCTGGGGGCAGCTTTGAGAGACAATTCCAGAAAAACTGAACAACCATATCACAGGATTGGGAGACCCTTAAGGTCTAGAAAGTTCTTAAGTGGCTAGAAAGTTCTTCCTCAGCTGAGAGCTTAAACTTGGAGCCGTACAGCTTCTACCCATTGGTCCTAGGTTTGCCTTTTGAAGTCACACACACACACAAATCCTTTTTCCCCAGAACAGCCCTCTCCTGAGTCTCCTTGCCACGAGGACATGGTTTTAAGTGCCCTCCCCAGTGTGCCTACTGCTTTCTTGACAAGACCCGGTCTGTGAATCACATCTTCAAAATGCAATTCCCATCCTGAGAGATGTAAAATCTTTGCTGCAGCTGTTACCAGTACGGAAACATACACGCGTGGGCACGCGCATACGCACACACGCGGGCACACAGAAATAAAGTTCCTCTGACTGCATTTTCATCCATTTCTCATTTCATGCCATGTTGTCAAAAGCCTTGCCGTAATCCAAGTATATTACATCCGCAGCATGTTTTT
>NW_027397080.1:28699016-28745680 GCF_003265705.2 Callorhinus ursinus
CCCCCCCAGGTTTGATCCAACAATACAGGGTTGGGCAGGATCTGCATCTTCCTTGTTCTGGACACTGGTCACCTGTTAATTCTGCCTCGGATCACGTTAACCTTCATGGAAGTCAGAACTCGTTACTGACTCACACTGACCTTCGGGCCAGGTAACAGGCTCAGACTTTGGTGTGATTGTTTGGATACAGGATTAACAGAGGAGTTAATACCATGGGATATATTTTGTTGCCCCCCTCCAGAAGAGGCCAGCATTGAGCCCCCCACCCCACCCTGGTGGATTTTGTGCAAAGGTCCTACAAGGGGTGGGGAAGCAGGGAGATGCTTTGAATACAGGAGGTGGAGAAGGTAGATGGTGGAGGGAACAGGTGCTTCCCTGAGACTAGGCCAAAATGGGGATTGGGTGGCAGGAAGGCACGCCCTCCAGGCCCACAATATTCTTAAGCAAGGAGGACCTACTGTCAGGGGCATTTGAACCCTTCTAGAGCAATGTCCAAGAAACAGGAGTGGATTCCAGGGCTGAACTCCAGCATGAGTTCAAGCAGACGGGAAGCAACCTCAGATAGCGAGTGAGCGAGCAAGGACCCGGCCAACACGCCTAGCTCCTGCCCCCCGGAGATCCAGGAGGCCTGGGTGATCCCAAAGGGAAGGAGGTGGGCCCAACAAGTGACTGAGGCTGAATTTCCAGCCACCCCCCTGGAGAGCAGAATAAATCTGACTCACAGAAATAAAGGCGCATGATACGGCCTCCCAGGGTCATTGAAGAAATTCATACCCGCCACGTCTACGGCTGCCATGCCACGGAGCTTCCCCTTCTGATGTCATGCTATTGATTTGGGGGACCCAAGTATATTTATATTTATCCATGCTAAATTTTTCCTTTGACTCATCAAAGCAGCCTTTTGATTTATGAGGTACCTAATGGTCAGCCATTTTATAAGCTCTTCCTCCAAGGTTTACAAAACCTGTGATTTGGGCTAATCCCAGTCATTGACAACAGGTGTCGGGCCCCACCAGGCAAAGGGCGCAGGGCAGGCTCACACGGGCTGCTACAGGCCTCCTTGCCCATTGGCATGACACCCTAACTGGCCCACTCTCTCCCACAGCTTGTTCTGTCTCCCGCAAATTCCTCCGGCTAAACTGGTATCCATTCTGCATATCTCTGCTTTGTTCCTAAGGACATATTGTCAAATGCCTCGCTGAAACCCAAACATACTCTTTCTACTACATGTTCTCCATCCATCAGCACAGTGACCCTATCAAGAAAAAAGAAAAATGAAAGTAGCTAAGCACAGGGGAAGCGAGGGTAATCTGGCCTAGCTGGCTCGCAGCAGTCCCTCCGGTCTCTCCTAAAGGTTCAAGTCTGGTCAAACCCTCCCCAGATTCATCATCAAAGATCAGAGGACGCACCCCCACCCCCACCAAATGTCCCAGTGTTCCTGTGCTGGTCTCCTAAGGTTTACGATTCCAAGTTCACAGTAAGACAAGAATGAGGAAAGCAAAGACGACTGATAAATATTGTTTTTATTAACAAGTCTAAAGAAGACCTTCATTGAATCAGGAGATGTAATACAAATTATGGTGGCCTGCATATAAAACCTGGCACTAAATTTGGCCTTTTAGAAATATTTATATATAAAAATATGCATTAAAATCTGTACCATGGTGCAGTGCAGAGGCCAATGGACACCTCCCGGCATGAGGGCTTACGAAGGCGGGTGTGGTCTGGGGTGCAGGGAGCTCTGGTCCTAGAGCCGCAGGAGGGAGCCCTGTGTGAGAACGGCCTGCTCTCAAGAGGAGCCACAAAAGCCTGGCTTTGAAGCACAATGCCCTGGACCTGGTGTAAAACAAAAATGGTGCTGGGGAGAGTGGCAGGGTAGGAGGGCCGCCCTTCCTTCCCCTGTCACCGGGCTCCGACCACCATTCGAGGACTCCGGAGCTCTGTAGACAAACCACCCCTAGCTTTGGAGGAATGCCTGCAGTTTCCAAACATGTTTTCTCCAAGGAGACTGACCAATTCTAACTCCAAGGAGCCAAATCATAATTAACCTGATTTGAAGGGGTAAGAACTAGTTCTTATCTCTTTCGGCGGCCAAGACCCGGAAACACCAATCAGAAAGGCTATAATCACAACAGAAAAGTATAATGATGATGGTCTCAATCTAGTTCAGTCTTGGACCAAACGCAGCTGAGCCACTCTCGCCCAGAACTTGTACTTTGCAGGCAGTGAAGGGAGAAGCAGCTACGCTCAGCATTGGAATTCCCCCATTCTGGGAGCAAAAGATCTTTGCACGAGGTGACGGAAGACTTTGGGAGAAGCAGGGTCAATACTGCACGTCTGTCTTCAAAGAGGGAGACACAGTGCCTTCCCTGGCAGGGCCTGCCATTTTGGCTGAACAGGGTCAGGACTGTGTCTTTCGGCTTATTCGTTCACGGATGAGCGGACATCCCTGGTCTGCTCATCCTGTGGCTCTGTAGGAAATGACAACTGTCCCCAACTCAGCTGCTACACTGCTACCCAAATAGGTTCCATGGCTGGGAGATACACAAATGGGAACCGGACAGAAGGTGGACACAGGGAAGCAGGAGGAAAGGCGATGGGTCAGGGGAAGGAGCTTTAAGGAGTCCAAAATCCCTACGATTTCAGGGCTCCTAAGAGTTACTGAAAGGGCTGGAGTCCTTCCTGTCATCCAGTAGATCCTGCAAAGGGAAAACAGCAGCGGTACCAGTTTCTAATCAAAAGCAGAGTGACTTTGTCAGCTGCCTCCAGGGTGGGGGTTGCTCCCTTCCCCAGCCTTCAGCTTGGCTAGCTGGCTGCAGGTTGATCTGCCACTTCTCCGCTGGGGCAGTAAGTGAAAGGAGAGATGAAGAGTCCAAGTGTCCGAATCCCGACCTAGGCAAAAAGCCGGGAGCCACGGTAGGCTGTTAATGAGGGACTTTCTCTCTCAAGCAGTATACTTCAGGCCCCAAGGGCTCAGGGTAAGAGACAGATGCACCCCGGGTCACTGGGGCCTGGCACCGACCGCAGGCACATCCTGCAAGACCAAGCTACCAGGATGACACCTCCCGCGGGTGAGCGGGGCAAGCGGGAGCCCCGTGACCACTGCGCTTCCAGGACAGGAGGCCAACCCGGCAGCTCCTTCACAGTCTTAGGGCCTTTTAATCTGCTTTAAAGTGACCTAACAACACCCCCTAGTGGAAATTATAAATAAAACGAGGACCACACAGCCAGTTTACCCACTACCAGTGGTTTCGAGATTCACCATAAAATGGAGTAATACAAAAACAAAACCTTATCTTTAGAAAGATAATAATAAAAAAAAGGTGGGAGTTCAGAAGCCAACCTCAGCCCCCTCGCTGCTAAATCACCCTTCCTCCTCGGATTCTCTGCCTTCAACAAACACATTCCAATACGGGGAATGGAGACAGGGAGCTCCAGGTCCCCTTACAGTTTGGGCAGACTGCCCGCTGGGGCCAGAATGATGCCAAAGACATAGAAGAGCCCCAGCAAGAGGTTGAGTTTGGCAGTCCTCTGGGGCAGTTTGTTGAAAGTCTGGCTTCGGAACTGTCTCTCCAGGGAGAAGGCCATGGGGATGGTGAGTAGGGGGAGGGCCAGGCTGATGCTGCAGTGTGTGGCCAGGATGCTGAAGATCAGGTAGGGCAGGAAGAGCAGCGTGTTGTAGAGCATGTAGGAGAGGGTAGGGCCGATGAGGATGGCGAGCGTGACGATGCCGGCCTCCCTGTCGGACTCCATGTCCCTGGTGTTGTTGGAATGGAGAATGGCCTCGGTGCTCAGGGCAAGGGGGATGGCGTAGACCAGTGGGAAGACCGCCAGGGACCCCACCTGGACGGCATAGGCGAACATCACAGCCAGCGGGCCAAAAGTGATGAGGATGACCAGGTCTCCCAGAGCCACATACTTGAATCCAATTCCTACGGCCAGAAAACCCAGAGAGTTGGTGTGAGATCAAGGGCTGGAAATTGAGGGGCTGTTCATCAGTCCAAAGGCAGGCTACTCCTGGCTGGGAGCAGTGAGTTCTCGGATGGTGAGAACGGCCAGTCAGT
Source organism: Callorhinus ursinus (assembly GCF_003265705.2). Classification (NCBI taxonomy): domain Eukaryota; kingdom Metazoa; phylum Chordata; class Mammalia; order Carnivora; family Otariidae; genus Callorhinus; species Callorhinus ursinus. The sequence goes on from NW_027397080.1 coordinate 28,703,081, forward strand.
GAGCTACCTGCGCCACCCGCACCCCACCCGCCCCCCACCGAGCAAAACTGAGTTTTGTCTCCGATGACACAGAGGGGCAGCGAACACTCATCTTTTAGCGCCCAGTCAGGCTTCAGAGTCAAGTTTTCCTTCCTACTGTTCCCAGCAAAGTCCTGCAACAAAGAGTAGTGGGTTCCTACTACACACATGATTTAACCAGAGAGCCCGTGAAGGCTCTAAAAGGTCTTACAAACTGGGTCTTTGGCTTCTTTCTCCCTCCACCGACCCCTGCAAGACATGGCTTCTGTCGGCCAGTCCCTCACAGAATACCCATCTCGGTCTCTGCTGCCTCCTTCTTCCACACCCTCTGGGGGGATCTGGTTTTGAAAACCCCCAGGGCACCTTGGTGAAATTTCAGGATACCCACTCTACATAAAGAACCTTCCACTCATGTGACAAATAAAACGGCTATAAGACGACGAAGTTACAGTGCTGCTTCCCCTCTCTGGTTCCCCTGAAGTTACAACTAAATCACCCCAAACTCCTCGTCCTGCACTGCCAACCCTCTTCAAATCCTGTCTAAACCACTTCATTCAAACCCGCCCAGTTCTCTCCGGCGATGCCACACTCCACCGGATCTCACTCCATCCCCAAATCTGAGTCATGGTCACCCTATGCGGGGCACACTGTGACACCCATTCTCAGGACCTCCCCTCCCCCCGCCCCGATCTCCATGGGCAGCCAGAGGGGTCCTTTGGGAATACTCACCGGACTGTGACCCTCCCCCAACATACACCAGAAAACCCTTGGCACAGGTTGTCCTCAGATCTTTCTTTCACCAGCTCACCTCGGGGCCTGCCCTGCCTCCCTCCAGCCTCGCCTTGAACTCCCCGCTCCTCCACTCGTATTTCCGTAGGTTCCTCGGGGCCTTCAGACACCCCACCCCACCCTTGCCTGGCTAACTCCTATTCACCCTTCAAAACGTTAAAGACCATTCCTCCAGGCAGCCTTCCCTCATCCCCTAGGCCACAACCGGTCCCCCTGCAATACATATGCTCCCAGGGCACCCAGGTTTCCAGCTTTGTAAAATCCATCATGCTTCTAATTACTCCATCTCCGTCCTTCCCTCAAACCGTAAGTTCTTATGAGGGCAGGGCCTTGGGTGTGGTGCGTTCACAGCTCGCTCCCCAACATGCGGCACAAAGGATGAACGGAATACAGAGCTACAGTAACAAGCACCCGGAGTCTGGGGCCGAGGAGAAGAAAAATGTCCAACTCAGAGTGAGGCAGTATGCAGCAGCTGAGAGGTGGGACCCACATAGACTGCTACAGAGGCCTGGGAAACCTCCCAGTCTCACCAAGATTCCAACTCGCGGCCTCAGGATCGGGAGATAAAGAAAAGTACTGGGTCATCAACTGCACTTTAACCAGCCTAAAACGGTAAGGGATCATGGTCTGCAGAGGATCTAAAGCCAGGGCAGCCAAAGAACAGGACTGGCCTCAAGATTCCCTTCACACTGGTAGCTGGGGTTCTGGGTTGTTGTTTCTTTTCCACCTTTATTGAAAGATAATGGACACGTGACACTTAATACATTCATATACTGCAAGATAATTACCACCAAAGCATTAGCTAACATCTCCGTTTAGTCGGGGTGCTTTGGTGGCTAAGTGACCACCCTCGGTTCTTTAGAACGAAGCACCCCCAGGAAAGGGTCACAGCCATGGCGCCCTGCAGCCACCAACATGCGGCGAAGTCATTCTGCATTCCCCAAGCAGTGTTGTGACAAATTATTTGCTTGTCTGAGGACATGCCCTCCAGGAGGAAGCTCTCTCAAGCAGAACATTGGCTCCCGTTACAAAGTAGTAAATCAATGGCTCTTGCAGTATCTCACACATTGAGGGAACAACCCCCACCCAGGGAAGGTGCCAGGTGGGTATACTCCCAACAGAGACCCAGCAGGTTTCTCCCCCAGCTGCCCCCTTTTGCTGACATTCCCAGCTCTCCAAGCAGACACGAGAGCTGTCACTATGGAAGAAAATACGAGAGCTCTCTCGCCGTGACATCCGGCTAGATTACCCATCTGGCTGGATCTCCTTAGGTCCCCTGGCAAGAAACGACGTGAGCCAAGCTGAACAGAAACCTGTACGTGCAAGGATACACCCCCACCCTGAACAGGTTCTATACAGAAACCAACCACAAGCCCACTCCGCAGCTGAGAGCGGTCTGGTAACCTTCTGAAGGTTCTCTGACACGAGAAAATGATAGAGCCCTCGGGGAGAAAGCCGCTTCCGGAGTCTGGCCCAGGGCTCACGGGTTCCGCCTGCTTCAGAATGTGACCCATCTCTCCTTTTGGGCATTCCCACCCCTCCCAACACCACTTTCCAAATGAGCCAACATGGTGAAGGACTGAGTGAGCTCTCCGCACAGTGGCCAGCATGAATTCATTAAAACATAAATCAGAATGTTGGCAAGGCCACGGAGTAACTGGAACTCCTACCCATTGCCAGTGGGGGAACATAAGTCTAGTACAACCACTTTAGAAAACACATTGGCAGCTTCCCATCATGTTAAACATTCATCTACCCTCTGACCCAGAGATTCCACTCCCAGGCATTTACCCCAGAACAATGAAAACAAATATCCACAGAAAGACTTCAACGTGAGTACTTAGGCATAATAGCCAAAATACAGAAACAATCCAAATGTCGCTGTACAGGAGAAAGGATAAACAAATCGTGGTTCTGTCTGCACAATGGATACTACTCACTACTGATGCCCATCAGAACATGATGAAATCTCAAAACTACCATGCTGAGCACAAGAATTCATACAGAACGATTCCATTTACATAACGTTCTAGACCAGGCAAAACAATCTCTGTGAAAGAAAGCAAACAGTGGTGGCCTCTGGATAGGGGTGGGGAGAGTGGGAACTGACGGGGAAGAAAGCTTTTGAGGGTGATGGAAATGTTCTGTATCAGGACAGGGTGTGGGTTATACAACTGTATGCATTTGTCGAAATTCATCACACTATAACACTTAAGATTTACTGTGCATTTCACAGTAAATCAATTTTATCAATAAAGGTCAATATTTAAAAAAAAAACACGTAAATCAGATTATGTCATGACTCTGCTCATTGCGTTTCAGTGTCTCCCCATTTGTTCACTCAATGAATATCAAGTACTAACAACATGCCAGGCAGTGTTCTGGGCACCATGGGCTCAGCAAAGAACAAAGACCTAATCGCAGGGAGCTTATAGTCTAAGGGGGAAGACAATTAACAAAGTCAGTACTTTAGATAGTGTGTTAGAAGTAGTATGTGCTATGAAGGAAAATAAAGCAGAAGAAAGCAATAGGGAAGGTACTGTGGGGGGAAACACAGCGGTGTGTGTGTGTGTACGCACTTTTATTTTCAGTTGCTGCAAAAAAACTCTATTGCTTTATAATTTTAAATAGGGTAGAAAGCAAGGCCTCACAAAACAGCTGACAAGTGAGCAAATGGGTAGAGCTTAGAAAGTGCATCAGGCAGACAGAAGGAGGAAGGGCATTCCAAGCCAAAGAAAAGCATCTACAAAGGACTTGAGGCTGCAGCATGCCCTGACTGTACCAGAAACAGCCAGGAGGGCAGTGTGGCTGGAGCACAGTAAGCACGAGGAAAGAAGGGGGCAACAGAGCTGGGAGGAAGGGGGAAGGGAGAGGGTGAGCTGATAATGCCCCATTGTGGGGGTCCCTGTGAAGACCCTGGCCTTTCCTCTGAACAAGATGGGAGCCACTGGAGAATTGTGAGCAGAGGACTGATGTAGCTGCCTTATGTTCGAACAGGGCTACTCAGGCTGCTCATTTGGAAGCACCCTGAAAGGGACATGGGTGGATGCAGAGAGATCAGTAAAGAACCTGCCACCATAATTGAGGAGATGATAGTGGGGGTGGGAGGTGGCAGGACATGGTCAGATCCCAAATGCATTTTGAAAGCAGAGTCAACAGGATTTGCTGATGGACTGGATGGGAGGAGGAGAGTCAAGGATGATGCCCATGACTTTTAGCCTGAAGAACTAGAAGGAGGAAGTTGCTGTGGAACGAGATGGGGAAAGCTGAGGGTAGGGCAGGTTTCTTAGGGGAGATCAGGACTTTGGCTTCGGACACACTGGCTTGAGATGCCCGTGAGGCCTTTAGGAGCAGCTAGTAAGGAAGAAGTCAGACGAGTCGGAGTTGAGTGCAGAGATCTGGGCCAGAGCTATACATTTGAGAGTCACAAGGTTAACAGATGGCATATGAAGCCACGAGATGGGCTAAAATCACCCAGGAAATAGACGGAATTAGAGGAAAGGGGTCCAAGGACTGAGGCTGGAGGCTGGGCGCTGGAGGCCCTGTGAGACCGGCACGATCCAGCCCTGGCCAGCCTCCCCAACAGTATTTCCGTGTCCCTCTCGATCATACTGGCCTTTCATAAATCCTAGAATATGCCAAGCTCTCGCCCACTCCAGGGCATTTGCATGCACTGTTCCTCCAGCCCTGAAGGACTTGGCACGCGAATCAGACCCATTTCTGCCCCGTCACTTGTTCCTTATCCTTCACGTATGAGTCGCCTTCACAGAGAGGGCCTCATCCTGCTGCTGCTGCCCCATGAACTCTACCGATTTCCTTCACTGAGCTTTCACAGCAGGCTCCTCCATCACACGCTCTTCACCTGTTCCTTCTTCTCTCCCCCTCTTAATGTTGGGGTGCCCCAGGGTTCAGTCCTGGTCCCCTTGTGTCTCTATCTCCACTCCCACCTCTGGTGATCTCACCCAGTCACACAACTAGATCTAGGTGCCAGAGACCCCCAGATAGCTCCAGCTCAGGCCTCTCCCTGGAACTCAGATGCGTAGGTCCAGACATCCACTGGACATCTCCACTTGGAGATCTAATACATTAAGATGTCCAAAGTCAATCTCCCAATTTTCTCCCCCAAACCCTACCTTCGACCTTCTCCATCTCACTTGATACCAACTCTATCATTCCAGGTGCTCAGGCCAAAGCTTTTGAGTTACGATGAATTCCTGTTTCTCTCCTGCCTCACGTCCCATCCAGCAGCAAACCGTGTCTACCTTCAAAATATATTCGGAATCTGACGGCCTCTTCCCTTCTCTACCACTACCACCCTGACCCAGCCCGCCCAAAGCTCTCTTGTCTGGATTGCTCAACAGCCTCCTCGTCTCCCTGCTTCAGTCCTTGCCCACTCACCTTTACCCATTCTCAATACTGCAGCCAGACTGATTCCTTGAAAATCTTAAAGCCCACATCATCTGTGTGCTTCTCTGCCCTCCCCACACATATTTCCCTTCCTTTACCTCCTTGTATTTACTCTCTCCCTCACTCACGCATAAGGGACTCATGCTGTTCCTCAAACTTTTGAGGAACACTCCTGCCTTAAGGCCTTTGGCAACTGCCATTCTGAGATTTCAAACACTCTTCCTCTAGATACATGCTTAGCCAACTTTCTTCCGTCTTTGCTCACATTACCTTTTTGAGGAGGCCTACCCTGATCAAACTATTTCAAACAGCTATGTCCTCCTTCCTTGCTCTATTTATTTTTTTCCCTATAGCACTAATCATGTTTTTATATACTATAATCAGGGTCCCCACTCATTCAGGCTTACCAGGAACTCTCCTGAGTTCCACACCAAAAGTCCAGCATCCTGGGAACCGTCTTAAGTCCTGTGCAAACCAGGACGTTGGTCATCCTGAATAGAATTTACTATTTTTACTTTCTCTCTCTCCTCAAGATCTATAAAATAACTTCCACAAGAGCCCTTGCTCAGGATCTGTGACTGCTGGGCTCACGTAGAACAGTGCCTGGCACATAACAGATGCTAGGTAAATAGGACCTGACCACTTGCCCATCGCTACCTTAATGAGCCGTGGCAAGGAATCACACAGCAAACTAGCTGAAGGTAATTAGCTGTATAACGTTGAGCTCTTCAAATTTAATTCCACTAAAATTTGAAACGGTGGCGTCGTAAGATAACGACCAATGAAAAGAAACTAGACGGAAAAATGTCCGTATCTGTGATTCCTAACATCCATAAACCAAGCCAGGATCTTCTCAACTCACTACTGTTCTCAAAAAATCCACACGACCCACACATTACAGATTTCACGTAAATGGCCTAACTCAGAAAAGAACCTTTGACACCTCTTCTCCAGCCCTGTAACTCCTTTGACTCCTTTGCGGAGGAGTGTCTAGTACATGCATTATTCAGAAAACAGGCCAACTCTTACCTCCTGTGTAGAGAAAGGAGCCAGACAGGCCTCCAAAGTAGATGAGAGCCAAGTGCTCCAATTTCAGAGGAGACAGGTAGTAGAGACAAGCCGCACAGACACAGCCCAAAGTGTAGAGGAAGACTCCAAACCGAACAACATCCTGGGGCTCCAAGATATGGTCCACCAGGGTCCTGTCATCGCTCTTTTTGTGGTCAATACCCTTGGAAAAGTCATAGTAAGTGTTGACCAAATTGCCAGCCCCGTGCACGGCCAGGACAGCCACAGCACAACCCACCAGCAGCCTGGGATCCAGGACGCCCTGAGATCTGTAGGCCAGGGCACTGCCCAGGGCCACCGGGGTGAGCGAAGCACTGAAGCTCCAGGGCCGCAGGGCCAGCACGTAGGAGGCGCACTTCTGCCTCCAGGAGCGTTGGAGAAGCCCGTCCTGCTCCGGACAGTCGCTCCCCAGCAGGTCCCTGTCCCCGGCCTCGGCCGTCTCTCCCGCCTGTATGTTAATCTCCCCCGGGACCTGTGAGGCCGCCATGGAAGCTACACGTGGCTGAAGTCAAAGTTAATGGTGAACGCCCACGGATCAGCCACGGGGTGCGGGGCTGGGCGGCCAGACCTGACCTTCCTTCGGTTCCGCCCCCGGCCAGGGCTGGGGAGCGGGCGGGCCCCGGGGGTAGCACCGAGCGGACCTGGCAGCCCACGAGGCCCAGCGGCACCGCCCAAACCTCCTGTGACCCGGGCGAAGCCTGTCTCTGGACCTTAGGCCCGGGCTAGAAGCCAGGGCCTCGCTGCGGCCGCCCTCCCTGGGGTACCGGGGCCGCCATCTTGTGCGCCCGCCTCCGGAGGCCCGCCCGGAAACAGGGGCCGACAACGCGGGCCGGGCCGGAGCGGGGGCGGGGCCCCAGAGCTGGGGGCGGGGCCGGCGGAGACCTGGCGGGGTCCCGCCCTTCTCTCGCCCAGGATCCGAGCCCCGCAGCTGCCCCCGGGACCCGCAGCCTCACTTAGTATCAAAAGGACGACCCCGATTGCGTGTCGCTTTAAGAATTACCTGGAGTTTCAATTCACCAAAATAGGACTCATTCATTTTTTTCATTCAACAAGCCTTTACTGAGCACTTACTACATCGTAGGCAGCAATGTACAAAATGGACAAAAATCCGGGAGCACACGGAGGGCGATGAGAAAGGTATGATAACCTCGCGCTTTTTAAATGGGAAATGATGTCCAGGAAATTATTAGCTCTAGTAATAATAACAACGGCAATAATTCTTCCCTTTTATTGTGCAGTTACCATTTGCCATATACTGGCCTGCCTTCTCTCTATCCATATTCTAGGGTACTCACTGACTCATGCAAATAACCAGCGTCCTCCCCACTCTACCACGTGGCCAGCTCTGTTTCTTCATGACCTGCCTTCTGGAAGCTTATGATCCGTATCGGTAGTTTGTCCCGGCTGGAAGGAGCCAATTGTTCAATTTTTAAGAATTTTCTGAACTGGTCATTAAGCACAGCCATTATTAAAAATCAAATTATACAAACTTATGAGATAAATTATATTAAAAACAAAGGTAACAAAACTCATTACTTCCTAATTACTTCACTCCATTTTACCATTTATGTTCTTCAGATTGTTTATGTCTGCTGTATCTACATTTGTGGAAATATGATTTGTTCATCTCTTCCCAGCTTTTCATTCAGTGACATCCGTTGGTAGCTTGGAATCTGCCATAGTGGGAGTATTTATACCACACAGATCAGCAGATGCTTGATAATTGTTTTCTTGATCATCTGGATTTAAGAAGTGACAGAGATAAGTTAATGCAGATTAAACTTAAGAGTGTGTCAACTCTGTAGCCATTATGTTGTGAATAGCAGCAGAACATAAAAGAAAATATCAACCAACATTCATATCGGAACTACACTCATTGGTCAGTTGCAACCTAGAGAGGCTATACAATATCCCCCCCACCCAAAAAAGCATACTGTTAGAATCGATTTACCATATGGAATTTGCCATAAAAAGCATTGTGCATTTTATTATTATTTATAAGTTATGTGCTATACCTCCTTTACATGGTGAAAGTTATAATACACATATATGTACATGGGACAGACTACATAATTTTGGTGCCCAGTGCAAATTAAAATGTGCAGCCCCTGTTCAAAAATAATTAAGAATTTTAAGACAGAGAAGTACGACCTCTCACAGCCATGAAGCCAACCCTGTACATACATACATGCCCCCTCCCTTATTGACTAGCTGGTTGTTAAACATTTACAACTCTACCACCCAGCACATACTTGCAAAGCTGGCCAAACCCAAGTGTCCTATGTTGTGAAACTGGACAAGAGGAAGAAGCAGATATTTCAAAATCCTGGCTCTATCACTTACCAATTCTATGACCCAATCCTTCTCCATGTCCGTTTACTCAGGTATAAAGTGGGAACATTACGACCTGTCTCACAGAAATGTTCAGGAATAAGTGATAGCATTTATCGACTGCTCACATGTGTCATAGAGTGTTTTAGGTATGTTATGTGTATTAACATTTAACCCCAGTACACTGCCTATAGAGGCAAGTACGTTATAATCCTTTCAGTTTTATGATAAAGAAATAGGTACAAAGAGATTAAGTACCTGGTCGTATAGCTAGTAAGTGTTGGAGCAAAGTTTCAGATTCAGTTAGACTCCAGTTTGCTTTTAACCACTACTTTATAATGTCCAGCAAAATGCCTGATATTCTAATGCTCAATAAATATTAGCTATTATTTAACATAAGAAAGTACTTTGTAAATTGAAAAGAGACCTACAAATGCATTGATTACTATTGCTATAAAAACATCTTTGATTGTTAATTAGAAAACAGGGCCTGGGGCGCCTGGGTAGCTCAGTCCATTAAGCGGCTGCCTTTGGCTCAGGTCATGATCCCAGGGTCCTGGAATTGAGCCCAGCATCGGGCTCCCTGCTCCACAGGGAGCCTGCTTCTCTGTCTTCCTCTGCCTGCCGCTCCCCCTGCTTGTGCACCCTCTCTCTCTGTGTCAAATAAATAAATAAAATCTTTAAAAAAGAAAAAAAGAAAGAAAACAGGGCCTTATATTTTAGGGTGGCAAAAATATCATATATTGCTTGTGGAAATGAAAATTAGTACCTCCCTTATAGAGATCAAGTTGACGTTGTCCATCAACTACACGTGCATGTACCCTGACCCTGTAATTCCATTTCTGGGTGTTTATTTGGTATAGCTGCCAGGGGAAAAAATTACATATGTACAAAGGCATTCATTGCTGCTGCATCATTAATAATAGCAAGAATTTGGAAACAACACAAGTGCCCATCAACAGAGGACTGGAAAAATAAATTATGGTACATCCATGTGAAGGGATTCTATGCAAATATAACAACAACAAAAGAACACGCTAGCTTTCTATATAGTAAGAAAGATCTCCAAGATCTACTAAAATTTTTTAAAAATATTTTATTTATTCATTTTAGAGAGAGTGTGTGAGTGAGGTGGGGGAGGAGGAGAGGGAGCGGGACAAGCAGACTCCATGCTGAGTACTGAGCCCTGCTCGGGGCTTGATCCCATGACCCCAAGACCATGACCCAAGCTGAAATCGAGAGTTGGACGCTCAACCAACTGAGCCACCCACGCGCCCCAAGACCTACTAAAATCTCTTAAAGTCCAGACAAGCATAGATAGTAACAAAAGGGGAAAATAAGAATATGCATTTATACTTGCTTATATTTACATAATGAAACTCTAGGGATACATAAGAACTAAGAAAATAGTGAAAGGGCAGGAGTGGAGCGAGACCTTTCATGATAAATATAATTTTTATTTATTTTGGGATTTGAACGGTGAATATATTATATATTTTTAAATGTTTGATTAAATATAGAGATGTTGAACACAAGTGGAAAATGTTAAGTTCAGAGGGACAATTATTTCAGAGTAGAAACAGTGTAATGAAAAGATTCTAAACCTAAAGTAGTAACCATAAATTAAATCAAAAAAAGAATCTGCCAAAGCGTTTTGTTAGCCACAGAATATTGCCAAACCTCTTTAAGTTGGCAGTTTAGAACTTCTGGAAACTTACATCTCTTCAATAGATACTTCTTTGTATTATACAAGTAATTGGTGGTAATGTATAAGAAGTATGCCTTTTCCTTTTTTTTTTTTTAAAGATTTTTATTTATTTACTTGTCAGAGAGAGAGAGAGAGAGAGAGAGAGAGCAAGCGCACAAGCAGAGGGAGAAGCAGGCTCCCCGCTGAGCTAGGAGCCCCATGCAGGACTCTATCCTAGAACCCTGGGATCATGACCTGAGCCAAAGGCAGACGCTTAACTGCCTGAGCCACCCAGGGGTCCCAGAAGTATGCCTTTTCCATATTCTATTACATCTTAGTTGTATATTCCCCCCCTGTGAATACAGACACCTAATAAATATATAAATGTTTTATTAAGGGGTATATTATACAAATATTGTTGTATAATTTGTATTTTTTTAACAAATTGTGAACATTTTTCCTTCTTAGCAAATATTAATCTATATTACCATTATTAATGGCTCCATACATTTTCCTTAATATGAATGCATCATATTTTAATCAGACCCGTTGTAAGAAATTGAGGAATTTTTGATTATAATAACCGTGACCCAAAAAATTGAGATGTAGTCAAATTCCATTTTTGCTATTGATTGTTTGAAAGGATGTTTTTATTTTATTTATTTATTTTTTAAGTGAGCTTTACAAGCTCTACGCCCAGCCTGGGGCTTGGACTCACCACCAGAGATCAAGAGTCCCATGCTCCACCAACTGAGCCAGCCAGGTGCCCCTGGAAGGATGATTTTAAATGATGTTATTTGGAAATTATTTATTTAGGAGTAGGTCATTTAATTAAAACTGGGTTATTGTCTCCCGCGAAAGATCTTGTGAACTAGATAATTTCGGAAAACTGGGAAAGTCTAACTAAAAATGCTTAAAATGCATATTGCATTTAACAAAAGAGGGATCAAGGGTGCATAAGTAGCGCCAGTCCGAAAGTTCTAGGTCTGTGCTCTGGTAATCACAGGGCACTGACGTCGCTCACACTCCGGTTAAAGCGGGCGGGACGCACAGCCTCCAAGTCCCATGCCGCGGTACCCACACGGCAAACTCCACACCACCACAGTGGAGATGCAGAGGGGAGTAAGAGTAGCGATGCACCGGATGTGCGCGTGGAAGTGACTGAAATCAACTCAGGACCCATTGGTTCTCCCGAATTGACGTAAGCCTCCTTTCGCCTGCCACTGGCCGCGTGGTTTGTCTATTTGAACAGTCCCCGCCCCCTAGAGAAGCCGGGTCCCTAAGCCTCTCTTCTCCTTCATTTCTATTGGTCTATGTTCCAGTCCATCTTCTTCTTACGCCTGCCAATTGGTCCACAGGGCTGGGAGCCCGCCCTCCCACCCGCCCGGCTTAGAGGACAGCGGGGAAGGCGGGTGGTGGGGCCGGGGGCCTTGAAGCGGCGGTACCCTCGGTGGTGGCGGCAGCTGAGGCCTTGGCCGAAGCCGCGCGGTGAGTCTGGGGCCTGGCACCGACCCCTCCGAGGCGGAGGAATATCCAGACCCAGGGTCAGCCTGGTCCGTGGGAGGGGGGACCCGGGAAGTTGCCCGTCTGGGACGTGGGGTTTTCCCTCCGTACCGGCCCCACGGGCTTGGGCGCCGTCAGAGCCCCTTGACCCCCACCCGGCGAAGCAGCACCCACCTCCTCCCGGATCCCCAGGAGACCCCCGGACCCTTCAGCCTGCCGTGCGTCCCTGCGCCGCGAAGGCCGGCCCATCAGCCCCGGTAGTGCCGGGGCGCCTTTGGGTCTTCATGCCGTGCAGTCGCCCCTTCTTCCTAGCCACCTACGGATTGACCTCAGAGAGGAGCAACGTCAGTGTGTGCCCCTCAGTGTGCCCCCTGGGGAGCTTTCAACGACCCAGTCCCCAGAGCTGAGCTGGGTTCCATGCTCGTGTTTCATCCTCTCTGCCCTCCCCGCCCCCATCCTCAGTTTCAGCCACCCCAACTTTAACTTCTGCAAGCCCTCACCAAGACTCTTAGGATATTTGACTTCCAATATCTCCATTGAATTGTGCCTGGAGCAGATGGGCCTGTGGGCCTCAGACCCTGTGAAGGTACGCTGGTTCTTTCCTGAGAAGGAGAATTTCTTGCCAGCCTCCCTCCCCTTCATCGCAGACCCTTGGGCACACACCCCATAGTTAGTTTTCTCATCAGGGATCCTTGAGTTTCCTCTCCCCTGAAGGATGACATTTCCTTCTGCAGTCTTTTTCTTGGCATTGGAGCATTTAATAGCTTTACAAAACCAATTATTACCTGGGGTCTTTTTTTTTTTCCTCTGCATCTCACAAATGCTTTCAAAAATAAGAATTTTGATAATTTGATTTTTTAATATAATCTGGACATCCCTAGGATAGGTATATATGTTCCTTCCATAGCAATCTGGGCTGAGCCCTATAATGGCCACTTTCCACCTAGATTTTAAGCTCGTTGAGGGAAGGGATGGTACTTAATTGAGGAATGAATATGTGATCTCAGGAACTAGTCAGTCTCTTAGCTCACATTCCAAGTACTAGTATTTTATGGAACGGCACCGTCCAATACAATAACCACCAGCCACAGGCGGCTTAGAGCATTTGAAACACGACTAATCCACATTGAGATTGCCATGTGCAGAGCACATTTTGGAAACTTAGTACAAAAAGAGAATGGAATATATATCTATACTATTTATGTTGATGACAGGTTGAAATGATCTTTTGGATGTATTGGGTTTTAAAAATGTATTAATTTCTCCTGTTTCTTTTTACCTTTTTTGATATGGCTATCACAAAATGTAAAATTACACTTATGGCTTATTTTGTATTTCTACTGGCCATTGCTGCTATAGAATAATAATCAGTGTCCCTTTTTAAAATTGAATGCCTTGGGGAAAGGGACAGTCTTAGGCTTGTTTTATTTTCTCTCTACCTCCCCATCTCTAGTGCCTGGCACTGGGCCATGTATGGAGTAGTCATGATGATAATAATAGCTAACAATTACTAAGCACTCACTGTGTGCCTGGCACTGTTCTAAGCACTTTTTAACATTTATTAACTTATTTAACCCTCATATCAACGCTATGAGTTAGGTAATGTTATCCTACTGCAGGTGAGGAAACTGGGACATTTTCAGTATCTTCCTCAAGGTATATAATTTTGATAATTTTTTTTTTTTTTTTTTTTTTAGATTTTATTTATTTGAGAGAGAGAGCACCAACTGGGGGAGGAGCAAAGGGAGAGGGAGAAGCAGACTCCCCGCTGAGCAGGGAGCCCGATGCGGGTCTCCATCCCAGGACCCCCGGATCATGACCTGATCTGGGTTCCATCCTTGGGTTTCGTCCTCTCTGATGAAAGCAGATGCCCTATAATTTTGGACTGCATTCGAACCCAGGAAGTCTGGCTCCACAGCCCACAGTTTGACCCTGTCTGCTACACTGCCTGTTTTAGACACCAGTCACGGTTGACTAATCACGGCTTTCTCTACATTCCTCGGGGAGGTCTCCCAACCGTTGTAGGATCCCCTTCCTGGCATGGGCAGGGTGGAGACCTGTGTTGAGGAACTGTGGCCATAAATTCATCACTGCGGTTTGTTATCCAGAACATTAAAGGAAGTTTCTCTCCAAAGAACCTCAGGTCAGGATGCTGGGAACCGGACCCGCTGCCACCACCACAGCTACCACCACGTCCAGCAACGTGAGTGTCCTGCAGCAGTTCGCCAGTGGCCTGAAGAGCCGGAATGAGGAGACCAGGGCCAAAGCTGCCAAGGAGCTCCAGCACTACGTCACCATGGAGCTTCGAGAGGTTGGGGCTTCTGTGATTCTCCAGGGAATGTTTGGTCCAAATGTACCAGCACCGGTTTAGATTCCTTTTGACAGCTCAGTGAGGGTTTGGAACATGACGGCCCCCAGTTTCTCTTGTCTGTGGGATATGCAGGTTCCTTTGCAGCGGGTACACAGTTCTGTGGCATGTCCTGTGTTATGATGGCATTTAGGAGTCAGTGTAGAGTCAGCTGTTTCTTTTCGTGTTTCTTTTTTTTCTTTTTCCCACGGTATTCCAGACCTTCAGTTCTTTCCATCTGATAATAGTGGTTGGGATGGGTTTGAAGAGTTGGTAGCCTGGGGCTTTCTAGATAGAGAGCTCATGTGACGTCAGGACAGTGTCTCCTGCGTCCTTGTAACCCCGGGATGCGGCCTGCTCAACAAGTGTTTGTTCCATAAACAGATGAACTGCGAGTTCAGTTGCTCAACAGTTTACAGCTATAAGAGTGGGCAGCAGCTTTGTCCTCTCTGGGTTGAGCTGTATCTGCTGGCCACCTCTCAGTCCTACCCTCTGGAAGCCCCAACCCCACCCCCACCCCCTGCCTCCACTGCTGCCCCAGCCTCGGGGGGTCATCGGAAGCTGTTCTGAGCACACCTTCCTTTGCAGATGAGTCAGGAGGAATCTACGCGCTTCTATGATCAGCTGAACCATCACATCTTTGAGCTGGTTTCTAGCTCAGATGCCAATGAGAGAAAAGGTGGCATCTTGGCCATAGGTAAGGACAGCCTGACGACAGGAACGACCAGGAGTAAAGGGTGACTCCCTTTGTGTCCACTGCACCTGTGTCTGCTGCGCACTGATGCTTTGTTCTTACCTGTGTGAGGAATTTTTAAGGAGCCTTGTGGCTTTCAGTGTACCTGTTCAGGTATCGATCCTAGCAATGGTCCTAGGATGTGGGCAAAGCTGGTATTTTCAGATACAGAGTCTGAGAACTGTGATGCAGCTTTTCTAGGGCCAGGCAGTGGCCGCTGTGAGACGAGAAGCCAGCTTTCCTTCTGCCCACCCCCCCCGCCGCCGCCACCCCGTGTTGCTTGTTGCAAGCTCTAGTGTCTCTGTAGCGCAGTTTGGTGCAGCGGGGCTCACGGATGGAAAGGGAGAGGTGGGGAACAATGATAAAAAGCATGTCATTCTCAAATCCCAGGGACTGGTCTGGTGAATTCCTATTCATTTTCAGTTTGTTTTCTCTTTCTTCTTGGGAAAACAAATTCTCTCTACTAAAATGAAGTTATTTTGCTTTATGTAAGTAGTTCTGGCACAAACATCAAGTCTGTTGCTTTAAAATGAAAATTATCTGCATCCTTCCCATCTGGAAGTTGCGTTCTGTGCTCAAAGTAGAAGGAAGGGGTCACTTGCCAGCCTTCTTTCAGGGCAGTGCGCTCTCCTGGACAGGATGCGCCCATCCTCACCTTTTGCCTTCCTCTCTTTCCCAGCCAGCCTCATTGGAGTGGAAGGCGGGAATGCCACTCGGATTGGCAGATTCGCTAACTATCTTCGGAACCTCCTCCCCTCGAATGACCCAGTTGTCATGGAGATGGCATCCAAGGCCATTGGCCGCCTCGCCATGGCAGGGGACACTTTTACAGCTGAGTATGTGGAGTTTGAGGTGAAGCGAGCCTTGGAGTGGCTGGGCGCTGACCGCAACGAGGGCCGGAGACACGCAGCTGTGAGTGCCTGCAGGGAGGGGTCCCCACACAGTGTGCTCAGGTCCCCGAAAGGCACAATGAGGGGACACTCCAGGCATAGGCACTGTGCTTCTTAGGGGCCTTCGGTTCTGTCCTGAATCCCTTTCTCTTTTTGCCCTGAGCGCCATACCTGAAGAGGAAACTTAAAGTTCTCTTTTGTTGCTTGAGAGGCAGCCCTAAGTGCGGCGCTTACCTTGCCCTCTAATTTCCTAGACTCAAAATTGCCTCCTAAGCAGAAGGCACCCCTCAGCCATAGGCAAGGGAAGAAGCCACAAGCCAAAAAGCTTCCAGAGCCCCGGATAACTGTCTGCATGATCCCATCAGCGTCTTTGTCAGGGTCTCTCTGCGGTACCGTGAGAATACAGAAGGACTAGGAGTAGGAGAGGAGCAGGGGCAGTAGGACCTTCACTTTCCCACCCTCCTTTCAGGCCTTTCACGCTTATTTTATTTATTTATTTGTTTGTTTAAATTTATTTGTTTATTTTCGAGAGCGAAAGAGCGCATGTGTGAGTGCAGGGGAGGGGCAGAGGGAGAGGAAGTCTCAAGCAGACTCCCCGCTGAGCCTGAGCCCGAGGTGGGGCTCAATCTCACGACCCTGAAATCACAACCTGAGCTGAAACCAAGAGTACCACTTAACCGACTGCACCACTCAGGTGCCACTCTTGTTTATTTTTTAGGCGTTATTGATTGGTTGGTACCTAGCCCAGACTTCCTCTTTCCCCATTGGCTGTTCTGCATCTGGAGGAGTGAGAGCCTCTTTTCCTTCTCTCGTGGTGTATCCCACTGCTTTTTTTTTTTTTTTTTTTTTTTTTTTAAGTAGGCTCCATGTCCATTTTGGAGCTCAACTCAAGGCTTGAACCCATGACCCTGAGATGGAGACCTGAACTGAGATTAAGACACTGAACCGACTGAGCCACCCAGGTGCCCCACATCCCCACTGCTTTTTGAGGCTTGTCCCTGAAAAAGGCTGGTTTGGAGGCCCACACTTTCAGGCTGCAAGATGAGGGAGAGTCTGTCCTTAAGAGAGAGAATCTGGGGTCACGGCTCCTGGGTGGCTCAGTCGGTGAAGCATCTGCCTTTGGTTCAGGTCATGATCCTAGGGTCCTGGGATTGAGCCCTTCATCGGGCTCCCTGCTCAGCGGGGAGCCTGCTTCTCCCTCTCCCTCTGCAGCTCCCCCTGCTTGTGCTCTCTCACTCACTCTCAAATAAATAAGTAAAATCTTTAAAAGAGAGAGAGAATCTGGGAATAAATATGGTGGGGATCAAAGCATCATTTGGATCCTTTCCTGTCAGCTCCCTCTTTAGGATCCAGCCCCACGAGGAGGGATCCTGGGACTGGGTGAGGGACACACACATGGAGCCTGCTGCAAGTGGGTTTTGTCCTTCCTGACTCTGAAACTTGGAGCAACCTCTGACCTTCAGTTTCTTCCACTGTCAGATGAACATAATAGCATGATTAAATATTGAGCAGGATTATTAGTTCATTCAATAAATGTTTATTGAATACTACTGTGTTCCAGGGATGGTTTTAGGCTGTTGAGGGCAGTATACAAAGTATAAAACACGTCTGCCTTCCAGAGTTCATGTTCCAACATGAGGAACATCTGATGTTTGTAAACACCCTAGGATAATGAACACTGGGATGTTTGATCAATTTTACTTTTACTCCTAGGTCCCCAGAGATTCCTACTTAGAAGGGTGGACAAGTTTGCTCTCTTCCTGATGTGTATATATACTGCATGATGACAAGAGGCTGTATTGTGACAGAATCAAACTCTCTGATACAGATGAGAGTCCTCTGTGTGCTTTTCTCTCCTAGGTTCTGGTTCTCCGCGAGCTGGCCATCAGCGTCCCCACCTTCTTCTTCCAGCAAGTGCAGCCCTTCTTTGACAACATTTTTGTGGCCGTGTGGGACCCCAAACAGGCCATCCGGGAGGGAGCTGTAGCTGCCCTTCGTGCCTGTTTGATCCTCACCACCCAGCGTGAGCCAAAGGAGATGCAGAAGCCTCAGTGGTACCGGGTGAGCACGTCGCCATTCCATCCCCGCAAACCATGCGTACATACAGCATCACCCGTCTGAAAGGGCCGCGACGGGGCCTTGCCACAGAGCATGTGTCACATTGTGTGGGTCAATAATTATTTCATTGTATTTCACTGGAGCAAAGATCTGTTGGTAGCCACACCATTA
Source organism: Callorhinus ursinus (assembly GCF_003265705.2). NCBI lineage: Eukaryota > Metazoa > Chordata > Mammalia > Carnivora > Otariidae > Callorhinus > Callorhinus ursinus. The sequence continues at coordinate 28,721,083 of NW_027397080.1, forward strand.
TTGTACGTGCCACTAAGAGTGAAAATGTGATCCAGTTAAACTGTGATTTACTATCTTCTTATCAACAATTATAAGAGCTCTCTTCTCAGAGATACTAAATTATAGAAAAATGGGTATCTGAAAAATAGCAACGTACAATGATACTAATTTAGAAAGGGCTGGTTCTCTCTCCTCCAGAGTCATAAGCCCTGTGCCGATTGCTGTTGCCAAGAAAACTTAACCAAGGAGCTTGTACTACAAAGAGAGAAAGCCCTGAACATGGCATTGGAGACCTGGGTCCTAGGCTTGGCACAATTTGCTATGTGAACTTGGACAAGTCATTTAATTTCCTTGAGCCTCTGTTTTTCATCTGTTCAATAGGGATGGTCATGGTCTCTTGCCTCATGGCATCGTGCGGGTTGAAGCTAAATTAAAGGAAAGAGCTTGGTAACTTCGTATCATTGATGTCGCTGGCACAAGCCACTGAGCAGGCCTGGTCACACCACACAACCCCCTGTGTAGAAGGGGTGGGCTGTGTTCTTTCTACCTTTGGACCTCGGATAATTAACACATTCTGTATCTCTCATAGCACACATTTGAAGAAGCAGAGAAAGGGTTTGATGAGACGTTGGCCAAGGAGAAAGGCATGAATCGGGATGATCGCATCCATGGAGCCTTGCTGATCCTCAACGAGTTGGTCCGCATCAGCAGCATGGAGGGAGAGGTGAGAAGCCATGTCAGAAGGGAGTTTGGATTCCCACGTGCCATTCTGTGAACAGGACAGGCGAGATCCTTGTCCTTACAGAGGATATGATGTAAGGGACACAGGCAATAAGCAAGTAAACAAGGTCATTTCAGAAAAGCACTAAGTCCTAGGAAGTAATGGGATGGAGGGTAGCAGGAAGGAGGGGTTGACTTCCTCTCTGGGGTGGTGCCATTTGAGCTGAGACCTGCAAGACGTGGAGGGGCGCGCTTTGCAGAGGGCAGGGAGATTGTGTTCCAGGTGGAGGCTTTGAGGTGGGAGAGAGTTTGAAAGTTCAGGGAACAGAAAGAAGGGAAATGTGGCTGGGGCACGAGAGCCAGGGAGAGAGGGGTGGGGCCAAATTCCAAGGCCTCGCGGTTCGTGGTAAACACTGGCTTTTATTCTCACTGCAAACCTCAGAGGTGTGTACACAGGGGAGTGGTGTGAGGGCCTCATTTTTCATAATCATTGGCGACTTGTGGGGCAAATCTTGTGCAGCAGCAGGAATGAAAGCAGGAGACTAGTTAAGGGGTGTGGTTAAACGTGCCAGCATTTTTGTTAGGGAAATAGCCCGGGAAAGAAAACGGAGCAGGGAGAGACTGGCAAGTCATCAGATGCAGGGCACAGCTGTCCCTAAGTGAACAAGACAGCAAGGGAAAGTGGGCTGGAAGCGTGCTAGGCCCCCGTGCAGAGCCGCCATGGGGGCCTCAGGCCACAGTTGGCTCTCAGGTGAGCCCTCCCCAGCATTCCTCCCACGTGCTGTCAGTGGCTAGAGGCAGCCGATGGCAAGCGTGGCCGTGGCGCAAACATGGTGACGTTTTCAGAGTTGCAGCAGGGGCCCTTGGTCAACTGCACTCCTTGTAGTTGGGGGTCCCGTTCTCCTGGCTGCCAGGGGGTCTATGGAGTAGCCTGGGCGGGTGATGGTGGTGGCCTCCACTGGTCTTGGCAGTGCAGACGCGGAGGAGATTCAGTGTCAGTCCGCTGGATGCAGGATACATTGGGAGTAGAGCTCCCTCTGTGAGTCTTCTATGGGGAGCGAGTTGGTGTGCAATTTTGTCCCAGGGCTTCTTGCTTTACTAGACCCAGGGGCCATTTGGTAATGGCGGTGCTGTCAGCACTGGGCAGCGTCTGCCGCTGTACGTGTAGAACCCAGGAGTCCAGCTTGGAATCCCCGCTCCTCTCTACTGTGTGACTTGGGTACGTTATTTTACTTCCTTTAGCCTCATTTTCCTAGTGTTAACGGGGATCTCATCCCACCTCCTTGGGCTCCTGTGAGGTTTCTAAATACAACTGACCCTTGAATGACACAGGTTTGAACTGCATGGGTCCACGTATACGTGGATTTTTTTCAGTAAATATGTTGGGAAATTTTTTGGAGGTTTGTGGCACCTCAACAAACTCAACAGATTAACCGAATAGCCTAGAAATATTGAAAAAATTAAGAAGTTAGCTATGTCACAAATGCACAAAATACAGGTAGATACTAGTCTAATTATTTACTACCACAAAATGTACACGAATCTATTACAAAAATTAGAAATTTACCTAAACTTACGCACACCAGCACTTACAGACTATACATGGCGCCGTTCGCAGTCGAGAGAAATGTGAACAAATATGAAGGTACAGTATTAAATCCTAACTGCATAAAGTCGACTGTGGGACACGCTGTCTTCTGCAGTAATTTCACAGCCAGCTCCTGTTGCTGTTGCTGTGAGCTCAAGTGTTGCTAGTGTCTGGTTAACACACTGCAGGGCTCATCTTCTGTGTGCACAGTTCGCCCCTCCAGTAAATTGCGCATCACAATAAAAAGTGCCCTGTCACACTTCTCATGTGTTTTTCATTGTGTTTCGTGCAATACTGTAAACCTTGAATAATACTGTGGAACCCGGACGAAGTGCCACGAGTGAGGTTCTTCCAAGAAGCAAAGTCATGATGTTATAAGAAAAAGTTGAATCGCTTGATATGTGCCGCAGATTGAGGTCTGCAGCTGTGGCTGCCCACCATTTCAAGATAAGTGAATCCAGCATAAGGACCATTGCAAAAAAAGAAAAGGAAATCCGTGAAGCTATTGCTGCATCTATGCCAACAGGCACAAAAATCTTGCACTTTTTGAGAAATCTCTTTTTATCTCATATTGAACATGCAGCTTTTATGTGGGTACAGGATTGCTGTAAGAAAGGCACACTTAAAGACCAATATGATTCGAGGAAAAGCGAAATCATTATCTGACAACTTAGAGCAAAAGGAAGGTGAAGGACTGAAAGCTAGAGAATTGAATGCCAGCAAAAGATGGTTTGATAAGTTTGAAAAGAGGTTTGACTTAAAAAAAGGTCAAGATAACAGGAGAAGCAGCTTCTGCTGACCAAGAGGCAGCAGATGAGTTCCCAGATGCCATAAAGAAGATCACTGAAGAGAAAGGATATGTGCCTGAAGAGGCTTTTAATGCAGACGAAAGTGCCTTACTCTGGAAAAGAAAATGCCACAGAGGACATTTATTAGGAGGAGCAGCAGGCACCAGGATTCGAGGCAGGAAGGGGCAGGCTAATTCTCTCATGCAACACAGTGTAGTTTACGATCAGAAGGCCCTTATCTATAAGTTGCTAACCCTGGAGCTTTGAAGGGAAGAGAGAAACACCACAAGAACTCTCTTTCTGGATTGGTTCCCTTAATGCTTTGTCTCTGAAGTTAAAGTACCTTGCTGGTAAGGGACCGCCTTTTAAAATCTTTCAGTATTGGACAATGCCCCTTGCAACCCAGAACCCCATGGGTTCAACACCAGAGTCATCGAAGCGGTCTACCTGCTCCCAAACACAGCGTCTCTAATTCAGCCTCTAGATCCGGGTCATGACCTTTAAGGCTCATTACACATGGTACTTTGTGAAAAGGATTGTCAACACTGTGGAAGAGAACCCTGATGGGAAGTCTGGAAGGATTACACCATTGAAAATGCCATTGTTGTAGAAAAAGCCACAAATGCCATGAAGCCTGAAACAAATTCCTCCTGGAGAAAAACCGTGGCCAGATCTTGCACGTGACTTCACAGAACTTATGACAGGGCCAGTCAAGGAAACCATGAAAGAGATTGAAAGAAAGTGGATATGGCAGAAAAGATGGGGGCTGAAGGGTGATACGGATCTTGGAAACTTTCAAGAGCTAATAGACACCACACCAGGGGATCGAACAGGAGATGACTTGAGGGAGGGGAGTGTTTCCGAACCGGTGCCGGACGATGAGGAAGACAACCTAGGAGAAGCAGTGCCAGGAACCAGGAGGGCTCTGATTATTTCAAGACTGCTCTTGATGTCTTTTATGACGTGGATCCTTCTGTGATGCAGGCACTGAAATGAAGCAGACCGTGGAAGAGGGATCAGTACTGTAGAAAGATGTTTTTAGAGAAATGAAAAAGCAAAAAAGTCAAACAGAAATTATGATGTATTTCTGTGAAGTTGCCCGGAGTGTGCCGTGTCTCCTGCCTCCCCTCCCACCTCTTCCGCCTCTGCCACCCCTGCAGCAGCAAGCCGGCCCCTCCTCTGCCTCAGTCTACTCACCATGAGACCCATGAGAATGCAGACCCTTCCGCTGAGCCACGTCCTGCTAGCGAATAGGAAAGAATCATCATGCCGTACAGCTAATAAACTTACCTATTATGTGTTTGTGAGTCTTTATATGAAAATCTGTTGACTGTATAGCAAGACTGTACGAGATGTTTTTGTGAATCGATCATGTGGAACCTCGTGTGCAAAGCCCGTGTGGAAGTGGACAGCCTGTCCCTGTGTGGGCGTAGGGTGAGTGATGTTTACTGTAAAGTTAAAGGTAATAATGTGTTGGTTTTCTTACCGTTTTGTAACTTTGCTTTCAAAGAATTTCATGGCCGTACTGTATACCTTTCTCGTAATTGGAGAAACTGCGTATCAGCCTATCATCGCAGGTAAGTGGGTTTTTAAAAAATGTATCAATCGGTGTTTCCAGTACTGTATTATGAATAGGACTATAATACCATACGCCATAAAAATTCAATGACGGCTCATTCATTCGTGCGTAGGCTAGGCTACCATGAAGCAGTTGTCTTGATGACACTAAGCTGCCGTAAAACAATCATATTGCTGCTTCTTGGTCATCGGTGCCTGCATCGTTCGTTATACCTGTAAATAAATACGATTTTCTTTTTCACATTATCTTTTCGTTTTTGCTGTCTGGTGTTAGTAATGCATATTAACATCTACATTGTTTTGCTTCAAATAAGACAGTATTCACGTAGGTACTGACATGATTCATCTTGTCAATAGATGACATACACTTAGGATATTGGTAAATACAGCATGGTACTGTAAATGTATTTTCCTTATGTTTCTCATAGTAACATTTTCCTTTCTCTAGCTTTCTTGTAAGAATACAGCATCTAATACACATACAAAATTTGTGCTAATCAATTGTTTAATATTGTTAAGACTCTGGTCAACAGTAGGCTGTTAGTAAAGTTTTAAGGGAGTCAGAAGTTACACATGGATTTTCTTTTACTTTTATTTATTTATTTATTTATTTTTAAAGATTTTATTTATTTGAGAGAGAGAATGAGACAGAGAGCAAGCACGAGTAGGGGGGAGGGGCAGAGAGGGAGAGAGAAGCAGACTCCCCACTGAGCAGGGATCCCAATGCGGGGCTCGATCCCAGGACCCCGAGACTGTGACCTGAGCCAAAGACAGACACTTAACCACCTGAGCCACCCAGGCGCCCCTACACATGGATTTTCGGCTGCATAGGATGTCTTTGCCCCTAACCTCCACGTTGTTCAAGGGTCGACTGTATACTTGAAGTGTCTGGCACAACACCTGATGGAGTGGGCATTCCATAAATGGTAGCCCTCAGAGATTTCCCCACCCAAGTATAATGTAGGCTTTCCACTGTAGCCTGTACAGCTGTGGGATCTCTGTTTTCTCCCAGGGAAACAGAACATCACCTAACTAAATTTAATTAAAATAGAATTTTGTACATTTTGTCAATTCTAAAGAACTATCCAAATGTAAGTATTATAATTTTGTAACTTGTTAATTCATTCAACAGATATTTATTGAGCACCTCCTGTGGGCCAGCTACACCAAGTCCTAAGAGCTAGAATAATACAGCAGTGAATAAAGCATTATATTCTAGCAGGGAGAGACAATACACAATTAAGTAAAAATAAATACAGTTGACCCTTGAACAACGCAGAGGTTCAGGCATCAACCCCCCCATGCAGTTGAAAATCCACGTATAACTTTTGACTCCCCCAAACTTAACTGTTAATAGCCTCCTATTGACCAGAAACCTTATCAATAACATAAACAGTCAATTAACACACATCTCGTATGTTATGTGTCTAATATACTGTATTTTTACAATAAAGTAAGCTAGAAGAAATAAAATGTTAAGAAAATCATAAGAAGGGGGGCGCCTGGGTGGCGTGGTCGTTAAGTGTCTGCCTTCGGCTCCAGTCATGATCCCAGGGTCCTGGGATCGAGCCCCGCTTCGGGCTCCCTGCTCATCAGAGAGTCTGCTTCTCCCTCTCCCACTCCCCCTGCTTGTGTTCCCTCTCTCGCTCTCTCTGTCAAATAAATAAAATCTTTAAAAAAAAAATCATAGGAAGGGGAAAATATGTTTACGGCACCGTACTGGATTTATGGGAAAACATCCACATGTAAGTGGACCGGTGCAGTTCATACTCCTGTTGTTCAAGCATCAGCTGTAGTGTATCATATGGTGATGAATGTTCTGGAGAAAAGTAGGGCAGGGAAAGGGACCAGGAGGTGCTAGCATGGATCAAGGATTACATTTCAAAATGTAACATTTGAGCACAGTTGTGAAGGAGGTAAAAAAGAGCCATACAAATAAAGACCTGGACAGAGCATTCCAGACAGCGGGTTCTGCAGACACGAAGGCCTCAAGGCGGGAGCTTGCTGCTTTTGGAGGGGAACCAGATAGCCACTGGGACTGAGCTATGTGACAGGAGAGAGGTGGTGGGAGATGGGGTCAGAGGAATACCTGGGGTAAGGAAAGGGGCACATCGTGTGGGGTCCCGGGAGCCACAGTACAGACCGTGTGTGTGAAGTGGGAAGCTGTTAGTAGGTTTTGAGCAACAGAGTGACATTTGACTCATGTTTCAGAAGGATTGCTGTGGCCGCCATGTTGAGTGGATTATCGGCAGGGCTCGGGCTGATGCCAGGAGTCCAGTTAGTAAGGAACAGCAGCAACCTTAGCAGAGGACTTTTGCAGTTTGCACCCTAGTGGAAACTGTGCAGGCCAAGCAGTGGCTGGATTCTGAATTTGGGACTGGGCGGGGGTGGTTCACTGAGAGAGAGAGGAGTCAAGGTTTTTGGCCTGCGAGACTGGGAGGATAGGGTGGCATTTGCTGAGACAGGAGGACTGAGGTGGAAGGAGCAGGTTTGGGGTAGAAGGTCAGGAGTTTGCTTCTGAATGTTAAGTTTGAGACACATGTTGGGTATCTGAGCAGAGAACTGGGTCTTTCTAGGGGGATTCTGGGCAGAGACACGGATTTGGGAGTCATCAGCACATAGCCATGACTTCAAGTCCCGAGACCGGGTGACTAGTTCCCCAGCAGAGCACTGGTGTCATTGGAGAAGAGGTAGGGCCTGGTACCTAAGGTCAGGAGATGAGCAACCAGGGGAGACCAAGGGGCAGCTGGTGCGGGTAGGGGAGGAAGGCCAGGAAAGCTCAGGATCCAAGAAGCCAAGGAAAAAAGTTTTCAAAGAGGAGGAAATACTAAGTTGGCTCAAACACTGCAGATTAGATACAATGAAGACTGAGAATTGACCATCCGATTAGCAGCATCAGAGTCCTTGGTGACCTTGATAAGAATAGTGCAGAAAATTTCTGAAAAGTGAGAGTATCTGTGTCGAGAACAGTATGGAAGTTGAGAAATGAATTGTTTGGACTGTTACTAAGCAGCGCTTTGAATAGGACGTAGATGTGAATTCTCAGCCAGTCAGGGTAGTCCCCACCAGCCACGGAATTCCTCGGATCCCGAGAAAATTACTTTCCCAAGTTGTTTCTGCCTGGGCTTCTGAAGAGAGGAGCCTGGCCTCGCCAGGACCCTGGCGTGGGGCTGCCCGACACCCTCGCCAGAGGCTTCGTGGCCACAACCTTAGGTCTGGAGTTACAGCCATTTGCAACTCAGCTTTCCCAAACCAAGGGAGCGGTCCTCCGCAGCCAGCCCCCTGCTGCTGCTGCTTCATCATTCGGTAGGTGGTGCTCTTCTGCCTGAATTGGAATAAAACCAGGCCCCCTGCAAGGTTCTGGGGAAATCCAGGAAGATGAGGAGCAGGCACCCCCCACTTTGAAAATAGTTCCCCTTCAGGGTGGGGCAGATGAGTCGCTCTGTAGACCCCACAGTAGCTAGGCAAATGGCACTTGTGAGTAAAGCTGATCCCCCACCCCCCATACAGCGCCTGAGAGAAGAAATGGAAGAAATCACACAGCAGCAGCTGGTGCATGACAAGTACTGCAAGGACCTCATGGGCTTCGGCACGAAACCTCGCCACATTACCCCCTTCACCAGTTTCCAGGCTGTCCAGCCCCCGCAGTCCAATGCCTTGGTGGGACTGCTGGGGTACAGCTCTCACCAAGGCCTCATGGGGTTCGGGGCTTCCCCCAGCCCAGCGAAGTCCACCCTGGTGGAGAGTCGGTGTTGCAGAGACCTGATGGAGGAGAAATTTGATCAGGTAAGTGGCGAGGGGACTCCCCCCCGCCCTCCCCTGCCAAGCTTCATGCTCCCGCTCCCTCACCAACCCTGCGCCCTCCTCCTTTAGGTGTGCCAGTGGGTGCTGAAATGCAGGAATAGCAAGAACTCGCTGATCCAGATGACAATCCTTAATTTGTTGCCCCGCCTGGCCGCGTTTCGACCTTCTGCCTTCACAGGTGAGGATGTCCACGGACATGTCGTGTCATTCCCTGTTGAAATCAAACAGAAGTGATTCCCAAGAGTCATGTCTACCTTTTGTTTGAAGCAACGCCAGCCTCGGGGCTCGTCTCTGGCATCTTTGCCTCCTGTCTGATTTCAGCTGGGTCTCATTCAGGGTTGCTACAGATGTCACGGGAAAAATCAGAGTGCAGGCAGAGAGGCTGTTCTGGAGCCAAGCAACTTGGCATGTGTGGAAGACAACAAGTTGGTGACAGGCTTCAAAGAGACCAAAGAAGGGCAGTTTGGGTTTAGCTACTCTGCAGCAGCCTCTCTGGGGCAGGGAGGATGCAGTGACCGTCCTGCTTCAGCCCCTGGTTACCCACCTGCCTCACCGCTCAGAGGGAGCAGGGCCTGGAGGTTTCAGAGGCAAGTTTCAGGGATGACGGACTGTGGTTTCCCATATTCCTGCCCTGGTTGCACTGGGCAGTGAGACTCCCTGGCTCCTGGAGGGGCCCCAGCTCAGGTGCTGGCTTCTCCCCATGGCCTTCCTGGGTGACTCCTGCTGGGAGTACTTTCTTCCCCCTTCCTTTAGAGTACCCAGCTGTGGGAAGGCTTTGGCATCTGACCTGGGATGAATCTGGCTTCTGTCCTTAACTGTGAGGTTTCAGACAGGTTATTTGACCTTCCTAGGCCTCCACTTCCTGACTTGTCAGTGGAGAATAACAGTCCTTGTCTTGCAAGATGAACTGCATTAATGCCTGAACAGCTCATCCAAATGGCAGAGTAAGCCCCAGTAGATGGAAACCATTATTCTGCTTTTACTGCCCCCCTCTCCCTCCTTCAAATCCATTTTAGAAGTAAGGTCAAGGTTAAAAATTGTAATAATACTCCAGTTGCCTGTTCATACTTAATATCCTTATCTTACCTCCCTACTTGCTGAGTGGAGAAACCCCATCTCGAACATCTTTTTGCACCTCACTGCGGTGCACATTTCCTGTGCTTAATAAGCATTCAGGAGCAAATGAGAGCCAGGAGTGGAAGTAGAAGGTCAGCCCGACCCTTCGCAGATGCCGTTCCCTAGCACACACACTCATTTCACACCACCCAATTCAGACGAAACGGGAAAAATGCATGGTTGGCGTGAAATGTGCTGTGTGTGACGAGAATGTGTTGAGTAAGGACGAGACAATTAGCCACATAAAATCAATGAACCAGAGAGAAATGATATCATGAAAATCACCCATATTTTTTTCAGTTTTCCATTCTTCCTACCTGGTACCCAGCAGCTATTCTCCTTTTTAATGACCAGACATGCCCTTGTTCAGTAGAGCTTTAAATAACCGTGGTTTGAAAGTCTGTGGTTCAAAAGAAAGTAATAATTAGGCTGAATTTGATGAAAGTCTGGCATGTTGGGGAAGCAGTTACCCCAGTAAGTTCAAAGGACCGCCTAGGAGCAGCATGCCAAGGCCAGAGGGCCCCTAGGTGTATTCTTTTGATGTGGGTTTTTATTGTTTTATTAAATAATATACTAAAATGTGTCATTGAAATTCAGCCTGGGCAGCCCCCGTACATGTGGCCTCATGGGGAAAGTGCCACTTTTTTAAAGCTTGCAGCTTGGAAGTCATTGCTCGAACTTCCCAATGATGTAATTTTTGGCCATATCAAAAACATGCTAAGATTGGGCTGGAACCTCAAACAATTCCTAGTCTCTTAGGGTGCTAAATCGGGCAAAGGATGTCACCCTCTTGATTTAGGCTCCTTTCCTGCTGAAATGCTGTCCCTGTGCAGAAGTCCCATTTTCCCCATGGATGTGCTCTGATTTTAAGGTTTACATACATCACCTTACTCTTCTGTTTTCAAGCCCCAGAGTGCTTTGACCATGAGAGCCATGAAAGAAGACCTTTCTCGTTAGAGTAAATGCAGGGAGGCATCTATGCTGTTTGGGACTCCACTGCCTCCTAAATGAGCTTCTGGGGGCCCTCAGCACCCCTCACTTTCTAATGGATGTGTGGTCTTGCCTTCTCTGCTGCTGTGTATGTTCTGCTGGTGCATGGACTTGAGGCCAGCAAGACGGAAGGGAAAAATAGAAGAGACAAAAATCAGGAAATTCCAACCTTTGGAGGAGTAATAACACTTTCCCTTAAATTACCCAAGAAGGGGCACCTGGGTGGCTCAGTTGGTTAAGCGACTGCCTTCAGCTCAGGTCATGATCCTAGAGTCCCGGGATCGAGTCCCGCATCGGGCTCCCTGCCCAGCGGGGAGTCTGCTTCTCCCTCTGACCCTCTTCCCTCTCGTGCTCTCTATCTCTCATTCTCTCTCTCTCAAATAAATAAATAAAATCTTTAAATAAATAAATAAATAAATAAATAAATAAATAAATAAATAAAGTGCCCAAGAATCGCCTACCTGCACACATTGGCTGATGGAAACTTAGTGAAGATACACTTGTGGCTTCCCAAATTACAGATTAAATCTTGTTCTATTAAATAGAACTATAACAGAAATCTCTGGGTAATAGCAAAGTGATTTCCAGGCCTAAGCTGAATAGAGTGGCCTGTTTATTGCAAACAGTATTCAAAATTACTTTAAATTTCAATATAATATAAAATAGTTTAGATGATCATCTCTTTGTTTTTAAGCAAGATTTAACATATATTTCTTAAGAGCATGTAGTTTTTCCCTCAAAATATAGCACTAATGGGGACAATTATACAATGTTATTGTTTTGGAGACGCTTTAAGATTTTTTTTTAATTAAAGTGGAAAAAATCTAATATTTCTAATATTTCCAAAAGATGTATCTGAGGAGTGATTATTAAGCATAAGACTTTGGTTAATACATCCTCTAAATTCTTCTTTACTTTTTTCCAACAGGCTCTCTTAATTTATTCTTTTTTGTTGTTGTTGTTAAGATTTGCTTATTTGAGAGAGAGAGAGCACAAGCAGGGGAGGGACAGAGGGAGAGGGAGAAGCAGACTCCCCGCTGAGCAGGGAGCCCGACTCAGGACTCGATCCCAGGACCCTGAGATCATGACCTGAGCCAAAGGCAAATGCTTAACTGACTGAGCCTCCCAGACTCCCCTCTCTTAATTTATTCTTAAATTTAAGTGTTTCATTATTTTTTTTTAAAGATTTTATTTATTTATTTGACAGAGAGAGAGACACAGCGAGAGCAGGAACACAGGCAGGGGGAGTGGGAGAGGGAGAAGCAGGCTTCCCGCCAAGCAGGGAGCCTAATGCGGGGCTCGATCCCAGGACCCTGGGATCGTGACCTGAGCCGAAGGCAGATGCTTATCGACTGAGCCACCCAGGCGCCCCAATTTAAGTGTTTTCTAGGAACTCTGACCTTTGATATATATACCAACCCTGACCTTGAGCCATATGCTTTGTCTTTTTTGTGATCAGATACCCAGTACCTCCAAGACACCATGAACCATGTCTTAAGCTGTGTCAAGAAGGAGAAGGAACGTACAGCAGCCTTCCAAGCCCTGGGGCTACTTTCTGTGGCTGTGAGATCTGAGTTTAAGGTCTATTTACCTCGTGTGCTGGACATCATCCGTGCAGCCCTACCCCCTAAGGACTTTGCCCATAAGTAAGCATCTCTATTGTGATTTCACTTTCCACCCCCATTTGGCTGGGGAGAAGGATGCTCCATCCCAGTTTCCATGGAGCTTAAGCCCATTCTCCACATCACTAAGCTCCAGAGTGTAGCAAATCATACAAAGCACAACCCTTCCTCAGTTGAGTGCCAGCCTTTTTCAAATGAAGTGATATATATATAAATATTTGGGGAGGTTGAATACCCTGTGAACACGTTAGATATCAGTGCTGTTTTCAATATTATTATTAACTGGGAATCTCCTAGTTTTGCTCTTTTCTCTGGTTTTCAAAGGTCTTTTGATGTAAGGCCTAAAGAGAGAGCTTCTGGACTGGAACTGAAGAGAACTAATGGTCACTTTTTCCTTGTCACTGAAGTTGGGTGCATTATTCCATCCCTTGAAACCTCCCAGTGAATAAAATAGAAGAAAAACCTTCACCGCACAAGCTGGAGAGGCCAGGGTGTCTCCTCTAAGTCTCGGGGGGTCAGTGTCGACTAAAGCTGTGTTTTGATCTTTCTCTGTGTTAGTAGCAAGGATAGGTCTGGTGAAGGGATAAGCCTTCCCATTCTAAAGCCCAGGCTTCTCTTTGTGGGGGAGAATTTCTTTCCATATGATGGATGTACCCTACCCCCTGGTCCCTGATATACACATTGTTCAGTTTGCTTCCTAAATAGGTACCTTGGCCAGCACCACGCTAACCCTTATTGTGCCTTGTGTGATTCAGAAAGGGGCCCTTTCTCAAGATACATGACTGCCATCTGCTGGATTGTTGTAAATTCAAATCTACCGTGTGTCTGGTGTGATGGGCCCCCTAGAATTGTGCAGTAGATAACCTGCACACCAGCAAATTGTGGCCCTGCCTGGATCACTTGCCCTCCTTGCCCCAAGGCGATTTTGAGTTGGGACATCACACGATGTCATTGTGTCTGAAGTAGCCACTTTTGGTCCCCTGCAGGAGACAGAAGGCCATGCAGGTGGATGCCACAGTGTTCACCTGCATCAGCATGCTGGCCCGGGCAATGGGGCCAGGCATCCAACAGGATATCAAGGAGCTGCTGGAGCCCATGCTGGCAGTGGGACTGAGGTGGGTATCAGAAACCTGAGCTGCTCCTGTCTTGCGTAGTAAGAGCCTTGGCCGGCGGCATCGGGACAGCACTGAAAGAGTGGGGCATGGGTGTTTGCTCGTTAAATTGGATAGGCAAGAGAGCTCACGCTAAACACACGGGCTGGTTTTGCATCCTGGTTCCATCTCTGGTTAGCTGTGTTGTCCTGACCAGTTACTTAACTTCTCTGAGCCTTAGTTTTCTCACCTGAAAAGCGGACACAATAGCAGCTCCTGTTGTCCAGGGTTGTCAAGGGGGTAATGGGAAAGAGTTCATGAAACAGGCACTCTGGGCACTGGGCCTTGCACATAAGAAGTGCTCGGCTGATGTTTGTAGCTGTTGTTTATGTTATCATTGGGAAACTGCCTGGCTTTTCTGGCTTTAGTTCTCTTTATCTATAAAATAAGGATGATGCTCTTTGTTTGCTTCCCAGATTGTTTATTGAGACTTGGTCTTCAGCAGTGGCTAAATTACATTAAGCAAGTCCTGGCAAAGACCAGAAATTCGTAGATTGTTTTGAAATCTCTGACCAGGCCAAGAGAGTTCAGGACATTTCTTCTATTTTATAGTATCCTTTCTACTTTAAAGACCAAGCAGTGATGGGCCAAATCCCCTTGCTGGACAAGAAAGGCTGTTTCTTCTCTAGAACAGACAGATGTCTTGTCCAGCGCCATAGGTGCCTGGTTTCCTTCCCCTCAGCCCTGCCCTCACTGCTGTGCTCTACGACCTGAGCCGTCAGATTCCACAGCTGAAGAAGGACATCCAGGATGGGCTTCTGAAGATGCTGTCCCTGGTCCTGATGCACAAACCCCTCCGGCACCCGGGCATGCCCAAGGGCCTGGCCCATCAGCTAGCTTCCCCTGGCCTCACAGCCCTGCCTGAGGCCAGCGATGTGGGCAGCATTACTCTTGCCCTTCGAACCCTTGGCAGCTTTGAGTTTGAAGGTAAGAAATTGCAGCCGCTCTTGCCAAGACAGTGAGTGTTGCTGGGAACCCCAAGAAAAGAATGAGGGCACCTAGAAGTCCTGGGTCTTGGCTGGGGATCCTGGAGACCAGCTAGCTGATCCTGTAGCAGCTCAGCCTCCTGGGCTCTTTGCATGTATTGTTAATTTCTCCTCTCTGTTTCTTCGTCCCATCCTGCGTTTGGGGGCAGATGGCGTTCAGGGAAATTATGCATTGATCCAAGGAATTAATGCTTCAGAGATGAGAAAGTCAGAGATGGAGCTCCATCCCCCCATGGTCATGAAGCTGAGATGGTATTTAATGCTTTAAAATGTTTAAGCCAGAGGCTTTTAGGTATTTCCATTTCTATGGCAGTGTGATTTTCAAGAGCGCTGTACTGTGTAGTTCAGTGTGGAGTTCTAAGCTGCAGATAAACCCACATCAGTGCCCTAGGGAGATCTATTTCAGGAGAGAAAAATGGATACTTTTGAAATTTAAAATCATGCAAGTGGCAGTGATCAAGACTGCAGGGAAACAAGCAAGTACAAAAAGCCTAAATGTGCCATCTGAATGCTTATAGCCATCTGTGGTTTCCCTCTTGTAGCTCCTCCTCTTGCACTGATTGACACCCAGGATAATGTATTTCTAATGAATAGAAAGTAGCTATATTTTAAACCCAGCCTACACCAGACTTTGTTTTGGTATTCAAATCTGGGAACTGAAATAGACAAGGTAAATTTGATCAAGAATTGTTTTAGTCTCTGGGAATACAAAGGTTTGGGTCAGAATAAAACAAAATTATTCATTCTTTGAAGGAAATAAAGGATTAGGTTGGGGGGTGGCTGGAATGCCTTTTTTTGTGTCTCCCTGCTCCGCCTCCCTTTTGCCTCTCTGCTGATCGGAAACCCATTTGTTACTTTTTTTAAGAGAAGCGTTCTGGGTCAGTGTCTTGTTGAAAATTGAATTCGTAGCCATGAAATGAAAAATGCAGCTAGCTAGTTGTAGATCTACCATCCAGAGCAGCAATGTTAATTTTGTTTTCTCTCTGCCTTTGTATCCAGGCCACTCTCTGACCCAGTTCGTCCGCCACTGTGCAGATCATTTCCTAAACAGTGAACACAAGGAGATCCGCATGGAAGCTGCCCGCACCTGCTCCCGCCTGCTCACGCCCTCCGTCCACCTCATCAGTGGCCACGCTCACGTGGTCAGCCAGACTGCAGTGCAAGTGGTGGCAGATGTGCTCAGTAAACTGCTCGTGGTTGGGATAACAGATCCTGGTACGGTTTATGAGACAGAAGCAGTCTAGGGGAATTTATGCGCCCGGGGCAGTTGGAATTAGCCAGTTACATTGCATGGCCTCTCTAGATATTTTCAGACTCAGCCAGCTGATGTCCAGCTGATGTCTCTGCCAAAGCGCTGGGCTTGGCTACTCCAGCCTATTGGTGTAACAGAATCTGTCTTTAATTCTGTTGTCTTTGCTCCTATGAGTAGAGAAAAGATTTGACAAGTGAGATGAGAGAAAGGTACGTGGCATCCTCTTACTAGGCCGGAGGTAGTGGGGACAGAAACTGGGAAATGACCAGAGGGGTGATGGCATCGAAGAGGCGTTCAAAGGCATAATTGCTCTTGCAGACCCTGACATCCGCTACTGTGTCTTGGCATCCCTGGATGAGCGCTTTGATGCACACCTGGCCCAGGCAGAGAATTTACAGGCCCTGTTTGTGGCCCTGAACGACCAGGTGTTTGAGATCCGGGAGCTGGCCATCTGCACCGTGGGCCGGCTCAGTAGCATGAACCCGGCCTTCGTCATGCCTTTCTTGCGCAAGATGCTCATCCAGGTAATGGTGTGACAGTCAGACCTAGAGGCAATGGGAAAGGGACTGTCATTGTGAGAGCGGTTTGGGGAAAGAGAGACGAGGACCGGGAAGGGGGAGAAAGGTCGAGATACCTGGTAAAAGCCACCTTTGGCTCCAAGAGTCCATGTTTTCCCAGCTTTGCAGTCGCAGTTCCAGTGCTGATCACCTTGTAAGCCTCTTGGCAGTATGACTCCAGGGGCCCTCTCCTCCCAGGCTAACCTCTTCTGCAGCTCTTCTCTTGTTCCTGGCAAGTCACCAGAGATTCCACTTCTTGGCCCTCTCCACTCAGTCTGCTGCAGATGGTGTCAGTTTTCCCAGCACCTCTCTGTCCTTCCGCTCTCCTGCTCTTGCTGATGCCAGGTCAGGCACAGAGGCCAAGGATGAGAATGGTTCCAACATTGCTTCTCATGGTCATTGCCCCTGGTCTGTGGTCCCTGGCTTTCGTTCTTAAATGTCAGATGCCAAGCTAAGCTGCTGGACTAGAATCAAAGGTAGCTTCAAATTGGCCTTGCTGTTCGATCTACTAGGATTTTTCTTTTTTTTAAGTAGGCTCCACGCTGCAAGTGGGGCTCAAACTCACAATCCTGAGATCGAGAGTTGCACGCTCCACTGACTGAGCCAGCCAGGCGCCCCAGAATTTTCGATTCCTGCTAAAACCTAACTGCCCAGTTTTTGTCTCCGCCTACCCACATAAGTTGTCTGGCCTCCTTGCGAGTGGTGCATGGTCCAGTCCTTCCTGCCTCGAGATCTTTCCACCCACCTCTTCTGGGTCTCAGTGTGCTTCACCCAGTCCTTTCCTGTCCCCCGACCCCACCCTGTCCCTCCCTCCCGCTCTGCTTCCTGACCCACCCACATAAAGAACGTAAACACAGAAATATCATTAACATACGGAACTTTCATCCTAGAGAAATGTCGTGTATTCACAATCATAACTAAAGTGACTGTAATATCATCAGTCAAAGAACTAGAGGATTATATTACGTTGGCACTTCTGTTTGTAGCCTAACGGTTTATTTCTTCAGCTGCTGGCCTGTGATAGGAGTGCCTATCCTTTTAAGTCTTTTTTTAAAAATACCTAAGGTTTTGGGAAGGAAAACAAATCATTGTTGAGCCTGCCAGCCCAAAATCCTGCTTAAAGAAGCTTGATATAGAAATATCTCCTAATGAGAATATCAGTGTGTTCATTCAGTCAATAGATGTTTTGGACATCTTCCAGGTTCCAGGTCCTCCTGGGTGCTGGAAACACTGGCGAACAAGCCAGGCATGGCCTGTGTCTGCTAGAAGGTTACAATAAGCTGCCGGGCTATCAGGCCATCTCATTTTTCCTGATACTGGAGAATGTGAAGCACCATTGAATGAATTTACCATACACTGAGCTTAGCCCTTGAAACCCCCGAATTTTTTATTTTTCTTGTTTTCAAATGTGGATACAGACCTTCACAAGTTGAATCACATATTTGCATGCCTTGGTAAGGGACATTACCTAAATGTGCTTTGGCCTTTTCCTCATGCCTCTCGATCATCAGAGGGGGCGTTGGGTATTGTTCTGAGGGCGCAGCGATCCTCGCTGGCTCTGGAGGTGAATTTGGGAACCTTTGATTTGGCCCCTGGTGCTCCAAAGATTGGCACTCTCCTCTCAGGCATCTGTTCCCTGCCTGCCAGCCATCTCCTGGCTCACGTGGGTCTGTTCTCAGCATCCCTCTCTGTCCACTCTCACTGCTGTCTGCTGTGACGGGGGAAAACAGGCTGCTGGGGGGATCCAGAAAGTCAGGATTATTAAATCAATAACCTAAGACAAAATATATTATTAAATTGTAGACTCCTCCTCTGGGTAGCTGAGTTAACATGCACTTTTCTCACGGTTCAGAGATTTCCTTCTGGTAACTTCAGCTCGCCAGAAGTCTGTCTATATTAAGTTGTTTATATCTGTGTCACGATGAGTAGAACGTGCTGATTTACTGGTGTTTTAAGGATGTCAGAACAAACATGTTATTTCTGTTCATCAAGGTCCAAGGGGATTCTGTTGATACAATCCCTCACTGTTTGGGTTTATCTAGATGTCCCTGAAACCACTACTGAGTATTAATATTTCTTTCAACAGCATAGCTGTTCTGTTCTTGATTCTTTGTCATTATTTATAGGCCCCCTTAGTGATTTGCTGTCCAGACAAAGATTTTTCTCGGAGAGAGCCCTTCTCTCGTTCCTCATTTCTGCAGACCCCCGCTCTCGCTGTCCCCGTTGGTGTTCCCAGCCCCCTGGGCCTGTGCCGTACTGTTAAAGTTGTGCTTGGGGACAGCTGGGGGACCATGGGGGCTGGGGCACTGTGGGGACTGGGGCTGGCTTCCAACAGTCTTTCTTCCCACCACTGCTGTGTCCCTGACTGTTGGCCTTTGTGGAGGATCCAGCAGCTACTTGATCCGCATGCAGTTCTGGTTCCTTCCTCTGGTTCCCTGCCATGTTTCCCCTTTTATACACCGTTCCTCTCTAGAACTTCCTTTACCATACGGGCCTTTCTTCCCTGCAGATTCTGACGGAGCTGGAGCACAGCGGCATTGGAAGAATCAAAGAGCAGAGTGCCCGCATGCTGGGGCACCTGGTCTCCAATGCCCCACGGCTCATCCGCCCCTACATGGAGCCCATTCTGAAGGTAGCTCACAGAAGCTAGAGACACTGGCACTCTCTCTCCGGGTCATCTTATGTCCGCTTCTTTGAGACAGTGGAAGTGTTTCAGTAGATAATTTCTTCGGCCCCAGGCTCGGGGTCAAGGGCCACATCAAGCATTCTCAGAAAGAATAGTGAAAATCTCACCGATTGCAGGAAAGGGCTCTCTTTTTATAAGGGATAAGATACAGTGCTTCAAGCACATCATCAAATGTGCTTGGAAAGGAGAAGTAGGTAGATAGTGGCATAAAGTAGTTCCCTCAAAATGAAAAAAATTCGCTTTAAAATCTGAGTATGTTAGAGGCTTGTGAAATCTTTGAAAACTTATGTGAATCTGGCAAATGATCAGATACCATTTGAGAAGGCATGGGAAGCATTTTTAAATCATGGTGTTTCTTAGCTTTCTCATATATCTAACTGAGCTCAGTATGGAGAAAAGTTTTAGAATCCACATTCTGGAGAAATTCTGGATTCTCAAAGCCTAAAAGTAACTTATCTAGGATTGAAATGGTCTCTCGGGTGAATTTTACTTATGTAAAAGAAAGGTTTCTAGTAGATTCTGTTCTGCATTCGTTTTTATCATACCTTCTTTTCATAGGCTTTAATTTTGAAACTGAAAGATCCAGACCCGGACCCAAACCCAGGTGTGATCAATAATGTCTTGGCTACAATAGGAGAATTGGCTCAGGTAGGGGGACAACTGCTTTTTCCATAGGATGGAAAGAATACTGTTTAGTCTCTGAGGAAATCAAAATACTTTGTAATGCCATAATCTCTAACCTTACCTACCACCCTGTTTTTCATTTTGTAGGTTAGTGGCCTAGAAATGAGGAAATGGGTGGATGAACTCTTTATTATCATCATGGACATGCTCCAGGACTCCTCTCTGTTGGCCAAAAGGCAGGTGAGTACTACTCCTCCCAGACTGAGCAGAACAGGCCCCTGGGAGGTCAGGGCCCTTGCCTCTCTTCGTCACTTAGTTAACCCAGAGCTTGGCACATAATAAGTACTCAGAAGTATCTGTTAAGTAAAATGAAGAAAGATCTGGAACCAGAATTAGCTGTCGTCCTGACCTGGAGTCACTTTCAGTAATCATCAGGGCTGGCCAGTGGCCTTTCCTCTAGATAAAAGAAAATCCAGATTATCTATCAGAGCCCCAGCCCCTAGAGGGAAAGAGAAAGCCTGAGCCTGTGGCTGTAGAGGCAAGTAGAGCTTCAGCACACTCTTCCCCAGCCCTGGCTTCATTTTGTTTGGTCACCGAGTTCATTAGGTGACTAGACTAAAATTAAGAACAATCTTAATTTCCTTTTAAGTCGGATTTCTCCTGTTAATCACTCAGGATGTGGAAGGACTGGGTATTTCCTTTGAGAATGGTGGGGCTCTTCTTTTATTTTTTATTTTTTTTAGGATTTTATTTATTTGACAGAGAGACACAGCGAGAGAGGGAACACAAGCAGGGGGAATGGGAGAGGGAGAAGCAGGCTTCCCGCCGAGCAGGGAGCCTGATGCGGGGCTCGATCCCAGGATCCTGAGATCATGACCTGAGCCGAGGGCAGAC
Organism: Callorhinus ursinus; assembly: GCF_003265705.2. Classification (NCBI taxonomy): domain Eukaryota; kingdom Metazoa; phylum Chordata; class Mammalia; order Carnivora; family Otariidae; genus Callorhinus; species Callorhinus ursinus. Next base: position 28,741,418 of record NW_027397080.1, read on the forward strand.
GCTTAACAGCTGAGCCACCCAGGCACCCTTCTTTTATCTTTTTATCCAGTGATTGTTGCTTTGGTTTGTGGCCTTGATTTTACACCCAGACTCTCAAGGATTTCTGTAAATGGTTAGTGCCTCTCCTGGAAACTTCTTTTCTTGGAAAAGCCTCTAACACTTTATTGCAATCATTAAACAGTACAAACCATGCTTTCTCTTCTCTCTTACTGGCTCAACAAACCACGTGATCTGTTGTTTGTCCAGGTGGCTCTGTGGACCCTGGGACAGTTGGTGGCCAGCACTGGCTATGTGGTGGAGCCCTACAGGAAGTACCCCACTTTGCTTGAGGTCCTTCTGAATTTTCTGAAGACTGAGCAGAACCAGGGTACACGGAGAGAGGTAGGGAACATGGCAAACTTGGTTCTTTAAAGACTTTGCTGGAAGAATGGAGAGAGATTGTGGCATTAACATGCTCTGACTGAGTCTTGATTAGATGTCCTATCCTCCGTTTTGTTCTTCTAGCTGGTCATTCAGGTACGAACTGGGTGTCATGGAACGTGAGAGGACTAGTCATGAAACCTGTTGTCGTCAGATGTTGTGATGAATGTTTTCTTTTTCCCCTCCCCTTTCCCACCCAGGCTATCCGTGTGTTAGGGCTTTTGGGGGCCCTGGATCCCTACAAGCACAAAGTAAACATTGGCATGATTGACCAGTCCCGTGACGCTTCTGCTGTCAGCCTGTCTGAATCCAAGTCAAGTCAGGATTCCTGTAAGTTGAGGGGAACCATGAGAGACTCGCCAAGTTCCTACGTCACAAAGCCCCTTGCTAGCTGTGTTTAGAAAGAGCCTTGGGCTGGCTAACAAATTATAGCATATTGGCTCACTTCATGACTTCTGAATGGAAAGTCAAGTTTCCTCTTGAATCACAATAGGGATGCTGCTTCCTGGTGTGTCCAGAGTCCTTACATCTGTCCAGATTCTTTGTCAGGGGTCAATAGGCCAAGTCTGTACCCACCTTTTGGTGCTGATGAGAGATGTGAATTATCACCCCATCACTTCTGTTCATCTCTCATTCTTTGTTAGTGCTTCTTTGATGTTTTCTATTCTCATGGCACCCAAGGAGGAAGAGGGTAGATTTTATTCTCCCAGTTTTAATTGCTAGGGAAACCCTGAGGCCAGGCTCAGGGGCATAGAGAACCTGGTAGCAGTCAGAATCCAGGGCTCTTTTTTCATCAGCTGTTCTGGCCTTGGAGCCACTCTGCCTTTTGACAAGTAGCCTGAGAGATTGGGTAGGGTATGGGGCTACGGCAGGTTTTTCTAGACTTAACCCATTGTTCATGAGGGCGGGCTTATTTCCGAAACAATGAAAAGTTTAGCAGTGGCTCTCCCAGCCATTCCAGCAAAATGTTATTTTTCCCAAAATAATTTGTTTCGATAAGACCAGTGCTCTAACCCCTGAGCTATGAAGTCTTCTCCTCAAAATAATTTGCTTCTAAACTCTATGGATGGAATCCTGTTGCTTCCAGTTCTTCTGTATAGTAGAGAAGCATAGCTCTGACGTTACCTTTCGGACCCAGGGCGGTCAGGAGCAGAGTCTGAGCCCAGTCCCTGCAGGTTTTGTCCTTGCTCGGCATCGCCGGTCCAGTCTCTCGGCTGGTCTAGTTCTTGGCCTCTTCAGTGCACCACTCACCCTCCCCGCACCAAGTCTTTGAGAGCCTCGCTGTTCAGGTCAGCTAGCATTTGCCGCTCCCTCATCTGAAGTCCGTAGGGGGACCGAGCAGCTGTTGGACAGATGTTAGCCTAATTTGATTCCCTTTACTTTCATTTGGGGAAGTAATTATTTTTATTGATGGTTTCAACTACAAAGTTGTCAACTGTAATGATAAGGAGAGAAGTTAAACATAGCAATTTAAAGAAAACCCATCATGTACCGTTTTAGGCTTTTGTGGTCGGGGTAATAGAACAGCCAAAAGCTCTTGCATTCTTCATGGTGAGAGCCTGTTCATGGGTTCCTAATACAGCCTGTATTCCCCATGAATGCTGAATGACGGTCTGCTGTTTGTTGTTAGCCAGGTTCTGCTCCGAGTCAGAGTGATGGCATGTATAGCTCGTGATTATTGCCATTGTTTTGTTCTAGCCGACTACAGCACCAGCGAGATGCTGGTCAACATGGGCAACCTGCCCCTGGATGAGTTCTACCCCGCTGTGTCCATGGTGGCGCTGATGCGGATCTTCCGAGACCAGTCCCTCTCGCACCATCACACCATGGTTGTCCAGGCCATCACCTTCATCTTCAAGTCCCTGGGCCTCAAGTGTGTGCAGTTCCTGCCGCAGGTCATGCCCACATTCCTCAATGTCATTCGGGTCTGTGACGGGGCCATCCGGGAAGTAAGTAGCTAAAACCCCACCCCTGCTCCTGAGCCCCACTTCCTACCAATGCCCACTGTTGGCTGTTGGGCCGGGTACCTCCCCTCCCCCTAACTCCTAAGCCCTGAGGGTACAGGTTCAGTTTCCTGGGTTATCCCCTCAGAATGGCTAAACGATGACTGTGTGTGTTGGGGGGGGCGGCGTGTACCTAGAGTTCAGTGCAGTTGTCCAGTAGAATGTCCCACTTGTGTGAACTTGTTGCTTCCTTGTAATTAGATTGAAGTCCATCATGTCCATCATTTTTAGTGAGAATATTACAGAGGTGACATTGCCTACCTCTTAACCAGATCTTGTAACGTCAGCTTCTCCCATTAGTGTTGATCCTGAGTTTGAGCACGTGGTTAAATTGGTCTCTGTCAGAGCTCTCCGTTGTAAGGTGCCTTTTTCTTGAGTCATTAAGTAATCTGGGGGTGATACTTTGAGACTGTGACAGTCCTGTTCCCTGACTATCTTTGACCCAGTGACTGAGCAACTGTGGATGATCCTTGCCTGAATCCGTTGTCACACTGGTTGCAAAGTAAGGACTTTCTAGTTCTACCATTTCTTCTCCTTTTAACAGCTGGCCCTTTCCTGTAAGGTAGAAATTTACCCCTTTCCCTCCCTGTTTCTCCCTTTTGCTCTCTTTTCTTTCTCTAAACTACACAACTGGCAGAGTAGTTCTGTGATTATTTACCTATGCCACTACTGGCAGCAAACCTCAATAAAACTCAAGGGGGCGCTTTTTTTTTTAAGATTTATTAATTTGAGAGAGAGAGAAAGAGAGCATGTGTGTGGATGAGCAGGGGAAGGGGCAGAGAGAGAGGGAGAGAGAGAGAATCTCAAGCAGACCCCTGCTGAGCATGGAGCCCTGGCTCAGGGCTTGATCTCAGGACTTCACGATCATGACCTGAGCCGAAATCAAGAGTTGGACGTTCAACTGTCTGAGCCACCCAGGTGTCCCTTGAATTAAATTTTTAATCAGTTTTATATGGTGATTAACATAACAATAAAAATTTTAAAAAATGAAAAAAATTTTTTAATCAGTTTTTTCCTTTGTGATTATATATTCAATTTGATGTACGTTTAGAGTAAATGGTATCTTTTTAGAAAGTATATTTTCTAATTTTGTGCCTGGAATACGGAAGTGCAGTTTATGTACTCAACCTCATCGAATTCTTACTAATTCTAATACTAAATTTCCCTAGCTTTTCACTGTAGATAATCATATAGTGTGCCAAAAGAGAAAGTTCTAGTTTTTTGTTTTAATCTGTAAACCAGTTACTACTTTTCCTCATTTGCATTTCTACGACCTGTACTACAATGTTGATTAGACTCTGTGAAACTGGAGATCTTTAATCTTTTTCCTGATTTCAGTGGGACTGCTGTTAAGAATTCCCCACTAAGTATAATGTTTGCTGCAAGTTTTTGGCAGGTAGCTTTTTAAGGGTTATAAATGTTCCCTTATGGTCTTAATTTGCTAGTTTTTATCATGAACGGGTATTAGATTTATCAAATGCCTTTTATTTGTCTGGTGTGATTATCATATTTTTTTTTCTTTCAGTGTGTTAATATGTTGAATCACATTGGTACATGTTCTAATGTTGAAATATTTTTGAATTCTTGTTTTAAAACCATTTTGGTTATGATGTATTTTTTGATACATTGACTTTATATCTAATATTTCGTATCAGTTTTGTTTTTTTTTAAGATTTTTATTTATTTATATGGCAGAGAGTGAGCACAAGCAGGGGGAGCAGCAACAGAGGGGGAGGGAGAAGCAGGCTCCCCGTAGGGAGCCCGATGAGGGGCTCGATCCCAGGACCCTGGGATCATGACCTGAGCTGAAGGCAGCCACTTAACTGACTGAGCCACCCAG
>NW_027397080.1:28745780-28883130 GCF_003265705.2 Callorhinus ursinus
TTCTTCTTAAAACAGTTTTGGTCACATTTTTCTAAGAAATTATTCATTTTTTAAAAAGATTTTATTTATTTATTTGAGAGGGAGAGCAAGCATGAGCAGGGGCAGAGGGAGAGGGAGAAGCGGGCTCCCCACCGAGCCGGGAACCCATCGTGGTGCTCGATCCCACAACCCCAGGATCATGACCTGAGCCGAAGGCAGATGCTTAACCAACTGAGCCACCCAGGCATCCCTAAGAAATTATTCATTTTATTTACTTATGCCTATAGATTTGCCTTTTCAGGACATTTCATAGAGTTGGAACCATATGTGGTTTTTCTGTGTCTGGCTTCTTTCACTTAACATAATAATACTTTTGGGGTTCATCATGGATCAGTAGTTCATTCCTTTTTCATAGCTGAATAATAATTTAGTGTCATTATTGCTCAGAGATAGGTGTTTTTAATGTTTCCTATGATTTCTGTTTTCACCATTGAGTTATTTAGAAGTGGATATTTTAATTTGCAGATTTACAGGGTTTCAAATTTCTTTTTGGGGTATCTGTTTCTAACTTAATTGCATTGGGTTTACAGTTCTTTGATGTTTGCTGAAACTGCCTTAATAGTCAAATGCTTAATCCATTTTGATGTTTCCTCTGTGCTTGGGAATAGCGGGTATTTGCTGATGTTATGCGCAAAGTTCCATGTGTGTCATTAGATTTGAACTTATTACTTACTGTGTTCAAATTTTTTGTTTTCTTATTAATTTTTTGTTTTCTTCATCTCTTACTGAGAGAAGTGAGATAATCTCCTCTTACAGTGGTGGATTTATTAATTTCTCATAGTTTAGTCTGTTCTGTTTTATATTTTTGGGGGGATATATGATATATCCAATTCTCTTTCTATCCATTCTCCTTTTCTCCCCCCCCCCTTTTTTTATGCCATTTATTTGTGGAAGAAAGCAGGTCATTTGTCCTACAGAATTTCCCATTCTGGATTTGACTGATTGTATCTTCAAGATATCTTAACTTCTTGTAAACTGATTAGATTTAGAGTCGATTAAATTCAGCTTCCTTCTTCTGGCAAGACATACTTCATAGGCGGTACTGAATACTGAATACTTCACGTACTAACAACAGTTAGTAAGCAAATCTTTTCTAAATCATCCCAGTTTCTAGTGATGTAAAGGTTAATCAGTGGGCTCAGGTACTGTGATCCTTTGTTCTCTCTCAGCCTTTCTCCTAATCATTTTAGTGTTCATTGAAGATTGTTTTCTAGAAAGACTGGAAAGCTGTGATTTTCTAATTATATTATTCCTAGATTTATTAGTTAGTGATCATCTATAAAGAACTTTATGTTGTCAACTATTCATTCAGTTAATTTAAAGTATAGTTCGTACAGGGAGGGCAGAATAAATGCATGATCCTTTACTTTTATTTATCAGTTTTTCAGAGTAATGAATCAAGTCCCTTGCAACTTCTCAAAGGTGACTCAGGTACTACCCCACAACCCCTACTGTTTTTGGAGTATCATTATCAACTCATGGAGCTATATATAGTATTTTTATTCATCGAAGTCACTGTTCTTTCTCATGATCTAAGTATCCTAATCAGCCTGGCTGTTGTGTTCTTTTTACATTGGCCAGTGGTCTTAGCCTTTGATTGTTTTTTTGCTTTCTGGCAAAAAAAAAAAAAAGCTATTCTGAGCTTATCAAGTACATTTCACTCAAGCCTGGGCATGGCCACTTCCAAGGAGTTATGGTTTCTTTAAGTGAGAAATGGTACTTAGAGACTGTAGTTGGTGTGCTGGGGTGCTCATTGCTATTGGCATATTGTTGTTTCTTGGCCATTTCAGTGAACAGAAACAGAAATAAGTAATTTTTAGAAAGAGAAACACAAGTCATGAAGTAATACAGATTTTCCGATGCAAATTTAAGAGTTTTTACTTTAATTTTATACTTGTTTCTCACACTGAAAAACTCGTTACTTGGTTCTGACATTTCTATAATTACTTGCTTTATCTTGCAGAATACATTCCTGCATGTATCTTGTATACATATAAATGGTAAATGACCAGTATTAGTAATAACAGTAAGGTTACTGAATGCAAGTCAAGATTTTTTATGATTTTTTTTTCCCCCTCGTTCTTAGGCTGTGTCCTTTCAGGGATACACACCAAAATACTGTGTTTAAAGTCACTTGAAATTCGTCTTTGAGTGATTGTGCAACCAACTTGATTTATAATTAAATTTGTTTCTGCTTATTTTCAGTTTCTGGAAATTTCTTTGAGGTGTTCCTAATTTGAGTTTTATTCTAATTATGTAAGACATTAACACAGTTCCAGAGCTGAAACTATAAAATATGTTTTCAGCAAAGTCTAGCTTCTCTCCCCATCCATATTACCCTGTTTCTTCCTATAACGTTTCCCATTGCTGCTATAACAAACCCTCACTAACATCTTGGTTTCAAACAGCACCGATTTATCATCTTACAGCTCTGTAGGTCCTAAGTCTGACAGAGGTCATGCTGAACCAAAATCAGGGTGCTGTTGAGGCACGTTCCTTTCTGGAAGCCCTAGGGGACAGTCCATCTCCCTTATTGTTTCTGGCTTCTAGCGGCTGCCCACATTCCTTGGCCCTCTTTCTCTGCCTTCAGAGTCAGCAACATTGCATCTCTCTGACCCTTCTTTTGCTGCCAGATTCTTCTTTCTGCCCACTGCCAACCAAGGTTCTCTGCTTTTAAGGAATAATCTCCACATGTCAAAGTCCTGAACCTTAATCACATCTTCAGAAGTCCCCGTTGTCGTGCCGGGTCATTTATTCATGGGATCTAGGGATTAGGGCACAGACATCTTTGGCTTACCATTATTTTGCCTACCACACTTCCCCCCAAGGTAACTATTTGATCATTTTCCAATTTATGTTTTTGCTATTTGTTTTTGAAAATGTGAGGAAATCCATATTCCCCCGCCTTCCTCCCACAGAAGAGAACATAATGTAGACTCTGTTGTGCACCTGCTTCTTTTCACTGTCACAGCAGTGTGTCGTGGAGTTCCTGCCACTGCAGCACCGAGGATGCCTGCATCCCCTGAAAATGCCTACATCTCCTGAGAGGTGATGGCACCCCGCTGTGTCCACAGCTGTTGAACCTGTCCTTGTGGGTGAACGTTTGCGTTTTTTCCATTCTTTTGATACTTAAAATAATCCTGTAACAAAAAGCCTTGTATGTACATCATTTTTACCTTTTTTTGGTACTTGATTGGCCTTGCTTTTCACATTTTTTTATTTTTTTATTTATTTTTTTTGTAATCTCTGGGCCCCATGTGGGGCTTGAACTCACGACCCCAAGATCAAGAGTCACACAGTCCTCTGACTGAGCCAGCCAGGCACCCCCTGATTTTTTCCACTCAAGTCTTTGAGCTCTTTGGAATATGTCCCCCTGTACAGGATGAGGGATGGATTCATTTTATCCTTTTCACCCTTAGATTTTGCCTCACATACCTAACTTTCGTAGCTAATTTAAAAAATTAATCCATATCTCCATCCTTCTCCTGAATAACATACAGAACTTAGAGTGATTGCTCAGACTATCTCCTTCCCTCTTATGTAGTATCACTTTTTCTTTTTCTGCCACCAAGCTAAACATTATCACTGTTTTATGCAAACATACTTGCCGTCTCGATTCTCCATGTTCTGTCTCCCACCTCGGGGCTTCCTCCTAGGATCATTATCCTTCTATTTCACCCTCTTTTTAAATGTTTATTTAGCTGAGGATACAATTCTGGGTTCTCTTACAACTGTAGATATGATCCCACGCATTCTCATTTCTTTTGTTGTTGAGAAATCACGATTCCTTTTCACTTCACCTCACTTTTCTCAGTGGCTATTTCAGATCTTCTCATTGTGTTTGTTGCCCCGAAGCTCCACTATTGTGTATCTAGGTATGGATTTCTTTCTCACATCCTGTTTGAAATGTGTGGACTTCCTGAATATGAGGATTCCAGCCCTCTGTTTTTTCCTTCCAGAATTTGATTCACATGTAGAGCTCACTCTGTCCTTAATGTTTGTTAGTTTCTTGTCCGTATTTTTCAACTTTATCTCTTGGAGATCCATTCTGGATATGTCTTCACATCCCTTTTCTGTTCACAAATTCCTCAGCTATGTCTTTTTGACCTGTCCTTGAGTTTTTAGTTTCAATTACATTTTTTTAGAATCTAAAGTTATACTAGGTTCTTTCAAATATACTTAGTATTTTTGGGTGGTATCCTGTTCTTTGCTCATTTTTTAAAATCTCACATTTATTCCTTTAAGCATTTTAAACCGATTTTATATTTTTTATCCAATAATTCCAATATATATAAAATCTGTGATGGGTCTGATCCTGCTATTGATTGTTTCTGCTGAGTCACACTGGCAGTGGTCTATCTTTAGTGTCTTATACTTTTAGATCATGTATCCTATGCAGCTGGGCATTCCCTGAAGCAGTACTAGAAAATCTTCTCTCAGTTTGAAGAGGATTTGTGTTTGCTTCTGTCATGTGGCCCAGGAAAATTTTAAGTTAATTTCTTGGTTTAGAGTTTCTCAGTCCACACAGATAGTCAAAATAACCCCCTAAACTCATGTGAGATTGAGCTGAGATTACAAGCTCTTGGGAGAGACTTTTTTCCTACCTAGACTCCACAGCAAGACTGACAAATGTCTTTGTCTCCTTTTGCCAGTGGACAGATTTGGGGGAAGTTGGGTGTCACCGTTTCTCTTAATACATAGCCCTCTGAAGGTCTGGCTTTCTGTAAAAGGTTTTGGTTCTGATGACACAATAACAGTATTTGTTATTGTTTATCTTTTTTTTTTAAGATTTTATTTATTCAGGAGAGACAGAGGGAGAGAGAGAGAGAGAAGCAGAGGGAGAAGCAGGCTCCCAAGGAGCAGGGAGCCCGATGCGGGACTCGATCCCAGGACCCTAGGATCATGACCTGAGCCGAAGGCAGACGTTTAACCATCTGAGCCACCCAGCTGCCCCATGTTATTGTTTATCTTTAGGGTTTTCATAGCAGGAGTATCTAACCCACCATGTTTTCAAGAACAAAAAAATGTGTTCTTTTAATATACTAATGTCCCCGGGGGGAAAAAAAGAGAAGAAAAGCTTATGGAAGAATCTAAGGGAGAAGAGATGGAGGGCGCTGCTGGGCTCCTTACTGTGAGGGAGGCACTTGCTGTGGGCATCCGTCCTGTGGCTCCTGCAGATGGCTTAGTACCCCCGGGATTCCCTATTACACCTAATGTGAAATGACAGCAGGTGTTAGGAGGCTCTGTCCTTTCGGTCTCATGGTTTTCCTGACCTCCCTGCCATCCCCAGTGCCCTGCTTCTCCTCCAGCTTCTATTTTCTACCTTCTTTCAGGTTTCACATAACAAAAATTTAGCTAAGAAAACCATTATACTTAGAGTCTCACATCCCTTAATCTCTGGAATGTCCTTTTATAGAGACCATTTCACAAAAAGGGCCAGCAGCGATTCGATAAGGAGGCTCCCAAGTTGTAGGTAGGGATGGCTGTCCTGAGTCGAACCTGTGCCATGTGGTGGGCAGGTTTGAACCACCTTAGAATCCATTGGTATCCTTGTCATTAGAAAATGCATCCACACTCCCTTGGAGCCCAACCCTATATGTCCAGTGAGTCTCACCTCTTCAGGTAGTGAGTCGGTATGTCTGTTACTTGCTATTTGAAACAACATTTTTTATTTAATCCTAATTTGCCCAAGTTTCTTTTTTTTTTTTAAAGATTTTATTTATTTGAGAGAGAGAATGAGAGAGAGCACATGAGAGGGGTTAGGGTCAGAGGGAGAAGCAGACTCCCCACTGAGCAGGGAGCCCAATGCGGAACTTGATCCAGGGACTCCAGGATCATGACCTGAGCCAAAGGCAGTCACTTAACCAACTGAGCCATCCAGACGCCCTTACTTGCCCAAGTTTTGAAATGCAGATAAGAGTGAAAATATGTCTGTGAATTGTGTAAGATTGATGAATTACAGACCTGTAACCCTGAGACAAATAATACGTTATATGTTAATAAAAAAATAATAAATTTTTAAAAAAGTGAAAATATGTATGTTCGTTATGCTAAATTGTCTTATTAATGGGAGGAGGCAGAGGCATAGAGAGCTAGAAAAATCTTTTCGGGGAGGGGAGTTTAGAATATGATTTGCTATTGCATATTGACATGTAGCACTATCTGAAGATCACTACAAAATAAAAACCATACCCTAAAGACATCTTTAGCCAGGAAAGTAGCTGGATCGCCTTTACCCAAGCCTTTTTATTCCCACCTTGTTTTAGTGGATGGTGTCCCTTCTAACAGCTGCACTGTATCAGCCTGAACAGAATCTCCTTATCCCATCCCTCCCCCAGGTTGCTTACTGTGTTTTAAATTTTTTTTTTAAGATTTTATTTATTTGATAGAGAGCACAAGTAGGCAGAGCGGCAGGGAGGGGGAGAGGCAGGCTCTCCACTGAGCAGGGAGCCAGATACGGGGCTCAATCCCAGGAACCTGAGATCATGACCTGAGCCTAAGGCAGATGCTTAACAACTGAGCCACCCAGGCGCCCCTGCTTACTGTTTTGGTGCACAGTTTCTCAGAGATAAATAGTTACCTCATGAATTAAGATCTGATTAATTGAGTTAATTACTACACACGAACCACAATACTCATAATAGTTAGCCGTATTTATTTTAGAAAGTAAGTGGTAGTGAATTAGAACTGAAGAGAAAAAAGATACATTTACAGGTGATTAAAAATTTCCTGTCCATTTTTAAGTCTTTAGTCACTCCGCGAATCCTTCAGTGATAGCTGGTGTTCATGGAGCACTTCACGGTATTCACATCTGGTGCTAGTGCTTTCCAGGTGTTCTCCCATTTAACTTAAAGTAAGCCCTGCAGACAAGTACTGTTATCTGCGTCTTCTCCCTGAAGAGGCTGGGCGCAGAGAGGTTAAATGAAGGTCACAGAGCCAAGAGTTAGCATCGAGGCTCAGGACAGCCAGTCTGGCCCCAAAGCCCTTGTTGGGCAGTAGTAACTGGCTCGCCTGGCTGGGGTGTAAAGCTACTGAGAGTTGTTTTAGCCCCCACCACAATCACCACCAAAGGCTTTCAGTTGGGTTTTTTTAGACTTACACTCAGTAGATGAATGGTGTGGAAACTGATTCCATAGTGGTGTTCGTTTGTTCCCATGGACTTAGGGTAACCCTGGGAGCTCTCCATCCTTCCTCATGCCAACTTGCTGACCTCTTCTCCATTCCAGTTCCTGTTCCAGCAGCTGGGAATGTTGGTGTCCTTTGTGAAGAGCCACATCCGACCTTATATGGATGAAATAGTCACCCTCATGAGAGTGAGTAGAAGTTAGTGCTTCGGCTGGTTCATCAGTGTTTGGGTCAAGGAACATTCAGAGGCAGGTTTGGAGAGCACGGACATTTTTGTCACAGGTCTTCATAGAGCTGTTAAAACAGGAGTATTAAATGTGGGGAAGCGTGCCCCGGTGGGTGATGTCAGAGGAGGGGGGCTGCTGCCTCAGGCTCTGGCACCTCCGTACGAGCTGTGAAGGTGGAGGAAGAATCCTGAAGTCCTTATTCTGCCAGAAATAGACTCTTGAGTTCTCTGCCTCACACACAACAAAGCAATTTCACTTTAATATCACAACAGTGCTTTACTGTTCCCATGAAAGCCCTCCTTCTTACAGCCCATAAAACCACGGTCTTAAGAGAGGTTTGGGGATTGGGTTTCGGTAGTGCTATTAAATACAATGAACTCCTGTCAGGCACTGAGGAAGAAGGCGCGGCTTTTCCCCACCGCCTTTAAGAACATAAATGCCACCTTCTGACTACAGCAGCACCTGAGGAAAGGCTCCCGTCCCAGATTTTATAATGTGCTTTAAGTAGGTACAGAGGACTCCCCGTTGGTGGCAATATCGTTTTTCTGTTTGAGGGGGAGGCCTGCTTCCTGCTGTTTTGTATCATTTTTTTTTTTTTTAAAGATTTTTATTTGTTTATTGAGAGAGAGAGAATGGTAGAGAGAGAGAGCATGAGCGGGAGGAAGGTCAGAGGGAGAAGCAGACTCCCTGCTGAGCAGGGAGCCCGATGCGGGACTCGATTCTGAGACTCCAGGATCATGACCTGAGCCGAAGGCAGTCGCTTAACCAACTGAGCCACCCAGGCACCCTGTTTTGTATCATTTAAATGTCTGTTGGGAAGCTTGCTTTGCAGAGATAGCTGTGCCCTCAAAGAATGGGAAGACAATTCTTCACTAATTTCTGCTCTTCTCTGCCAGCCCTTTGTAGTTAGCTTGGAGGAAGCAGTAGGACTAAAATCAAAGTGGCTGACTTCAAAACTGGAACTTCCCTGAAACTGGGTCTCAGAACTGAAAAACTCCTGTCTGTACAAATAATGAAAACCGCTTGCTTGCTCCCCGACTCCTGCGGCGGAGGCCTCTGTACAAGGAAGTTGAGCAGAGTGCTGGAGAGCTAATGGACTGCCTGGGGGAGGGGCCCAACAGGCAGCGGTGTACTTGTGGTTGGAAGCAGAACTAATCGGAGACTTAGTCCCCCAAAAAGACTTAGGACCAAAACATAGAAGTTTGAGGCAGGGAGCTTCATACTTGCAAAATGCAGCTTTCATTTCCTCCAAGATGGGTAAAGTGCACCAGGGGCTCTTCCTTTGACTGCTCACCCTGGGCATTTTAATGAGTGGCCCTGAGCCTGGGATGAGGACAGTCTCTGTTAACAATGATCCCTGGGCAAGCTACCTGGCTTCTTTGAGGGAGAGAAGCCCCTGTAAGAAGCCAACGGTAACATGGTGGAGAGGTAGATGGGTTTTCTCTAAAGAAGGCAGCGTGCGGGCCAAGTGAATGCACATCAGACCGACCGTAGAGGTTATAAAATCGGATATGTTTCTTTGGCAGAGGTTTTTATCTAGAGAAAATAGCTTTTTCAGAGAAAATACCTCTCTCTCCAAGCAGAGAGAGAGTTTTACCAGCATCTTTTAGTATGGTTTTCACTTTGTAAACTATTATGATTTTTAAGACATTTTTTAATAAAAATACTTTATGCTTCTATAAAGCCTTTCTTCTGAGGAGTTTTTGTTTTTTTTTTCATTGACTTTACTCTGAATTAGTTGAGGGCCCCAAAGTATGAAAATGCATGTGTTGCCTTCATTAGTAGGGCTAATCTGTCATCATCAAGTCTCCTTCTCTGGAGGTTTCAAACAAGGGAGTAGGCAACTCTCTTTTTGAGTTGATTTGAAATGACAGCTTTTCCTGGAGTCAGAAACTCGGACCAGTTTGGGGTCCTGAGGCAGATTCTGTGGCCACCTGGCCAAGTTTTTACTTTAGTAACTTACGTGGAACATAACTATACAGGTGTAGAAAAAGTGCTCCTTTTGTGGCATTATCCAGGCCTGAAAATGATTTGGAGCAAACGTCAGGTGCTATCTATATCTAGCAATATTTAGACTAGCAAAGTCTAAACCCAGGAAGGGCACGAAACTTTGTTAAACACTGGAATCACCTTCTGGTAGAGAGTGGCTGGTACCCAAAGTAGAGAATCCACCGTGGGCGGCCTGAGAGCCCCTTGAGTAAAGTAAACCTACTCATTCATTCACTCTGTAAACATGTGTTCGGGTGGCTGGACTATGCCAGGTGCTGTGCTAGATCCTAGAGAGGCAGAGGTGGCTCAAAGGGATTTCTTGCCTGTAACTAGTTTACAGTCTAGCAGAGAGAAGGTGGCAAAGAAAATGAAGTTACTACAGGTACTAGACAAGAAGGGGGCAGAGGGACCCAAAGTGTGTAATGGGAGGAGAACAGGAAAGCCTTCATGGAAGTGAGGCTTGAGCGGGGTCTAGAAACACATTTAGGGCTTAGCTGAGCAAAAGGTGGAGTTCTAGGCAGAGCACAGCACAAGCAAAGGACAGAGGAACAAAGGAGCCTGGTGCGTTTGGGGAAATGCAGTTTAATTTGTTCACTGTGACTGTGACCTAGGATACAAAGAGGCCTGGGGAGAGGAGGCTGGGGAGGGAGTCTCTCTTGGGGCAGACTGTGCTCACTACAGTTTTGCTTCTTGTGGCCGTCTCAGTTCCTTGATTCCTGGTTCAGCAGAAGAGCACCTGGCTTTGCTTCTCTCTCTCTTCCCTCTTTATAGGAATTCTGGGTCATGAACACCTCGATCCAGAGCACGATCATCCTTCTCATTGAGCAGATTGTGGTAGCTCTTGGGGGTGAATTTAAGCTCTACCTGCCCCAGCTGATCCCACACATGCTACGTGTCTTCATGCATGACAACAGCCCAGGCCGCATCGTCTCCATCAAGGTGAGTCCAGAAGGGTGTCCTCTAGAGAGAGTCCCAGCATCCGTCAGAGTCCAGGGATGATCAGCTAAGAGGCAAGACCCTGGTCTGAGTGACGGGATGGTGCTCGATCCACAAGATCGAGTCCAAAGAATGCTAATACCTGATGTGTACAGTTGACAGGATGTTTACAATCCTCTCTTGATTGGACTTGTGTTTTCTCTCTTTTATTGGATTATTTTTGGTAAATGTTTTATCCCAGACCTGTTCTCCTATTATCTAGCAACTGATTCTTTATCCATTGAAATAAGCTCAGAGAAAGCAAAATAATACACAAGCAAAATAAAATGGGGGAGAGGGGAAGGCTACCGAAAAAATGTAGCTCAAGGCCACTTACAGAAGACTTGTCAGAGTCCCCACAGAATTCGGAATTCCCCACACCCTTGCCCCGCTCTGCGTGCTTCGATACTTGGTACCTGCCTTTATTTGTTTATCACCGGGCTTTTGCTCTCTTTTGCAGCTGTTGGCTGCCATCCAGCTGTTTGGCGCCAACCTGGATGACTATCTGCATTTGTTGTTGCCCCCTATCGTGAAGCTGTTTGATGCCCCGGAAGTTCCACTGCCGTCTCGGAAGTAAGCACCTGTGCTTTGGGCCTAAGCAGCCATCGAGCTTTTCACGTGTGGTTAAAA
Organism: Callorhinus ursinus; assembly: GCF_003265705.2. Classification (NCBI taxonomy): domain Eukaryota; kingdom Metazoa; phylum Chordata; class Mammalia; order Carnivora; family Otariidae; genus Callorhinus; species Callorhinus ursinus. The sequence continues at coordinate 28,756,766 of NW_027397080.1, forward strand.
ATGTCCTTTTCTTAAGTTCCCATGCCATCTTTCCATTTTTTTGTTACCTCAGCTCTCTTTATTTTAGCCCGGAAATGCCCCAGGCTTCTAGAAATCTTAACTGTCCCTATCCCACTGGGACTTATGTTGGATCCATGTCACCCGAGGTACCTCCAAGGCCGTGCCTTCCCATTTGGTGCTGATAAGATAACCCTCAGCCACTTCTCGTACTTTGGGACCATGTGTTAACAATTACCGTATGTCCACGATTGTTGTAGGGCAGCGTTAGAGACTGTGGACCGCCTGACGGAGTCCCTGGACTTCACTGACTACGCCTCCCGGATCATTCATCCGATTGTTCGAACGCTGGACCAGAGCCCTGAACTGCGTCCCACAGCCATGGACACGTTGTCTTCGCTGGTCTTCCAACTGGGGAAGAAGGTGAGGCAGGAGTCCTGAACAGACGTGCTCTTCTGCCTGGCTTGGGGAAGATGCCTTTTGTTTGTGAACATCTCTGTTTGCTAGTCTGTAGCTCTCAACTACCTTCAAAGAACTAGGAATTATTTGCCTTTTTTGTCCTTCATTTATTTAGCAAATATTTCTCGAGCCATCTCTGTGGGCTAAATGCTGTTCTGGGATAATGCAGTAAACAGAATGGTGTCCTTGTTCTCATGGAGCTTACATTCCAATGAGGCAAAGCTAATAAATAGTCTGTCTCATAAGAGTGTAGAGTGAGTGGGGAGAGCTGCTGTTTGTTTAGGGTGGACAGCGAAGACCTCTGATAAATTGACATCTGACCAGAGACCCAAATAAAGGTCTGAGCCCAGAGAGTTGGATGCTGGCAGGAGTAGCAAATGCAAAGGTGTGAGGAGGCAGCATGTTTGAAAGGTCCAAGGAACAGCAGGAAAGCATTGTGGCTTCAGAGGAGGGAGCTGGGGGGTGAGGGGGAAGGCTTGGAGTTCAGGTCGTAGAGATAAGGTGGGGCTGGGATGGGGCACAGAGACCAGGTGCTGTAGGCCAGTGGTTCTCAGATGTCCCTGCACAGTATCTGCATAGCTGGGAATCTGTTAGAAATGTAGATTCTTGGGCTGTGCCCAGCCCTAAACCAGAAGCTGGCTGTGGAGCCCAGCAATCTCTGGTTTCATAAGCCCTCCAAATGATTCTGATGCCCACAGAAATTTGCACATCACTGCTGTGAGCCATTATAAGTACTTGGGCTTTTACTCAGAGCAAGACTAGAAGATTTTGGAGGATCTTGATCACAGGAATACTATGGTCTGACCTGGTGACTCACAGTGCTGTGTGAAAGAACAGACCAGGCCAAGGGTAAGAGCAGAGAGAGCAGTCAAAGGCCATCACAGTAACCCAGATGGAAGGGAGTAGGGACTAGGATTGTAGCGGGGTGTGTGTGTGTGTGTGTGTGTGTGTGTGTGAGAGAGAGACAGACAGACAGACAAATAGGTTATTCTTCGGAATAACACAGAGCCACCCCAAACTCAGGGGAACTATCTGTAGCATTCTTTTGTCTGCCTCCTTCTCTGCAGAGTAACATTTCTGACCTCTTCCCTCTCCTTCGACAGTACCAAATTTTCATTCCAATGGTGAATAAAGTCCTGGTGCGACACCGAATCAACCATCAGCGCTATGATGTCCTCATCTGCAGAATCGTCAAGGTGAACTGCGCTTGGTTTCTGTCCCAGAGTCCACCGATGATTCTCCTCATGGGTCTGGGAGCACATCTGGCTTTTTAGCCCTAGATTAGTGATGGGCTAACAGTTTCTGTAAAGATAGCAGGTTTTTCTCAGCTCTGTAGGCGGTGTGGGCTCTGAGGCAGTGACTGGGCCCTGCTGCCCGCGGCCGGAAAGCAGCCGCCTGCTCATGGAAGAGAGTAAGTCTGGCCGCCTGCCTGTGCACTTCCACTAAGGGACACCACGGATTTGCTTCTTGAATAGCTTGCACGTGCTACAAAATAGTCATCCTCCTTTGATTTTTTTTTCCCAATCATTTGAAAATATAGAAACCCTTCTTGGCTCCTGGGCCACACAAAGCCAGACAGCGGACTGTTTGCCCCCCAGCTCATAGCACTTGGTCCCTTGGATCACTGCCCACAGTTCTGGCTTTGCCAGCTGTGTGCTGGTGCTATGGAGTCAATGCTATCACTGACCAAAAGTGACCAGCAAAGATGGGTCTGCAGTGGGCAGTGTAGCCCACCCATTGTTCATTTTGTCCATGCATATAACTTTTTCCTTCTTGTTGACATCCTGACTTTTCCAGAAGATGCGACCTTCCCAAGGTTTAAGGGTGTTTTCTAACCTGGAGGACCTAGCGGAGTTGCAGGGTTTTTGTGTAAATCTCTGGTTGCAGGGATACACCCTTGCTGATGAAGAAGAAGACCCTTTGATTTACCAGCATCGAATGCTGAGGAGTGGCCAAGGGGATGCATTGGCTAGTGGGCCAGTAGAAACAGGACCCATGAAGAAACTGCATGTCAGCACCATCAACCTCCAAAAGGCAAGTCCATGATTTCCCGGGGCAGGGGGAGGGGGCTTGGAAAGGAGAGCCCTGCTCTTCTCTCTTGTTCAGAGCTCTTAGGTCTTGCTACCATAAGTTTAAAACAACCAAAGACCAGCCCAAGCATTTTTCTGAAACTCTAGATACCACGAACTTAGGTCATTTTGTCTTTTTTCCAGGTGTCCAAATTACACATTTTCAAAAATAAAGGTTAAATGTAGAACAAAGTTCTAAACTTCCTTGGAGCTTTAATAGTAGAATCCTTTGTTGCAAATAACATTCTTATTTTTTACATGAGTGGAACAAAACCAGTGAGTCCCCTAATTAGCACTGAGACTGATGCCAGCTCTTGAAAGCAGTGCTTCTCAGACTGCTGAGACTCATAGGGCTTGCTGACTACTGGGGGCTGGCGAGAATGCTTGTTCTGACTGGGGCAGTCCGAGGTCAGGCCTACATTCTGCATTTCTACCAAAGTCCTAGGTAATGCCCATGCTCCTGGTCCAGGGACCACACTTTGAGTAGCAAGCTTTTAGATCTTTGCAGATAAGTACTGAGTTCTCTATGCTGACAAAAGCCTGGGATATAACCAGCTTCCCACCACGTATGCCACCAGCCATCCATTTAAAAACAGGTAGTTTCAAAGCATCGCTGGTAGATCTGAGTGGAGTAATCATAGTTCTGTCACTGGCTTTTAAATAATTATGTCAGGTTGCTTATTTCCCACATTTTGCATTATTGTTAGTGCTCCTGGTGACTGTGAGCAGCTCCGTGTTTGGAGTTCCACGTGGTGGTAGTCTTCCTTTCTTAGCGATTGGCCCACAGCAGCTGCACTTCAAGAATAGCTATGGACCGAGGTAGAGAACTGGGCAGGACTTGTTCTCTTCTTTTGGCCAAGCCCATAAAGATATGAACACAGACCTGTGTGTGTGTGTGTGTGTGTGTGTGTGTGTGTGTGTGTTCACACACAGCCGGGGAACACCGGGGCTCATCACTGACTGTTGAGCCAGCCTTCACCCGCACAGGTAGCTGTAAAGCGGCTGCTACCGAGAAGGATTGGGTAATTTATAAGGGAAGCGGTGAAAGACACCTGGGGCAGGGGCAATGCTGCTTTCCCTCCGTGGAGTGTGCCAGTGCTGGTCCAAGACTGCAGGAGAAGGAGAGGGCCTCCAGGCACCCGGCATCCCCAGGCCGCCATTGAGGCCACCCTGCTGACACCTCACCCTTCAGGGAGGGGCCGAGCAGAGATACCAGATACACATTTCCACCCAGATGTTTTCCGCCTGCCTGGGTTCAGAATGTCCTTCTAACCAGGCAGCTGTCCACCCTCTTAGAGCCATGTCCTGACTATTTTAGGAAACTCCCTGGTAGTCTAGGTTGCTTCCAGGAAGATTTGCTTTCTACCCAGGACTTGGAAAAAGAAGCATGACCTTTGTCAAACAGAAAAAAGAAAGAGTCTCCAGTGTATCTCATCTGAGAGAACAGATCCAGTCCAGGAGCCCTAAGCAGAATCTCCAGCGCTGATCCTCAGCCCCATTTGTGCCTCCTCATACTTGTGTGCAGGCAACTCGGGGTCAGTTCAGTGACCAGTCAGACCTGCTTTCCGAGTAACCGCTCGCCACCTTGGTCATCTTTCTACTGCCTATGCTAGCAGGGGAGTTACACGGGGCACAAAACGTAGAAGCCATTCATGTATACCTCCAGAGTGCCTGCCACGATTTTCAGCAGCTTTCCTGTCTGAGGAGAAGCTATTTGGGCTTACCTTCTAAATGGATAAGCTGACATTTCGTCAGCATGCACCGGCCTCACTGGAGGAGGCAGTCAGCTGTGGCTGGTGGCGGAAGGCGACTGGTTCGTGTTGATACAGTTACCACAGAACCCAGAGAAGCGAGCGTGGATTAGGTTTTAAATGAAAGAACAGCAAGGAAGGGCCACATGGAGGACTTAGCCTATTTGATAGACCGTGCAGTTGTCCATGAAGCTAAGGTTTCCAGAGACTTCTTTGCTACCATTTCTCAAACGGTGACAGTAATAGCGCTGACAACTGCCAACGTCTGTGGAGTGCTTTCCGTGTGTCAGGCACTGATGTGAGCACATTACGGATATTGACTCATTGACCCTTCACCCTGTGAGTTAGGTGCTGTCATTACTGTGGGCAATTTGCAGAGATATGGATGTTGAGGCCCTGAAAGGTTGAGTGATTTGCCCAAAGTCAACGAGTAAATGGTGGAGCCAGGGTTTGACCAAGGTAGCGTGACTGCAGAGCCCCGTCTCTCAACCACTTGCTGAACTGCCTCCGCCTTACCCAGGCTCAGCCTCACATCACTAGAGGGAAAAGACGTTCTTGATCCTCCCTTCTGTATGTTCAACTTTTGAAGTGCCGTGCGTTACAGAGCAGCTATCCGGAGACCCTTTGTGTAGGGAGGAAGCCAGAGGCCTCTGCATAGAAAAGGACTTGTTGTTCCCATTTTGTTCAACAGAACAAACTTTAAAAGTCAAGTAACTAGTGTCACTCTTCCTACTGGCCCATTGTATCGTCAGAATTATGCACATAATTTTTCAGTTTGTCCCTTAATGTCTCTATTTCAGTTTCTGACATAAAACAGTACTTTATATGGTATCACTCATTTGTAACTCATCAGAAGCCACAGTAGATCTCCAGTTTATCCCAGGAAAGGGAGGGGTTGAGTCGTTGATGGTTAGGTGGTGTAGCACACGGGGATCTCTTCCACTCCCTGGACCACTTCCCTGGGGAACCTCTGCTCTAACTTACTCAGTTTCTCTAGTTTAGGGAGTACACATGTCTGTTCTGCTAGAAGAATCTTTTAAGAATATATTTTAAGGGTTGCCTGGGTGGTCAGTCGTTAAGCATCTGCCTTTGGCTCAGGTCATGGTCCCAGGGTCCTGGGATCGAGCCCTGCATCGGGCTCCCTGCTCAGCGGGGAGCCTGCTTCTCCCTCTCCCCCTCCCCCTTGCTTATGTTCCTTCTCTCGTTGTGTCTCCCTCTGTCAAATAAATAAATAAAATCTTTAGAAAAAAAAAAGAATATATTTTAAAAAGTTAGGGCTAGGCTAGCTCAAAGAGATGATGTTTTGATAAGAGCAACCTTTTTTTGCTCATCTCTTCCAGCTGGGCTCTTTAGATATTTTACCCCGTGATGCAGAAGACTGAGGCTCAGATGCAACCTACAAGTAATTTGCCCAGAGTGCTCCAGCTGCCGAGCAGTGGAGCCAGGATTCCAACTGATATTCCTGACTTCACAGAAATAGGCACTCCCAGGAGCACTAACTTTGTGCCAACCACTGGTATAAATCTGTGACACATATTAACTTAATTAATCCTGAAAACACCCTAGGAGGTAGAACTATTATCCTCATTTTACAAGTGAGGAAACAGGCCCAAGAGAAGAGAAGTGACTTGCCCAAGGTCAGACAGCCAGTGAGTTAGATAAGAGTCATTTGAACTCAGGCCACCGAGCTCCAGAGTGCAGCTAGGGCCATGACACTGTCCTGCCCGTCTCCAGAGCCTGGGTCTTCCCATCCACCTCCCTCAGCTTCCCCTGGCCGAAACTCTTGATGCCTGGAATGCTCAGAGTTTTGAGGAATGTTGGAGGGGATAAATCAGAAAGTAAAAATTAAATCTGTTCAACTCCTTTTGTCTCATTCCACCCCAGTGCCGTGTGCTCTGGGCTCTGGCTCACCTGAGTGTAATGTGATTCATGGTGCTGTGAACCTGACCATTTTCCCTCTCCCTGTGTGACCCTTTGCTGTTGAATGAGCCAGTGTCCTAATGCAGAGCGCCCAGGGCCCGTCACACGCTGCAGGGGCCATTAGGCTTTGTTGAAGGCACCCTGCGAGTGTCGGGCCCATCCATTCTGGGTCTGTAGAGCTTTCTGTTTTGCTGAGTCCAGCACAAATGATTTGTAAACCAGTCTTTTTCTATATCATGCTCAATTCCAGAGGTTGCTGCTTTTGTTTTATGGCTTCTAATTAAATATTATTCTTTTGTATTCGTGCTCTGAGGGAATTTTGTCACGAGAGGTATGATTTTATAAATCAAAGACAGAATAATCATTAAATAGATGAGGGCTCCTTACAGTTGGCCCTGAAAGCTGATGGTTTTCCACTGTCACCTGGGGGATTACAGGCTTGGGGAGCTGCCAGAAGGGTCTCCAAAGATGACTGGTTGGAGTGGCTGAGACGGCTGAGTCTGGAGCTCCTGAAGGACTCTTCGTCGCCTTCCCTGCGCTCGTGCTGGGCCCTGGCTCAGGCCTACAACCCGATGGCCAGGTATGTCCCCCGCTTCAGCATGGGGTCAAGAGGGTCAGCACAGAGAAGACAGTATGTGAGAATTCTGTCTTATCGGCGCTACTTGGAAAAAGGGCTAGTATTTTTAATTTTGCCAACTTGTGGAGGAGAAAAAAAAAGAAAAGGCAGGTTGAACAAGCTCATATTATAGGAAAAGCACCCATCTTAACCTTGCTAGCAGACCTTTCCTTAGATTTGGGTCCAAAATTTTAATTACAATCATTTAGAGCTCTGAAAAGAACTATGTAATGGTTTTATATAACTGCTTTCCAATAATAATGAACTCTAATTATTTACTGCTGAATTACAGATACCCCCCAAACTTACTGGTCTTAAACAACAACAGTCATTTGTTTTGCTCATAAATCTGCAGTTTGGACATGACCTGTGGGGACAGCTCGTCTCTGTGTCAGTGTCAGTGGGGGTGTTTGTCCAGGGGCTGGAGGACCCACTTTCAGCGTGGCTCATTCACATGTCTGGCAGGTTGGGGCTTTCAAATGGGAACTGCCCTGGCTAGGGGTCTTGGTTCCTCTCCATGTGGGTTGTTCTGTGGGGTGCTTGGGCTTCCTCGCAGAATACTGGCAGGTTTGCAAGAGTGAATGTCCCCAAGGGAACGAGGCAGAAGTACATGGAATTTGTATGAGCTGGCCTTGGAAGTCACACAGTATCACTTCTCCCACACTCTGTTGTTCAAGGCAGGCACAGAAACCCACTCAGATTCAAGGGAAGGTGATATGGATGCCATCTCTTGATAGGAAGACTCTAGAAGAGCATGTTTAACAGGAGATATTGTTGCGGCCATCTCCAGGAAATAGAATTTGCCATAAAATAATACTATTTTAAATAATAAATCTTAAGAAGCCTTTAAAGATTTGATTTATAATCTTTGCATATAGAAGGTTTACAGTATAATGTAAATGAATGAAATGGGATACAAAACTATGGAATTGTGTGATTTCAACTGTTAAAAACACGTATACATAGAAAAAGACTAGAAAGTAATAGAGCAGTGTTTAAGTTGGAAGGTCTATGGAGTAGTTATTTTCTTTGTTATTCTTTTTCCCGTTTTCCAAATTTGCCTACAATGGATGATTATTATTTATAATGAGGCATAAAATGGTATTTTTTTTATGCTTTAAAAATAGTTCCTAGGATTCCCCCGACTCCACAGTGTGCAGATTTCATATGCTCAGCTGACGTAGTATACCTCTCTTCTGCTCCAAGTCACTTCTGAGCACAATGTCATCCAAGAGACTTGTGATAGACATACACCTATGTGTTTATCCCCGTGGTGCCAAGTGTGCTCGTTTGGGATCCGGGGTGGCCTTGGATGTAGGTCAGAGAGTGTATTTTTTAATTTACACAGGACTTCTTTTGGTCTTCATGTTATCCTTTACATTTCAAATTTTGTGTTTTCCAGCAGATTCCAAAATTATGTACGTTGGTCTGACCTAACCTTTTTCATATGTGATAGAAAGTATGTGTAGAGGCATCAAATGCTCAACCCATACATTATAAGCATATCTTATAGTTTCCAACCCCTTCCCCCAACATTCACCATAAAAGAGGGGATGGGATTAAAGTTCAGATATCGGGCACAGCAAATATACCAGTCCGTGTGTTGCTTTAATGATTTAAAATAGTTGTAGTAATCTTAGAAATGGCACCTCTGGTTCCAGGTCTCCAGCAGTTACATAGGCTTGGAGGGCCTTTTGAGAATTTATGGATTGGGTTTCTATCTTCTAATGCTTCTAGTTTCTTAAGTTGGGTTGTTGTGTTTAAGACCATTCAACTAGGGGTTCTGGTTGTATTTTGAAAAGCAGTCACGGGCGCTGCCTTTGCCTCTTCCAGTCTCGCCTGAGAAGCATCCCAAGAATCCTTTGAAGATTATTCTATTCTGAATCTGTTCATGCCAGCTTCTGTGTTAGAAGTCCCCTTTGTGTTCATTCCTCCTGTGAAGAGAAAAGATGGAAAAAGTGCCAAGAAATATGCCTGTGGAGACAGGTTATTTAGCTCTGCTCTTCTTTCTCACCCCCCACACCCTCACATGGCTTCCCATGTAGCACAGTGTCTATACCCGCGCTGTAAAATCAGTAGTCACTAGCCATGCCTGGTTGCATTGAGGTAATTACAGTTAAATAAAACTTAAAATTCCATTCCTCGGTCACACTTAGCATGGTTCAAGTACTCAGTGGCTACCGTATTGGATAGGAAAGATAGACCATTTCCAGCAAGTTCTGTTGGACAGCACTGGTCTGTATGAGCAAAATCAGTGATGCCAGGAGTAGATTGATAAGTGACTTTGTGGCACCGGGTGGAGGCACGAGAGCATTTCCAACATCTTTTCCCACTGCTCTCTGCCTTCAGGGATCTTTTTAATGCTGCATTTGTGTCCTGCTGGTCTGAACTGAATGAAGACCAGCAGGATGAACTCATCAGAAGCATCGAGTTGGCCCTCACCTCGCAGGACATCGCCGAAGTCACGCAGACCCTCTTAAACTTGGCTGAATTCATGGAACACAGTGACAAGGTGAGACTTTGCCCCGTTGTCCAGATGGGGCCTGACAGGAAACAGGTGGGAGGGGAGAAGCACCCAGGCAGCCTACTCCCGTTCATGCTTGGCCGCTGTTTTCCTATGCTGTGGGTTCTGCTCTGCCCTAGGGCCCCCTGCCATTGAGAGATGACAATGGCATTGTCCTGCTGGGTGAGAGGGCTGCCAAGTGCCGAGCATACGCCAAAGCACTACACTACAAAGAACTGGAGTTCCAGAAAGGTCCCACCCCCGCCATCCTAGAGTCTCTCATCAGGTAAACCCTTTTTAATTGCTGCCTTCATCTGAAATGACCTCTCTCCCCCCACTGCCTGCTGCCAAATCACTGGAGTCACGTGGAGGCGTCTGCTCTGTGAAATCTGCCGTCGGGTCCCGGCCAACACGTTTAAATGAGATGCGGTTGCAGATGGCTCTCCCCACTCTTGGAGCCGTAATTGGCATTTCTGTTGACCCCCAGCACACGGGCTCCCGTTGTTTTCCCACCTGTGCTGGCTTGTCCCGGTGGCATCAGCCCCGAAGCTGTTCTGAGGCAGCAGCAGCCTGGGAGCGATAGATGTTAACGCCCGGGTTCGATCGCGCTGTCAGGTCAGAGTAGGACATACTGGTTGTGGTGCCTCAGAGGCCACTGGGGTTTTATTGCCTGAGTCGTCCTCCTCTGGAGTTCTGCGAGTGTAGCAGGCAGAGCGAAGTCTGAGATTCAGCGATCTTTTCCCTGGCTTTGGCTGTGTTCTCTCCTCTCCTAAGATGATTTTGAGTCTTCTGGGTATGGAAAAAATAGGTTGTTTAATCAATTTTCTGCTGTTACGAAATTAGAAGCAGCCTCAAATGTTAGCTCCAGCTCCCAGAGAACTGTTTGCTTCCCCTACTGACTATCAGAGAATATTAACTCTGGGATCTAATTATCTTCATGTAAATGCTAACATGGTTGATTATTTCACTACAGATAGTCGAGGGGAAAATCACCCAGCTAATAAGTACCTCCTTTGTGGCTGAAACAGTCTGCTGTGTATGGCGCTTCTTCCATTTGAGAGAATCATCACATAGCCAGCTTCTCTGCCAGCTCTGCTTTTGAGTAAATGCTAAAAAGTGTTCCTTTAAACACTTTAAAAAGTGACCAAGAAGATAGAAATAGAATCATGTTTTTGTCCAAATAAAGTAAGCTTGGAGACTGTTGATTTCTAAAATGCCACATACAAACAGTTATAAACATGCCATCCTATGGAGTAGGTTTCCGTTTCTAATTAGGGACAGCAGATGTGAAAACCTGCATTTCTTCCTCCCATCCCTGGCTTAGGTAACACCATCTTCCTTGATAATTGACAGACGATCTGGCAGAGGAATATAATCATTTCAGTGTCATATAACTAGTTTTGCAGGTTAATTTCCTTGCTGACCTTTTTCGGTTTGACACCTCTCTGAAAGCCCCCTTGTCCCACCCCAGGGCTTTCCCCGTATTTGAGACAATCACAGAAGCATTAATGTGTATACAGATTTGCAATAGGAAGATACAGTCAGAGCCCTGGAAGAATGTTTGAGAAGGCCATTAACCTCTTAAGCCAATATAACTGAAAATACATCCTCAGAATTCCTTGCAGATTGATCTTGACTTTAAGCACAAACCAGTAGAAGCCTGTGCTCCCAGGCAAAGCCAGGGCTCTGAGCCGTGTGGTTCTGTCCCAGCCTGATTGAGCTCAGCTTGCAGTTCTGCCCACTTCACTTGTCTTCCCATCTTCCCATTGTGTTGCTTTCTCCATTTGTGGCTTTTCCCACTTGCTTTTGTGAAACTGCTTTTCCTAAGCACCATGGCAATGTCCTGCCATCATTGTCACTGCAGAAAGTTTTAAGAAACAGCCTTAGACAAAGCTGCTCTTAGAGAATGTGTGCTCAGTACTACCCCAGTCCTCTGCATGGGCCTTGTGGAAACTCCTCCCCAGGGGTCACCATTGGGGGGGTCGTATGTCCCTGAGTTACCACTTGGGTCCCATGTTGGAGGCATTGCTTTTTGGTGATAGATTGAGCTCCCTTCCTCACAGTGGCCACCGGGAAGCTCACAGCTCAGTCTTGGCCCACTTCTAATGGACTACAGCCCCCTGACCTCTTTTGTCTGCTGCCCTCCCCCGTTCCAGCTCTATTTTGTCTTTCCTACTCTTGCTTTTCCTTCACTGTCCACTTTTTTAAAGTTTATTCTGGTTTATACATTTGAGTTAGCTGCCTCAAATTCTCTTTGAAATAATCAGGTTAAATAATCAGGTTCACAAAAACGTCTTTGCAAAGCTATTTCTTACTTTTGGTTTTTGTTTTAAAAAGCTGTGCTATGCTGACAGTTCTGTTCTCTTGCTACTGGATCAATCTGTGTCATTCCCTCCCTACCTATTGACGTTTTTATCTGTCTGCTCTAGGACAAATGTAATTCCCAAACCAGACTAACACTGAAACAGTATAAACTACTCACATCTCCTCAAAACTTATATATATAAATGGGTATTGAATTCTTTGTAAACATATACGTGCATACACACACACCTGGCTTTTACTTGGTTAGCTTGTAGCATTAGGGTAAGGGCTGGTGGCCTGCTGACTTAGACCATTCAGGCTACTGTAACAAATTACCATAACCTGGGGGGCTTATACAACAAACACTTCTCACAGTTCTAGAAGCTGGGAAGCCCAGGGTCAGGGTGCCGGCATGGTTGAGTTGTGGTGAGCACCCTCTTACAGGTTGCCCAGCGGACAGCTTCTGTCTGTGTACTCAGGTGATGGTAAGCAGAGAACAAGCTCTTTGGGCTCTTTTTAATGAGGGCTCTGATCCCGTTCATGAGGCCTCTACCGTTGTGGCCTAATCACCTCCCAAAGATCCCACTTCCAAATACTGTCACATGGGGTTTAGGCTTCAACATAGGAATTCTGGGGGATATAAACATCCAGTCCACAGCATTCCTCCCCTGGCCCCCCAAAATGCATGTCCTTCTCAAATGCGAAATACATTCATTCCATCACTTCAACCGCCCTGAAGTCTTAACCCATTCCAGGATCAGCTCTAAAGTCTCGTGTAAACATCATCTAAATCAGGGATAGGGATGAGACCCTAGGTATAATTCATCCTGAGGCAAAATTTGTCTCCAACTGCGAACCTGTGAAAACAAGTTACATGCTTCCAGAATACACTGTTGGGGCAGTAACAGGAGAGACATCCCCATTCTAAAAGAATGGGAAGAAGGAAAGGGTGACAGATCCCAAGCAAGTCTAAAACCAAGCAAGGCAAACTTCATGAAATCTCCAGGCTTGGGAGTAATCCGTTTTGGCTGGGTCCTCTGCCTTCCAAGCCCTCTGGGGGACAGTCTGCCTTCTGGACCCACTGGGGCAGAGTCCACCAGGCCTGTTAAAAGCGAGGCAATTGTCCTCCTTTTTGAAAACAAGCAGGCAGCCATGATGATCTCTGGACCACCTTGGGATCATTCTTTTCTCGTCTTGAAGAATATTGCATGTTCACAGCCAAAGAGCTCCGTAGTTCTGTCCTGTAAAACCCAAGATGTTTGATAGTCTTCCTTCATTCCTTCCTGTCTCTTTCCTTTTATTTTGTTTTGTGGTTTTCCTGCTGGAGTAGCCGATGTGGTCCGTGGTTCACACCACACTTATCCCCTTAGCAAAGCCTCATGTGGCCATACCCTCCGTGTTCTCTTCCAAACACACATGCTCATTTCTTACAGTATGGGTTGGCTGAAAATTTCCCGGATCTTTAAGTTCCGGCTCCTTTTTCCGTAATCCGCGTCCATGTCGTTTCTCTCTTCTCTCATTTTGCTCTAAGCGGTCAGGGGGAACCAAGCCGCCCCTCAGCACTTTGCTTAGCAGTCTCCTCAGCTGATATCCAGAGTCACTGGTCGCAAGTTCTGCCTTCCACAAAACACTGGAACACAAACACAATTCAGATTGTCTGCCACTTTATAACAGGAGTTGCCATTTCTCTATTATCCGCTAACCGTTCCTCATTTCTGTCTGAGAACTCATCAGAATGGCCTTTACCGTCCATATTCCTGCTACCTTTCTGTCCACGATTACATAGGTGTTCCCTCAGAAGACAGAGGCTCTTTCCCGAGCTCTCTTTTTCTTTCTGAGCTCTCACCAGCATGTGCCTATGAGAGTCCATTCGCGGCACTCTGGGCGTTCTCGAGTGTGCCCCTCAGAACTCTCCCAGCCTCTGCCCGTCACCCAGTTCCAGAGCCACCCCGCATCTCAGTACCAGTTCTCTGCGTTAGTCTGTTCGGACCGCTCTAACAAAATACCACGGACCAGGGGGCTTCAGCATTCATTTCTCACAGTTCTGGGGGCTAGAAAGTCCATGGTCAGGGACCAGCACGGTTGGGTGCTGGCGAGCACCCTCTTCCAGGTTGCCACACTACCACCCTCTCACTGAGTCCCCACATGGTAGAAAGCAGAGCACAGCTCTCTGGGGTCCAGCTCATCAGGGCCCCAATTCCATCTGTGAGCCACCCTACCCTCATGACCCGAATCACCTCCCAAAGGCCCCGCTTCCAAATACTGTCAAATTGGGGATTGGCCTCCGTGTAGGAATTTGCGGGGGACACACACATTCGGTCCATTGTACTTGCTTTTCTTTATTTCTCACTTTAAGTAGAAGAAAGGGTCTCATCAAAGCTGGGTGCTTTCACTGCCCAGCCCCTGACAAGTAATCCCATTTTTGAAAAATGTTCTGACTGAGGTCAGCAGAATGAAAATTAAAAACGGGGGCCAGTGCTTACGAGGTGGACATGCAGCTCTCATACCTTCTTCTCTCTCACATCGTAGAGGATGAAACAAAACGTTCTTTACTTCCAGGGGTGACCCTGAGCTCTCCTTTGGTTCCTGGTGGTTCTGCCCTTTTTAAGGTCAGAGATTGTGCCAAGGTCATCTCTGAGTCCTCGGTGCCCAGCTGCAGCTGCACCAGAAGAGGTGCTTGAGAAGTACTGGTTCTGCTCAGAATCCGCACACTGTAGCTTACGTGGCTGGGGGTGTCCTGTTCTTTAACAACTGCTCTCCCCTTTCCCTTGGCTGCTCCCTCTGACAAGGTGTTCCTAGAAGGGTGAAGGGAGCCACAGATGCCGACTTAGAGGCTCAGTTTTGGGGGGTGGGGTTTATGGTAACGTTTTTTCCCTCAACATTAACACTGTCTCAGAAAGCTTTCCTCTGTTTACTCAATTGTGTAAATGTAAAAATATGAGTAAATTTCAGCAGCTATAGGTTTTGATTAGTAAAGTTTAGATGCCTTGGCCCCCCAACTCTATTGAGGAATAATTAACAAATATAATTGTGTATATTTAAAATGTACAGCATGATGCCTTGATACACGTTATGGAATGACTATCAAGCTCAAGATCATTAACACATTCATCACCTCACATTGTTAACCTTTGTGTGTGTGTGATGAGGACGCCTAAGACCTACTCTAGCAACTTTCAAATACACGACAGTGTCTTCTAACTATAGTCACTGTGCTGTATATTAGATCCTCAGAACCTGCTCCTCTTACAACTGAAAGTGTGTGCCCTTCAGCCCCTGCCTCCCCATTTCCCCATCTCTCTGTATCCCCTGACTACCATGGTTTTACTCTGTTTCTATGAAATCGGGTGGTTGTTTGGGGTTTTTTTTTAAGATTCCACATGTAAGTGATACCATACAGTATTTTTCTTTTTCTCTCTTATTTCACTTAGTGTAATGCCTTCAGATTTGTCCATGTCATCACAAATTGCAGCATTTCCTTCTTTTTTATGGCTAAGTAATGTTCCTTTTTGTATGTGTGACATTTTCTTTATCCACTCATCTGTCACTGGACACTTAGGTTGTTTCCATGTCTTGGCTCTTGTGAATAATGATGCAATGAACATGGGAGTGCGTATATCTCTTCAAGATACTGATTTCTTTTTGTTTGGATATATACCCAGAAGTGGAATTGCTGGATCATATGGGAGTTTTATTTCTAATTTTTTTGAAGAACCACCAGACTTTTCCATAGCGGCTGTACCCATCTACACTCCCACCGACAATGACAAGGGTTCCTTGTTCCCCACATCCTCGCCAATACTTACTGTCTCTTGCCTTTTTGATAACAGCCATTGTACCAGGTGTGAGAAGATAATTTCATTGGGGGTTTTGATTCGCATTTCCCTGATGATGAGTGATGCTGAGCACATTTTCATGTATCTGGTGGCCATTTCAAGAATGTCTTTTTTGGAAGATGTCTATTCGAGTCCTTTGCCCATTTTTTTTTTTTTTTTTTTTGCTATTGAGTTGTATGAATCCTTTATATATTTTGAATATTAACTCCTTATGAGGGGTTATAGATAGCAAATCTTTTCTCCCATTCTTAGGTTGCCTTTTCAATATATTGATTGTTTGCTATGCAGAAGCTTTTTAGTTTGAGGCAGTCCCAATTGTTTATTGTTACCTTTGGTGCCTAGAGCTTTAGGTGTTTTTTAGTTGTGGGGTTAGAGGAGATGAGAGAGAGAGGGAGGATTATTAGCTATTTCTTCCAGAGGCGTTTGTGCTCTTCTTCTCCTCTTAACACCCTGATCTTTTCATGCTCCCTTTCCAGGCAGTAGTGTGCTGGTTTCTGGCCATCTCAGACTCCCCGCCTGCTTCAGGAAGTTTCTGTGTGAATGCCTGTCCTGTGGGATGCCCTGCTTCAGTGCACTTCTCTGCTCACTCTGTTCCTTTGAAAATCCCTGAGTTCTTGTTTTTAAGGTTAAATAGGTTCCCGGCAATCCAGGGACTGTAGGTACAATAGGAAACACTGAATAAGAATAATGGCTTACCTCACACTGACTGGGTCAAGGGAATGGGTCTTTGTATTGAGAGTCATATAAAAATGACTTCCTCACACTCAGAATTATTTGGCATCTGTTATGGTTAAAGATATGCTCCCTCTCTGTGTGTTAGTTTGCTCAAGTAGAAAGGAAGAGGGTTGGCTTGCGAAGTATTTTGAAGCCATGTGGTGGCACTGGGCTCCGTTGGGATAGAACTGACCTCTCCCAGTGGCTGCTGCCCTTTTTGTCCCCCACCTTCTCACTCTTTGGCTTCCGGCTGCTCCTCCCTTGCTTTCCCTAAAGACTGCAACAAAATCAGAGTCTCTTTCTCACTGCTCACCCTCTGGTTTTTCACTGAAGCTTTTTACCTTGCTCTAAATGATAATGGCAATAATTTAAAAAACCAACGAGTTTCAAAAGAATTTATTGTAGAAGGAAAAAGAAACTCCAAATGTTTACAACATACTACAGTATTTTATTTTTACAAAGCAAAGTACTTATATACAGCATGAATTATTAACCATAGTGTCATTTACCTTCATTTTGCAGCCACTTTTTATAGACAAGTTAAAAGAGAAAGCTCTTCAAGCCCTTTTCTTACAAAGTAAAAAATAAAAATAGATATATCTGTATTGACTGACCATTTTAAGGCAGTTTTGTGCAAGCATCCCCGAGGGACTTCTCCCCACCTCCTGCTGGAACTCCCCAGCCACCCTTAGACCCACTTCTGCCTTTCAGCATTTCACCCTGATAGAGGCAGAGCAGGGAGTTGCTAAAGGCGTGCCACCAGGCCTGGGTCCCCAGAGATCCCTCTGAGCAAGTCCAACCTGGCTCAGCCCACCACCAGTGGAACAATTTCTGTCTTAAAAAAAAAAAAAATGTGTAGACCAAAGGTAATTTCATCAGATTTGAAAAGTCAAAACTCTCCTCCATGCCTTTCTCTAACACCCAAGACCTCTCCTTGACGATCAAAATCACAGGGTTCTTTTTTAGGTGAGGAATCTGTTTTCTGCCCTCATACACCTAGGCCTTCAACTGAATAGGTAAAGTGATGTCATAATTACTTTTCTTTCACAGAAAAAATCAAATGGAAAGGAGATTTTAGTGTCTGTCAGGGATCACAGACAGAGAGAGAGCCCCCTTGGGCCAGCCCCCTGAGAAGTATGTGTGATAACCCATTGTGTTCAAATAATTCATCCCATTTAGGTGACACCCTTGTACTTAAATTTGATTATGCTCCTGACTCTCTCATTGGTGATTGTAGGCCATTTTCCATCTTTCCATCCCTACCTTTCTCTCCCCTCTTCCTGCCCTTCCCCCGCCCTCACCCAGCTTCCATTTGTCCCCATTTTCCCACCCCTGCCCCGCAGCAGGCCTCCTCTTAGGGCTGGAAGTCTTCCGGGCGGATTTTCATCTCCACCCGTTTGAGGGAGTAGCCAGACCCGTGCCACCCGTACCAGGTAATGCCATCCAGGTGCTTGTTGTGCTCCCCGAGGCGGTAGTACACTCCGTTGAGGTTGGAGTCTGTGCAGCAGTTGTACCAGTAGCCACCTGGCACGAGAAACAGACCGGGGCTGGGACGCCGAGCTCGTCCTCCCCTTGGAAATAGCTGCCAGACCGGACAGCAGGATTGGTGAAGCTGCTTTTTGGAACAGCGGCTAAGCAGTTAGAACCCGTGTCCCCAAAAAGAGTACCAAAGCCACAATACCAGCTCTGCGGCTCTAAATCCGTTCTTCTCATGCGGGACTGCCCCCTCTCCCGCCCCCACCGGCCTCCCCCTCCCCACCAGTCTCACCTTTGCGGAGTTGTGCACACTTGTCTAAGCAGTTGTCATTGTCCTTGTCCTTGGTGCTGAAGGCCGTGTTGTTGTGGTAGACCAGGGCGTCGTTTCCCACGTTGCCGCTGTAGTTCCCCAGGAAGAGGCGGTAGCTGTTCAGTTCGTTGCCCAAGACGAAGTGGCTGTACTCCGCGTAGCGCACGCTGCCCTCCCAGTCCTGTCAGGGAGGACGCCGAGCCTTAGGGGAGCTGCGGCGGGCCCTCGTTTCAGCCCGTGCTGCCACTCTCCCCTCTCCGCTCGCAGCCGCGCATCCCGGTTCCCACTGCGGACCGAGCAAGACTTTCCTGCATGTTTGCCTTTAGGGGGCCGCACTAAGCTGGGAGTCAGGACAAGGGTACTGGGCCGCACGTCTCTCCTGAGTCCCCAGCTGGCCTGGACCAGCCTCTCTTTCTGTAGCCCTTCCCGGCCCTGCCTGGAAGGTGTAGGTGTGTGTTTGTCTCTATCCCCCTTGGAGATGTCGTAGAGTGGCTTGAGAGGAAAGCAGCGCTCCAAGGCCACTCACGGCCCTCACGGTTTGCATACACAGGAGCTCGTGCCCCAGGCCAGAGCAGACATCGCCGCATTTCAGCCCCACTGACTGGGGATTCCTCTGCTCTGGCCTGAGTCCAGCCTCTTCTTGTGTATCTGCAGTCTTGCTTTTGTGGAAAAAAGACAAAAACAGGAAAAAATCTCGTCTCCCTCAACTGTACTGCAATCTGCAGGAAAACCATCATAATAAATACACAAGCCTATAGTGGACAAGAATGGGAAGGGCACCCCCAGAGTTGTGCACAGTTGTGTGTGGCAGCCTGCTCCGGTCCGAGGCCTCGTGCTCACCTCCATCTCCACACGTAGCCGGGTTGGCCGTCTGGACAGCCGGTGGATGTGCTCATTCCCCAGCCAGAAGTCCCCACGGATGCTGCCAAAGCCCAGCTTGTACTGCTTCCAGTCCCGGTAGAAGGAAACGAGGCCACTCTTTCGTCTCTGAATGGTGGTCCAGCCGCCGCCTGACGTCTCCATGTCACAGAACACCTGCGGCAGAGAGGATGCTCTGGTCAGGGACCCACAGAGGCGGGCAGAGGAGTGTAAGGGCAGCGAGCTGCACCACCTTCCGCCCATTTCCGCAGAGCCAATGGATGTGTGCACATCCATAGTCATGCTGGCTCACTACAGCCACTGTTTGGCCATGTTGGCCGGCAGGAGCGAGGTGGTGGTTTGCTGGGGAAGAATTGTCAAAATTGAGGATGGGGGCAAGTGCACATCTTGTCGGAAGAGAAGAAAATCCACATATGCTCTCAACATGTTCTCTCTTTTCTCCTTCCCCAAAGAATAATTAACTGCTCTAGGTCGTGGCAAGAGATGTCAACTAGTTAGGTAGAGATTATAGAATTACCTAATCTATGTTAGAAGATTTGGTGTTTGGTTGATAATGATTTGAAGGGGCAAAACAGATGCTTGGGGAGGTTCCCCCCCAAATTGAGTGTGTGGCTAGCTCTCTGGTATTTGGTATGTTTGAGTCTCTGTCTTGAGTTTCCCTTTGCTTCTACTGTGACAAGCCCCATTGCCCCCAGCCCTTTGAGGGGGCGGAGGACAGATGGGAGCACCTGGGCAGTGGGCTCTGCTGACCTCACCTCCAGCTCGGGGCTGCCCAGAAAGTCATCAGGAGGCAACTTGTACACTCCAGAGATGCGGTAGTTCTTCTGGTAGAGGGACGAGCAGTCATAGATGGCATCTACAACAGGAGCAAACCACAGGGGTGAGCATCCAAACCCGGAGGCTCCACGGCAGGTGGACATCCGTGCTGCAGCTCAGTTGAGAGTTTCAAAACTGAGACTTCATTTCTACCACGACATTCACATGAGTGTTCATTACTAGGCCGTGTCTGGATTTTAGAGAGGTGTAGGCATTGGGAGACCAAAAGGGGGTGTGTTTTGGCTTCACTGGTTGGGGGGCTGAGGGGTAGGGAAGCCCTTCACCTGGATAGCATCAGTAGGATAATCAAACAGGTGGTTTTAGGTTAACTCTGAAATCGATTATCCTGCTGAGGTTCTAGGCCATGAATTCTGGAAACATTCCAATGTGTGATGGCTACCTAACAGATGCTCCTGTTTAATAAATTCAGCTTCTGGGACAGCCAGCCTCTCTTACCACATAAGTCATGAGTAGGGTCTGCTTTGGTTGTTTGCCTGGTTGCTTGGTTTGTGTGATGGTTGGTGGTGGTCTTTCAGAGGTAATGGCTATTTTTACCTATGAGAATTAGCTATTTTTATCTAGATTACCTACTAGGACCCTAATGAAGGGAGATAGATTTCACATCTTATTCCCCCCCCTCTTTCATCTAACACTGCTCAGTTCTCAAATGGAAATGCACACACCCTGAGGAATGCTTAGAGGCCTTCCCCTGGCAGCATTATTAAAACAAGCAAACGAGGGCGCCTGGGTGGCTCAGTTGGTTAAGCGACTGCCTTCGGCTCAGGTCATGATCCTGGAGTCCCAGGATCGAGTCCCGCATCGGGCTCCCTGCTCAGCAGGGAGTCTGCTTCTCCCTCTGACCCTCTTCCCTCTCGTGCTCTCTATCTCTCATTCTCTCTCAAATAAATAAATAAAATCTTTAAAAAAAAATTAAAAAATAAATAAATAAATAAAACAAGCAAACGAGAGCATTGGACAGACTGATTTAAGTGCTTCCTTGGCTGCCTGGGGGCTACTGCCTTATGCCAGATTTGGTCTCCATGTTGCAAATGTCAAAGAGCACCATGGAAGAAACCGCCTTTCCTGATAGGATTCAAAGAGCGGGAACCCTTGCTATCCAGGAGAGGCTTCCTACCCTCTGTGTCTGGGATTCTTTCCTTGGTGGCCCCTGCACTGGGCCTTTAAGAAGAACACACCAATGGCGGCACTTCTGCCAAGAACCGTCCCAGGCAGAGCGTCTTGCAGGAGGGGGTGGGGAGGCACGTGCCTTCGCCATCAACCCCTTCATTTTCTGTAGCGATGAAAGCATCAACTTACTGCTTTCTCCGCTGGCCTATCTACTAACACAGTATGAAGGTGACCCAGCACCTGGTAATAGAGAAGAAAAATGAGGAACGATATCCTGGGCAAGAAGAGGAAGAGGCACAGCAGGAGAGTTGCCTTTGTTTGACCCCCCAAGAAACTCCCTGCTGGGAGGGGAGCAAATCCCAACTGGAGGAGCCGGCGGGGGTGGGGGGGTTGGGTGGTGGCAGGGGCAGGTTCCCAGCTGGCCTGCTCTCCTGTGGGTCTGGTTTCATTTCACAGGCCAGATCAGAACCCACTTATCTGGAAAATGTCCTAAGGATACCTTTCTATTCTAGTCCCACACTGAGGGGCAGGAAGTACATGCTTAGAAAGTGATTTATACATGGTGGTTTATTAACAATGGGATGTCGAAACTTAATTTCATGTTGAGGCTTTTTCTTCATTTGAACTGAGAGTAACCAGTGATTTAGTCTGTTGTGTCTTGACTTGGTCTATGATGTGACCAAAAATTTTTATATCAGCAATAAGTGACATAGATATAGGATATTCTCCTTACAAGTAATAATTTCCTGATGATTTCAGAAACCCAAATCTCTTCTCTCTGAACAGTAAATTGACCTTGGCCAGTCTAAGCCAATGTACCTAGAAACTGAAAATTATTTTAGAAAACATTAAATGTATCTTATTTTGGGGTCACTAAAAATCCAGATCTCAACATTGCATTTTCTTCTTTCCTATAATGGGAGAATTTTATTTGAGATCATGGGAAGAAATAGAAATCTCAGAAGCAGGGAACCTCGAGGAGCCTGTCCTTTCCTGAACACAAAGGAATCCTTCATCTGGCTCTAGGCAACATCTACACCTAATTCTGAGCCAGTGGGAAGAGTCAAGTTTGCAAACAAGACACGAAATCCATTAATGCTTATACCACTAAATCTTCGGGACATGACAGAATTTGGCTTCTAGAACAACAGATGTTACAGTTTTGGTGTTCATTCCTGTTTCCTTGGGACTGAGGGTACAGCCTGTCAGCTCTGGCTAAGGAAGTTGACCAATTGGGGAGACTTGAACCCTGTTTCTAAGATTTTCGATGTGACTCTGGGCAAACCACGTTGTCTCTCTGCACTCCGGGATGGTAATTCATACTTTTCATATGCTGAAACATATTGTGAATAAAGAGATGGTGCAGGCACTGGGTAAATTTATAGAAATGTACAGAACATTAGAGCCGGTGGCACATACCCAAGAAAATATACCCCAAAGAACCCCCTGTCACCGATCTGATGGCCAAGATATGTAGAAATCATGCTACAGACAGAGACACTCGGCCGTTTGAGCAAGAAGATGATGAGTAGTAGATGAACATGTTCTCCTTACCTGCCGAGGTCTGGGTGACAGTCTGGGCCGCCTGCAGCTGCATAATGTCAATCTGGTTGTTCATTTCCGAGTACTTGCTCTCCGCGTCTGTGAGCCGTGACTCCATGCGCTTGGTGCTGCTCTCCAGCTCCATCACCTGCATGACCACGCTGACCCAGTCCCTCTCCTGCTTCTGGCTCAGTTCACTCAGCAGGCTGCTTAGATTGGTGATCTGGGCCTTGAACTCCTTCGCCTCCTCACAGCAGGTGGCCACTTGGAGCTGCACGGGTGTTTTGCGTTTCGGGGGCTTCTGTGGCCACGCTGGGGGGCTGACAAAGGCCATGATGAAAATGCAGAGCCAGGTCACCCCTGGGAGAGTCTTTTTCAGCATCTTTCTTGGGCCTGGGTGAGGAATGATCTTCCTTTTGGGGATCTGGATATGCCCAGCTGAGGTCTGCAAAGCTGAGCAAATTACCAGTGTGCACTTTCTCCCTGGATGGACTAACCACGCTCTTGCTTTCTCTTCCCTTGCTCTTTCTTAGCCTTTGTCAAAGCTTGAGTTTAAAAGTGCAAATGAATTGGGCTCCCTATACCTTTCCTTTCTTTCCCTGAACACTCTACAGACTCAGCATCTTAAATATTATCTGCTGCCTGCACCTCCACCCCCACTGTGGACGTGCATGGTGCTTTAGCCCCTCCCAGCTCATCTGGGAGGGTCAGGTGCCTGTTGGGTGAAGTCAGCGTAAACTTAGGCCAGAGGGGAGGAGGAAGACAGGGGCGAGTCTTTCTTTCCTTGCCTGCATAGTCTCTGGGCTGAGACAAGAGGACTGTGACTTTGTGTGTTTCCAATTTCGCCTATTAGATTATGCCCCTGCCAGCCACTGGCTCAGCTCTATCAGCAAGCAGGGCAGGGTCAGAAGAATTTCCAAATTCCATTCTAAAGGTTACATAACCATGGGGTGAGTCTAAGGTAGGCAGAGAGAGTTGGGAATAAGACTTCCCGCTCACCCAGGGAGGCCTGTTAATGTAATCCACGCTGTTTGTATGAGGATCTGGTATATTTTGGCATCCTGCTGAGTGTGCTTTTAACAAGGCTGGTTATTCCTTTCTCTGATCATCATTCAGTGTTTTACAAAACCCTTATTCCACCTAGATCTAACAGTGTGTCACATTTGAAAATATCCAACTTAGAAGAACTCTAGAAATAGACACAGCCTCTTAGGAAGCAGAAAAAGACTTTGTAGTTTGTATCCACAGGATTTGCTCAGTCGTCTTCCTTTGTACGTACTTTCTCCATCAACAAGTGGGCCAGCATTAGCTTCTCACACTTGGCATTTGACAAGGAGGTGCCAGGGAAGACAGCAGGGACAAAAACTCAGGAGTGACGGACATGCCTCTGGGATGGTCATACACGCTTCCATCCATCTGTAGGCACAGCAGAGAACAGGCCCATCCTTGGCCTGTATTTCAAAACTTGGAAAGTCCATTAAATCATAGGGCGAGGAATCCCCGTCACCTAATAAATCCATATCTATAATCTCATTTCCCTTGTCCTATGTAATACAGTCTGCCAAACTGAAGCTATTCTCTCTGTGTGATATGTATCCCTGAAAATGGAGTTACTGTCCTTTCTCATGTACTGTGTTTGAAGGGCACTACTCGTTTGAAAACAAATGGGAAAAACCTGGGATTTCAGCAGACCTTAAATACTTAACGTGAGTTTTTCACTGAGAATGTCTACAGAGGTCCCTCCGTCCTTAGACGGTAGCGAACTCTGTGTTTGCAGCATACTCTTGCCGTTTCCGTCTTGCAGAGCCGCTGAGGCAGTCCTCGTACTGTTGCTGTGTGGTGTGGGTCCTTCACACATGAGCCTCATACCTGACAGCCCTCCTTCCCTGCCGTGATCCCCCAGAGTCCTTTTCCAGTTGGGACTTCTGGCTACCCAGAAAGCCGTTTCTGTTCGGGAGGCTCGAGTTACCAAACAGTTTTTTCCCTTCTAAGTGAAAAAGCGGGAGTGGCTCGGGTAGATCAGGGTCTGTTTTCTCCTTTCCATAGTCTCCTTGCCCACCGAGGGTCAGGACATGGCTGGCATCCTCTAGCAACTTGTCAGCCCCTGTTCAGAATTGGCAGCCAGTCCCCGCTCTCTTGACGCAAATACCCAGCCCAGCTGGGCACTGCGGTTTGCCCCACGGCATTCACTAACTCAAACCCAGCCCCAGCTGTCAGCATCCGACAGGCTGCTGAACCCGGTGAGGATCTTCAAGTCGATCCAGCCAACAGCCGGCAGTG
Organism: Callorhinus ursinus; assembly: GCF_003265705.2. Classification (NCBI taxonomy): domain Eukaryota; kingdom Metazoa; phylum Chordata; class Mammalia; order Carnivora; family Otariidae; genus Callorhinus; species Callorhinus ursinus. The sequence goes on from NW_027397080.1 coordinate 28,781,366, forward strand.
AGCTTGTGCCGCGCGACCCACACAGCCACGTGGAGCATCATGTGTGACCCTGCCGTCTTAGGGCTCCCCTGCAGTAGCACGCTAGACAGAGTACCACAGAACAGGGGGGCTTTATGGATTCCCCGCCAGCTTTTTGTTTGTTCTTCCCAGTGGCCGCTTCCCCGGCCCAAACAGGAAACTGTTATGAATAGATTTTCGTATTTGGGCAGAAAGTGAATCAGTCATTTGTATTTGCAACCCATGGAGCAATCCGTCCTAGGGTTTCGTAAGTTTGGATCAGAAGCATCTAGCTGTTTGCATGAATGCCTGCTCTCTGACATTTATTTTCTGAAAACCAATTTCTAACATGAGGTATAAGTTGGAGACAGAGGCTTTCCTTATTTGAAGATTTTCTTACATCATCTAAGCTGCCCAAATGTCAGTAAACCCCCACCCCAAATTAAAAAATTTAGCAAATTAAGAGTGTTTCCCATGCCAGAAGATTATCAGTCCTCCAAACATCCACAACCCTGTGATGTCCTAGATTTTGAATTTCTGAAAGAAGGAAAAGTAAACCCTTGTTTTGAGTACAGCTAAGCCAGTGGAGAAAACCAGGAAGGATGTGGCAGACTAGACTGGTTTTCCTTCTCCAAAAAGCTATTATTCCCTTCTCTGCCCTTCAGCGAATAAAATGACCATAAAAATGGGAATTAACTGAGAAAATCTGGAAAGCCTGTGTTGGACACCTTGCAGTTTTTCCTTTTCTCTATTTTGCTGGTGGTGAAAGAGGGTCAGCTTGATGTTCCTGGGAAAGATGTTTATGAAAAATCAAGCTTATATTCTTGATGAGAAAAGCCAGTGAGCTCTCACGTAGCCTGAAAAGTTCTCGAAGACTTCACAGTCTGGGGCTGCGCTGCCTCGGGCTGGCACCAAGGACTGGAGGTGTTCGAGCAGCCTGGGGATTACAGAGCAGGGAAGAGCCTCGAGGTGGTCTCTCCTTCTACCCAAATGGCAGTGTCAGGTCTCATTTTCTTGAAAATGTCCCGGTTAGAGAGACTCCTCCTTTCTAATGTATTCCTCTCCCTGCCTGCTCTTAAAACCATCACTGGCGAAATTGGTGAGGGAGAGAAACAACTACCCTCAGAACCAAACTGCCGGTTTATTGAATGAATTCAGCTCAGAGGAACCTGCCTTGTTAACTTTGTGTACTAAATGGTATTTTACTTCTCCTAAAGTCTCGTAATGCCTCTCAGCTTGCTTTACTATATGCAGCCATTTCATACCTGACTTTGTGTCACTCCAGCCTATTTCTGTCCCAGCTAAAAGCCCACATCCGTCCCAGAAGGTACAACCATCTCTTCCCTAAGCTTCTCATTCGCCACTTCTGCCAAAGAGTGCATTCTGGATGGGTTAGAAGGCATTCTCTCCGGCTCCTCCTAGAGTCTATTATTCATTTATAGCACCCTGCAAAAGAGTCTGTCTCGGCTCCCCCTCAGACTTTGTAGCAAACACCGGTTCTGTGAGCCAGCATACAAGTTGCAGAGCATGGTGACAATGCCAGCCCAGCCGCAGCTGCCTCAGTTTAGTTGGAGAAACAGACAGCTGAGCTCTAGGACAGTGTGACACGAGGACAGGGGCACAGAGGAGGAGGAGTGCCCAACCCAGATGAGTTTGGGAAGGCCTCCCAAGGGGAGTGATCCCCAGGTCTCAGGGAAAAAGAGGAGGTAGCCAGGGGTGGAAGGGAGCATCGTGAGCAAGGTGCAGCTTTGTGAAAGAACTTGATTTAGTAGGAAGACACAAGTAGTTGAGTGTGGCTTAAGAGTTGGGAGCAAGGGTCGGGGAGAAGGGGGGCAGTTAAAGCTGAGAGTTGGAGGGGAGCCAGGCCTGAGGGACCTGGGTGTGAGGGGTGTGATTGCTACTCTGGAGACAGAGGCATCTCTGGAAGGAATCTAAGCAGCTTTTACCTCTTGTTGCTCTGTTTTCCTCAGCCTCACTGGGAAAGTGGCTTTTTGTAGTTGGCAAACAAGATTAGAATTTCTTGAAATCTAACGCATTCATATTAAATGCCCTGAAGGGATCATCTGGCTTGAGGATTAAGGAGGCGGTATATGAAGGACTTGAAATAGTTGGGTCTAGAATCGGGCAAATCTGGGTTCTAATCCCTTCCCATCACTTGATAGTTATATGACCCTAGGCAAATTACTTCTCTGGGTTTACAGATCTGTGCAGTAGAGATGAAAATCATAACTACTTTACCTCACAGAATTTTTGGTTAAATAAAGCAAAGGATTAAAATAGTTAAGGCATTTTTCAATAAGAAAACTAAATTTGAGGATGCCTGGGTGGCTCAGTAGATTAAGCGTCTGCCTTTGGCTCAGTTCGTGATCCCAGGGTCCTGGGATTGAGCCCCACGTCGGGCTCCCTGCTCAGCGGGGAGCCTGCTTCTCCCTCTACCTGCCACTCCCCCTGCTTGTGCGCGCGCTCTCTCTCTCTCTGGTAAATAAATAAATAAAATCTTTAAAAAAGAAGAAGAAGAAGAAAGAAAACTGAATTTGGAGGAGTTAAACTACTAGAAAACAAAATTTATCATAAAGCTACCGTAAGTAATTAAGGCAGTATGGTGTTGGCATGAGGATAGACTCATAGATAAATGGAGCAGAATCAAATGTCCAGAAACACCCACACATATGTAGACACTTGATTTATGACAAGGGAGCACCACAGAACAGGGAGGAAAGGATAGTCTTTTCAGTAAGTTCTTCCAGGTCAGCTAGGTAGCCTTATGGGGAAAAAGAGGGCTCTTGACCCTTACCTCACACCACACACAAAACTTGAAGTTCAGAGGAGGTTTGAGTTCTACATGTGAAAGGTAAAAACTGAAGCTTCCAGAAGGTAACATAGGATATTATCTTTGACATCTTGGGGTAAGCAGATATTTCTTAAGCAAGATACAAAGAACACTAACCATCCAAAAAACATTATCAAATGCAAAAAAAGGAGTCATCTCTGTTCATTAGAAGACACTATGAAGAGAGTAAAAAGGTAGGAAGAGATCTCCAGTACATACCTCTGTGTACACTGTCTCCAGAGGATATGTAGAACTCTTACCCAACAATTTTTTAAAAGGTAGCCAAGTTAAAGATCAGCAAGAGATGTCAATAGGCACTTACTTCACAAAAGAGGATCTCCACAAGGCCAGTGAACGCATGAAAGGCTGCTCAAGCTAATTAGTCATGATGGCAATTCAAATTAAAACTATCACATGCCACCACTAAACCCCAACTAAAATGGCTTCAGTGGAAAACACTGACAGTAGCCAAGTGGGGATTTTCATATACTTCCCACGGAAATGTAAATTGGGAAAATCACTTCGGAGAGCAATTTGTCAGTGTCCTTGAAAGCTGAACAAACCCCATACAGTTCTACTCTAGGTATAGTCCCAACAGAAACGCGAACACACTTGCACCAAAGATATGTACAAGAACGTTCGTAGGAACACCACACTCATACTAGCCAAGAGCCAACAAGCACCTAAATGCCCTTCAGCAGCCAGGTGGATAAGTTGTGGTATATTCATAGAGTGCAGTAGTCTTCAGCAGTAAAAGGGCAAACTCCCATAGCATGCAACAACATAGATGTATCTCCCAACATCATGTTGAGTGTTTAGATGGTGTTCAAAAGCTGGCAAAACCAACCAATTGTGTCAGAAGTCAGATAATTGTTGCCTCTGGAGGTGAGAAGGGAGCCGTGGTCTGGAGAAGCCTCTGTTGTGTGTTGTGCTCTCTGTCTTGGTCTGGTAGGCAGCTACCAGGGTATCTTCACTTTGTGATGATTTATCAAGCTGTACCCTATGTATACTTGGGTACATATGTGTGTTATACTTCAACTAGGAAGTTGATTCAAAAATACGTAGGGCTCATGAGACAGTAGTGGCAGACACATAGTCAGTGTCTAGTGATTAGTAAGTATTATTATTCAGGGGGGACTGGATGGCGCAGTCGGTTACACATCTGACTCTTGGTTTTGGTTCAGGTCGTGATCTCAGGGTTGTGAGATCAAGCCCCACATCCGGCTCCATGCCGAGTGCAGAGTCTGAGATTCTCTCTCCCTCTCCCTCTGCTCCTCCTGCTTGTTCTCTCTCTCTCTCTCTCAAATAATAAATCTTTTTTAAAAAAGGTATTATTATTTAGGTATATAATTATCATCTCACCAGAAAAGCCCTCCTTGCCCTCCCAAATCTAAACTAAGCCCCCTACGTTAGTCTCCACCTAAGCGCTCTGTTTTCTTCCCGGTATTTACCTTCACAGCACTTATCTTGGGGTTTGTTTTTTTGTTTTGCATATCTGCTTAACTGACCTGTAAGCTCTTGGAAAGCAAAGACCTTATCTGTTGTTTACCATTGTAGTTCTAACATCTAGCTCTTAGCACAAAGCCTGAGACCAAAAAGGTCCTTCATTGGAACTTGTCAAGTGAAAGAATGAATTCCCAACAGAAGGTTCTCTTTGCCTACATAAACATCTGTCATGGAGACTTAGAGTCTCTCTCCGTGGTCATTGGCAGTACTTTGTCATGGTGAGGCCTTCATCATTGGCCACCACATTCTGTCCTGCTCCGAGTCCATTTTTCTTCTGTAGGTCTTAGTTACAGAATCAAAGGCAGTGGAAACTGGAAGCATTGAGATCACTTGGTTCAACCTTGTATTTTAATCAGTAACTGGAGGCAGCCTCCTTACTGTATAATCACTCTGTCTCCCTGGAAACCATTGATTTGTGTCTCACCCCTCTTTCTTTACATTTGAAGATGACCAGCAGGAGGACCACAGAGCATTTGGGGCAGGGTTTCGTCCTGCTCTACCTTGTTGCAGAGGCCTGTGTAACCGGCATATCTGATTACTTCAACCTGCATCAGCCTGTTAGTGAACCATCATCGTGGCCTGGGGGGCCACGTGCAGTAGCTTGTGTTGAAGACAGAACAAAGTAACATTTCCCCATAATTTATCCGGGAACCTGACACATCTTGCTGTCCCCGAAAGAGGATGAAATGCCCATTACGTTGCAATAGCAGAAAGTCACTCTTGCTGGAGACAAGACCCTGTCTGAGGTACAGGATAAGACCACAAGTTCGTACCCAGCTGCCCTGGGACTGCAGAGCTTCCCTTCAGGCCGGACCTCTGCCTCCCTGACTAGGCCGCACTAACGGGAAAAGGGGATTGTAATTCTTTGAGAATGTTTGAGAAATGGAGCCAGTTACACCAGAGCAACCAGTTAACGGCAAGCGTGCCTGGGCTTTGCAGTCTGCAGGCAAGGGCCTAGAGCGTGTATAAATCCCACTCTGTGTCATCATTCTAAACACATGTTCCCAAAGTGTCACCACTGTGTTGCTTGGAAGTATGAATTTTGCTTTTCCCGTTGTATCCTGGCTTCCAGAAAAGGTACACAGTCTTGTTCTTTTCCCCTACCTCTGCTGGAAGCAAAAGCACTCTGGCCAGAGGGGTGAGGATTTGCTCAAAGCTCCTCACTTCTCGACAAAAACACATTCCAAGCCTCTGGGCTCATGCTGACTTCAGAAGTGCAGTGTGCCTCTAGGAATCTGTCCCCCCCAGGGGGCAGCTCCATGCAGCAAGAGGGTGCATGGACTGGGGAAGCCTCTGTGCGGCCAGAGCGTGAGCACAGACCACATCTCCCGAGCCCTGTGTTTTTCTGTAATGCCCTCTTACATCTGGCCAGACTCAAGAGGTCAGGTCTCGCCAGTCACTGGTAGAGCATACATTTATTTCTGGCCCTTCTGAAGACTTCCTGCAGCTTCACTGTACAACAGCTTGTCTTTATAGAGCACCTTCGAAACCCCAAGGAAAGCTGCTTTTCAGTGCAGAAAGCTGGCCATCAGCGAGGAGCGGGACAAAGGGAGGAGTCCTGGGGTTTCTCGTAAAGCTGGCCAAAAGGACAGAGGGTCTTTCATTGCAGCCCAAGACCAAAGGAGGAAGCTTGCAGTAGTTCAGTAGTAAACGTCTGTCCCTCCGCTGTGTCTGGCTCACCCTCCGGGATGCCTTTAGATTTAATGGGACCTCTCTTACGGTGAGTTAGAGGAGCTGCTTCTGAGTTCTATGTACCGCTGGGGCCGGGGCGGGCGGGGGTTACTGCTGGCAATTAAACCATGTCCCAGTGCTCCGAAACCTTGAATGACATGCCATATCATGATTCAGAGATGTTATGTTAAAGTGCACGTCTTACAACTGATGAAATGCAGCAGGTGCTGGGTTCTGCCCCACACCCGCCTCTGACACAGTTTGTCCAGTGTCGGCTAGCTGTGCTGGTGGCAACCCCACTGGTCTCTCCAGATTCCTTTGGTCATCTCATAAGCTATGAATCTTGGTAGCCCAATGATAGCGTGTCATGGTCACCTTCTGTCGGCCTGTCCTGACCCAGAAGTAGGCTTATTTTTCTCTTCTCCCTGATTCCAGAATGGGCATCAGCATTTCAACAACGCGGCCTCTCTTCTTAGTGGAGCAAAAGGCCATCTCGCCTCTGCTTACCCCCTTACGAGGGGAGGGCTCAACGCTGCTGGATCACTAGAAGCCAGCTCGTTTACCTTTCGTGTCCCAGCTTCATGCCCATAAGGGGTGGGGCCAGAGCTCATGGATATCGGGAAGCCAGGAAATCAGGATGTTAGCCAAAATATCCACTCTGCTTGGGAGTCAGGGTAGTTGAAAATGAGCTTTGGGTTCACCCGAGCAGCCCAGCCCACTTTTGTTCCCTCCCTGACAGCTCCTCTTTCTACTGTCTCTCTCAGAGCTCATGATTGCTCTGAGACGCATCCCAAGAAGCGTTAAGGAGGAGAAAAACCTCCAGGCATCACCAGAAAAGGAGCGGTGCTCATTGTTGTAGAATAAAAAGATAATGGACAATTTGTCAAGAAGTGTTGACAAGAAAGATAAAGTTGGAAGTAATTAACTGGCTGACATGCTGGGAGTGATGTGTCTGCCCATGGCTCCCTAAGTCAGCCGGAGCCTTGGAAATGTGACAGCCATTCATCATTTTTACAGCACGCCTCTGACAGGCCCCTGGGTTGGAAACCCGGCCAGCACAAATTGTGTGCCCTGACACTCTGGGGCCACGCGGCCTCACAGTGCCCTACACTGGCTTGTGCTCGGGCACCTGGGCCCCACGTCCAGCCACGGGGGTGCCTGGATGTGATGTGTCAAACGGGACAGTTTGCCTGGCTTCTTGCTGAGCGCTGTTTTTGTCCTCAGGGGATGGGCGCTTTGCTTCCCAGAGCCGGCCTTGCAGACTTCTACTGGGCAGGTCACGTATCGCTCGCGGGAGAGCGCTGAGCGCTCCTGAGCAGCGCGCCTAATGCAAGTGCCGCCCGCCATCAGCCGGGAAGGTGCACCTGGGAGACCGGTCACAGGCACGGGAGCCATATAGGCAGGACGAAATCATGGAGGTTAAAAGTAATTACCAAGACTGGATCAAGTGGGAAACGTCTCTGTTATGTGAAAAAACAAAATACAAAATTATATGAATGCTCTGCTCACCACTTATTTATGTAGAATATGCATAGTTGAAAACAATATTTTTAAAAAGGTGGTTAAATGGCAGTGAAGTTGAAGAAGAAGACATACCTCCCCTCTCTAATCTTGGAAAGATAGGATTTTTTGTCTCCCCTGTCCCTAATCTCTGTCCCTACACAGCTATTAGCATTCTGTCTTTTTTTATTCTTGAGAGTTCCTACTTTCTCACACACAGATTTAGCATGTCCTCTAGGTATTGTGACAGTCGTACCATTTAAACTGTGACCGAGGGAAAGGGTGAAGACCAAGCAAGAGCTCTTTCCCCTTTAGACACTCTGCACTGAGACATCAGGAACGCATTTGATTGTCCAAGGCAAGCCCCCTCTTCTGCATCAAATCTTTTTTTATCTTGATGCCTTAGGTGCCCTAGGGAGCACCAGGGACACCGAATGTCCCGGCTTTGAGACCTCCTAACGAGGCTGGACTTCCCTTTGTTAATATGTAGGAAAGGAGTGAAGTGACTTTTCCTGAGTTCCTGAAGCAGAAAAGGGAAGTTTGACCCTAAAAGAGCGAGGGGTGCTATTGTCATCACCTGACTGTGGCTTTCGGAGGATGACTGAGGCCAACTGGCCTGCCGTCACTTTCCTCCTGCGTTTAAGTCAGTCCCTCGCGGCCTCTCTTCATGTCACACTTCAGATGCTTGCACACTGCCTTCTGTCTTCACGCTCTCCTTTGCTCTTCCGTCACCCTGTTCAGAGGGAGGCTGTCACATCCTTGAGCTCCCCAGAGTCCTAGGGTAATTGCCTGATAAAGACATCGGGGCCCAGCCGGCTTCAGATCTTCCTGGCTCTGTGTAGGAATCGAGCCGTTCTGTTTTTTAATCATGCTTGGGGCACAGAGCTAAGTCTTGGGGCTCGGAGAAGGGACCGGGAGTGGTGTCTGGAGCAGTGACTCCTCTGTAAGAGAAGCAAGATAGACTGCTCGATGCAGTGGTGAGGACCCAAAGCAGTGTCCAGCTTGGCCTCATCTTGGCGGGTCAGGAGCTCCTCGGTCAGACCCTCCAGGGTCCCTGTCAGCTGTGTTGCATGTGTCACCAGCCTAGCGCTAAGGGAATTCAGAGAATTCTTACTTGACAGGGAACCAAATAAAACACAGACTGTGGTCTGCACTAGAAATAGACAGGAGAAAGAAAGCCCAGAGCCATTTGGGAAGCGAGTGCATAATGTTCTCATAAATTCCTGATGGGAGCACTAGGAAAGCCTAAGTGGTCCCCCAGATGTGACCGCAGATGCTCCTTATTTGACTGACTTTCCGACAGGCTCGGGCTTTGCTCTTAATAGCCTATAAAGGTCACTGAGGCACCGAAGCTGAGAGATGAGGTCGATAACCAGATGAGCCATACAAGAAGGAATTAGTTATCAGCCAAATTACTTTGGATTTGATATCAGTCCAGAAGCCTATGGAGCAATGACTTCAAAACCCCTTCAGGAAACAATGGAATTCCTCAGGTCATTTGGATGCCAAGCCAGAAGCCCTCTTACTGCTGTGCTGTGGGTCAGCATTAAGACCTTGAGCAGTTAGCCACTGACCCTTTTGGTCGGCCTCATCCTGCATGTGAGAAGCACTGAGGAAGAGCTTGAAAGGGAGGGTCACAGAGAAGTAAGCAGCACCCCCCCCGCCCCCACCCTAGCTCCTCCGCCGTCGCTCTTGCTGGGGCGCCTGCTGAGGCCACCAGAGATGCTCCTTCGCATCCGAGTCACTTCCTCACCCTAGCACTTTCCCTGCTTCTGAAGAGGAATTTTCGGGTGGGGGGTGGGGGGAAAGATGCTTGACGTAATATGTGCGCTAGGGAAGGCGTTGAGGCAGTTCCTTGACCTTATTCATTAATTCGGCCCGGCTCTAGAAAGTGTTTCCCTCAGTTGCCAGGAATTTTCCCAGTTTCTGGTTCTCAACTCAGCTTCCCTTAATAAAAATTAAATCTTGGGGTGGGGAAGGGGAGGTGGGGAAGGAGCGGAAGTGCTGTGATCGCCTCTTCCCCTCTTGCTGTCCCCCCTCACTGTGCTGGCCCGTCTGTCTCTTCACGGTCCCTGTAGCACCAGGTTCAGTGGTGGGCGCTGGGACTTACTGCACGGAGAGGTCATTTCTGGTTGTTCCGGAGATTCATGTCAGTTCTCAACTGGCTGCTCCTGCTGGAGACGGAGCAGAAGGCAGATGAACCCACCGCCACGTGAAGACAGCTGTGGGATTCAGCATCCACCGGCTCACAAAGCTCTCTTTTCCTGGGGCCTCAGCGCTCATCCAGAGGAGATGGGAAATCCGTCAACATGTCATTCCAGCACACTGTTCTCTGGGCACGTTGCCGCCTAACCTCCAGCTCCCTCAGCTTGTTTGTTGTGAGATCTTTTTACCTGGACTGATGTCAGTGGGGTCTGGTTTGTGTCGTTGAGCCAGGGCTTGGCACGGTTTGCCCTGTTGAAGCCTGCAGCAGTAACAGGGAGAGACTGAGGGGCACACAAGGGAGCGTTTAGAGAATGGACTATAGAAAACTCCCAGCTGCCCCGTAAAACAAGAGCTCATCATTAAGGGGGCTTTGAGTGAAGGTGATTTCCTCCCACGAGCCACACATACAGTCTTTCCCTTCAGTCTCATAAAACCACATCTGAGTTTAAAAGGGGAATATTTCAGAGGACAGCCGCATGTCACCCAAGTAGGCAGGAGACTGGGCACTTAACTACTGAGTTTCCAACAGACACCTATTTATCCCACACTTTGCAGTCGGGGCTCTGTGAGCCTGGCAGCCTCAAACAGGCTGCCTTGGAAGAGCCCGCTGTGGCCACCTGGCTGGCCGTTTGGTTGGGAGGCTTCAAGGCATAGCAGCAGCTTCTGAAAGGAAAGGAGTAGGGGATGGGAGCTCAGGGGTCAGAGGGGAGTGTCAGCCAGGGCATCCGTGAGGAAGTTAAAATGAAAGCCTGGCAGGGCTGCTTTCTCCTGCACGGCACATTGTGTGGAGAGAGTTAGCTCATTGATACACGCCATCCAGTTCTTGCTTTCCTTCACTGCATAGCTGTTCGTGCATGCCTGCTGATGCGAGGGTAGAAGGCTCAGGCACTGTCCCTCCCATTGCAGAGCTTACAGCACACCCTTAGTTACTACTTAAGATCCTTTTTAATGGTACAGTAGCCTGTGACCTGGACCACAGTTGGTTCACATGTAAAATGGGAATATTAATATTAGAGTCTACTTCATTGAGTTGAGATAGTAATACATATAAGCAGTAAGCCCAGTGCCTGATACATGCAGTAAGCTCTCGGTAAATTTAGGTATCTTTCTGTAGTTATTATAATACATTGCCGCCCACAGTGGAATGCCAGAAGTCATGGAGAAGGAGAAAAAAGTAAAGGTCCCAAACAACCAGGAGTTTTGTTGACCTACCTCTAGAACTTCTGCATGAGCAGCTGCGCCCTCCAGCAGCCTTGGAGCACGCGTGGGAGACTCCATGGAAGGCAAGAAGAGAGAAGTGGAGCTTGGGGAGAAAATCCTATAGGAAAATAAAGGGGGAACAGGGAGGAAGAAAGAATAAACGGGGATAGCAGCTGGGTAACTTAAAATCCCTACTCTGAACGATCCTCAAATCCTACTGTAGGTGGGTACCGCCTCCTTCCCTTCAGGTCCTCGATTCAGAGGCCAGGGATTTCATATTTGAAAGGGACCCTTTCTCCGACTGATCCCACCCCTCTTTCATGGCTGTGTTTTAGTCCGTTTAGTCGAAGTTGTAATGTTGCAGTGATTGTCCGTACTCTTGGACAGAGCTTATCAGGAGTCTCGTGGCGCACCTCCAGGTTTCCTGGCAGTTGCTAAAGGCCTGGTCTGTGGTTCCCCCAAGGAACCCAGCCCCTCTCTTTCCTTCTCACTGGGCTCTGTCTGCATCCTCCCCTGCCCCCGCCCACATTTAGGTGGGAGGCATCAGGCAGGTGACTTACTTGGACTTTCCCTTAAAGGAGTGGGGGCCGTCTGATGAGTTTGGGTTGTTTTTTTGTGTGTTTGTTTTTAATTTGCACACCTAAGTTGGTCTGTCCTTAGAGGAGGGATATCAAAGCTATAGCAGTATGAAGGTAAAATTCATATTTTTCCTCTGAGGTTCCTAACCACTACTTCCTGATTTTGGTCAGTTTGTTGTAAAGCTCTCCTTTTTATGCATAATGAGTGGGAGAGTGGAGTGGGGAGAGCCTTTTGCTTGTCTCCGGTTTTGTGTTGCTTTGTCCCGAGTGAGGCAAGCTTTGGCAATGTTTATAATTTATTCTTGAAAATAGCATATGCTCCAGAACACAAGATTGGAAGACATTTATTGGAACTCCTGCATTTTTATGTCTGATTCTTAGAGTTAACTTCTTTTGCTTTGGTCAAGGAACACATTGTCTTCCTCACCAGAGCAGTTAATATTTCTACCACGGCCATCCCAGGAATCCACACTGGAACCCAAAAGAATACATGGACTATATAATTATATACATTTACATATGTTGTTTATGGTCGCATAGCTTATAGGTAGCAGAGCTGGGCCTCCCAAGAGTATAAGCCCAAGCTTTCTGGCCCAACACCCAAAGCTGCTTCGCCTCATACTCACCTTACCAAGGGAGAGTCACAAGACTGCTTCAGATCATACGGGGACTGTCCCCGTTCATGGTGGGCTTTGGGGAAATTTGCTGCCCTTTTGGGCCTGAGTCTCCCCAGGAGTGAAACAAGACTGATAATACCTTTCCTGCCCACTCTCTCGGGCGTGCGTGAGGTCAAAGGAGTGATCGGTTGGAAAGATTATTTGAAATGTGCTTTGTAAACATGAGGCATTAGATTATTACTTTCACAAATGTTAACTTCCCTGGTTTGACAGATTATGGGCAGTTCCTTCATGGTTTTATTGGAATAAATGTGGTGGAATTTGAATTTTAAAAAATAGTATTTATCCCAGCAATCTCTTGCCATATTACCACATTAAACCCAAATCCTGGCATTTCCCAAAAACCACTTAAAAATTAATTCTAGTCAAGTAGACAGTTTGTACTTAGGGCAGTAAACTGGATCCCACGCTCGTTAGAACAGTCTAGACTCCCAAGCTGGACTGTCAGTTTGCTCCCCACCTGTGAACAGACAACATCACTGTTGGCCCGTGACTTTCTCAGGTCTGCTTCGTCCCTCGTTTCCTTCCTGAACATAAGCGTAGGCTTTGTTGCCATTTCCCCTCGTACGTACGTTCCTGTTGGAACAAGGGTCTCAGCCCTGCCTTGTCCAGCGTCCAGGACCTCTCTGCAGCCTCTGTGGTTAACCAGCTCCAGGCACAGACCATTGCTGCTACTGCTCAGTTGTCCCGATACGTTACAGTCCCCCAGTTGGTCCCGGTGCCACGTGCTGCCCAATGACAGCAGAGTAGTGTGTTGTCAGTGAAAAACATCATTGCGCCAGACGCCAGGCACGTGGTCCTGGGTGGGGTCCGTTTGCTGCCCGCTGCAGAGGGCGGGGGTGGTCCTTGGAAAGGGTCTAAGGAAGCGTCCGACTTTGAAGGAAATGGGCTGTCAGGGGAGCAGTTGAGATGGTTGCACAGCCACAGTCCCCGGGGTGCTCTGTCACGAGCGGGGGTGACCCAGCCTCAGCACCACTTCTGTGTCTTATTCCTGAAGGCAACTGATGAGAGGAAATGAGAGTTAGAAGTTCAGAGGGACCTCATCTGGTTGTGTTCTACAGCTGGGCCAATTTGGGACCGAGGGATTGTGGGATTTATTTATTTATTTATTTATTTATTTATTTATTGGTAGATACTTTTTTTTTTAAGATTTTATTTATTTATTTGACAGAGAGAGCAAGAGAGGGAACACAAGCAGGGGGAGTGGGAGAGGGAGAAGCAGGCTTCCCGCTGAGCAGGGAGCCCAATGCAGGACTCGATCCCAGGGCCCTGGGACCATGACCTGAGCCGAAGGCAGTCGCTTCCGACAGAGCCACCCAGGGGCCCCGGATTGTAGTTTTTAGAAAACAGACACGTGCTGCCTGACTGACAGTATCTGAGTGGAAACCAGTCTGTGTTGGTTGGAGAAAGGGCCCCAGAGTCAGAGAGGCTTCCTGTCTACCAGACGCTGCCCCCTCAAAACCAGGAGTGTGGGATCAAGATGAACTCATCCCTCAGATGAAGTCATTCGGGCTGAGCTTGCTGGGTGGTCATACACAATCAGTGCTGTCTTTCCATCTGCAAAATGTTGTCCCCAATGTGCCGGTGAGCCCTCCGCCTGCAAAGACCCCTGCGCCTCCCACCCTCCGACATGTTGAGTGTAACCCCTCTTCCTTTTGTTTTCCCAGCATTAATAATAAGCTACAGCAACCAGAGGCAGCTGCTGGGGTGTTAGAATATGCCATGAAACACTTTGGAGAGCTGGTAAGTGCCTCATTCCTTTTAGAAAAGCAAGAGATAGAGACGTGGCTAGGGAGGCACTCGGCCACAACCCTGAGAAAGTTACTCTCCTTTTCTGTTTTTTCCTCAGTCAGTGACGTCCGATGCTGACTTTCCTGTATTGAAGGAGACCATGGCTCTATGAACTATATTCAAACCAAATATAGATCGTGAGGACAGAATCTGATTAAAAGGAGTAGCTGGTATATATCAAACTCCTGACGTGTGCCTGGCCCTTCTATACTCCATCTCATTCAGTCCTCACGACGGCCCCTTGAGTAAAGGTCTGATTGCTCTCCCATTCTACGGGAAAGGGGCAGGTGGTCCCAACAGAGTAACAGCCTTGCCTGAGCATTCAGTGAATCGGTGAAACCTGGCCGCCCCAGGACTTGAACCCAGGTGGTCTAGCATCATCTGTATAACCCCGACCTGAGTCATTCCGTGTGGTCCGTGGTGGCTAGCGTCGCCACTGGCCCACAGTTAATGCTCAGTACATACGTCAGAAGAAGCCATGGCCAATTCTCCAGAAAACAGCATACTGTAATTTATACGTGCCATTGGGATTGTTCCATTTCATTATTGCTCACATAGCTGCTGCTTCTCCTGCCATCTTTGCCTTATCAGTATTAAAATGTTTCCATTACCCTCTGTGGTCCTGAGAGGGTGCATTGACTTAATCAACTCAGCATTGACTTCCTGGAAGGTCAAGATGTTCTGGGTCCATGTATGTGATGAGGAACCTTTCATTAGTCATGTAGGCCACTTACTCAGATTTGCCAGAATCCAGAGCCCAGTGTGTTAGAGTGAAGAAATTTGGGGCTGCTTCACAGGTTTTTGCCTCACACAGGGGCTAGGAAATTGAACTAAAACTTTTCAGGGAGTATTTTGCTGTCTCGGAGACAGATCTGTAACTAGACCAAGACGGCAACTCTCCCGATGACAGAGCAGAAGGGACTATGTCTCATCCACCTTTGCCACCGTCCTCATTTGTAGAGGGAAGAAAGTCAGCCGAGGGGGCACTTAGCGTAGCCTCCCAGACAAAGACGCCCCCTCCTTCGATGTCCCTAGAGCTTGGGACGCAGGAAGTGCCCAGAGAAGCAAGGATTCGTGACCATCTGGCATTCAGGTGATCTGCCAGCCAATAGCTTCTACCCAGCGGCTCAGAGGGCCAACCTTCCGTGAAAGTTCCTCCATCTCTAGGTTCTAAAGGTGGCCCTCTGCTCCAGGATTATTGCCAAACCCAGGGTGGATTTTCTCTTATGTTTAGGTAGTTGCAGCTTATTAAGCTTGACAACAGTTTGCCTTTTCTTGGCAGAGCCCATGCTTTCTCAGCACAGTTTATATAATAGCAATCTCATTAGAATCTTGCGTGATTCATTGCTTAAATCTTATAGTTTCTGCAATCTATTGCAATTCAGAATATCCTGCCCCCCCCCCCGCCTGACCTGCTCCACATGCCGCTCCCTCTGCTTTCTGCTTGTTCGTGCTGAGCCTGTGCCATCCGCCAATCACGAGCCCCTTTCTCTTGCCCACCCAGGGTAGAAACCCAAAATGGGAAAAGACTGGTGTTCCTTTTCAATTTAAGCGTTTTTCATGGGACACTGTC
Source organism: Callorhinus ursinus (assembly GCF_003265705.2). NCBI lineage: Eukaryota > Metazoa > Chordata > Mammalia > Carnivora > Otariidae > Callorhinus > Callorhinus ursinus. The sequence continues at coordinate 28,796,894 of NW_027397080.1, forward strand.
TTCACAGTGACTCTTCTAAAAGACAGTGACTCTTCTACCTTTTCTCTTTCATATTCTTCTCAACAGGCTTGGAAGATGAAGTTTAGGTAGTTTGGCCTTCCACAGAGCCAGATACGCCTGTGTTGGTGAACGCTACCATTCACTGACACTGGGGAAAGAGCCACTGGGTGGCAGAGGGGATTGGCTGTGCCAAAAACAGACGAGGGGACTTCGGCACGAGTTCACAACCGAAAATAGAAGTGACCTCCTTACAGAGGTTCAGGAAGAAGAGGTCCTTTCAGAGAGCTTAGCGGAGTAGCTGTCAGCATGTATAGTACTCAAATATCAGTTTTATTTAGAAAGGAGCGGAGGGTGATGGGGGAAACTCACGTGGGCCCTGCATTATATCATACAGATTCCACTGCGGAATCATCTTGCTGTTAGAGAAATCCCTGGAGAGCCACTACTCTGACCTGGTAGAGAAATAGCCACTTACTAGGCTGGTGATGGAGAAGCCCAGAAGACAGACGGAGGTGGGGGGTCGGTGGGGGGCAGGCAGAGGCATAAAACAGTCTGTCCCCTGAGCAGTTAGAGAGCTGGAGTCTGCAGCTTTGAGACTGCAGCCCCTCTTCCTCACGTGGCCAGCACTGCATTTCAGCGTGGCACACCATCTGCCTGGGGAATGGAAACCAGCCTTTGGCCCCTGACACTGGTAAAGCTGCCAAGCGCTGAGCAGGAGGGAACATTGGATGGAAGGAGGAAAGGTTTTCCGAAGAATTTTAAGTGGTAGTGTTATATTGTATTTTAAATCATTATTTCCTGAAAGTTTAAAAACGCAGAGAATCAAGAGCTTTTAAAAAGCGAGTTATTTTCCTCCAGCAACTATGCAGATATGCCTGGTCTTTCCGGCCCCATCAGGAAAGCAGCTGCCATCCCCCTCCTGTGGCCCACCGTCCACACTCTAGCGGATCAAGGCCTTGGCTCCTTGCAGGAGTTCTGGTCGGGGCTTCCTGCTGTCCCAAATCATTTCCCCTGTCGTTGCATCCCCACATGCTGGAGCTGTGGGGACACGGCCTTCCATCTGCTCTCCGATTATCATTCCAGGATCGTTCTGTCCACATGCCAAGTCCCCCGGCATTCACACCACCACCAAATATACCTCCAGATATTCTGAAGTTCTCTTCTACCAAAGCCAAGCCGTACAGGGATGGGTGAAGCATCTAGCGCCTTAGGAAAGGCAGTGTGTGGATTACAAAATGCACCCCCATGTTCTCCATGCCCACAGCCCACCGCAGTCCTCTTTCTTCTCCCCTTGGCAGGAGATCCAGGCCACCTGGTATGAGAAACTGCACGAGTGGGAGGACGCGCTCGTGGCCTACGATAAGAAGATGGACACCAACAAGGATGACCCGGAGCTGATGCTGGGCCGCATGCGCTGCCTCGAGGCCCTGGGGGAATGGTGAGCCGCCGCGGCCCGGTGGCCAAGTGGCTGCCAGAGGCGTCCTTGCTGGGGCTTTAGGGGGTTTGAAGGGCTTCCCCCATGCAGAGTTCTCACCTAAGACACTCATTTTTGTTTCACCTGGTATTTTCCTGTTAATCATCTACCACTTTGGGGTTTGGGGGTTTGTTTTTGTTTTTTCACATTTAGACTTTGTAATGCTCTAGGACGGGACAGGCTCAGGTGAGCCCCTGGGATCAACAGGGGCTGCTTCTGTCTGCCTCTTGACCAACAGCTAGGAGGACCTCAGGTTCTTAGTCTGTAGCCTCAGTGTTCTCTTTTCTTTATTAGCTCTTGCTAATGATTTTGGAAAAGAAGAACAAATCCCTGCCCTCTCCAGATGCTTCATCTTTATGGAATGCTTACTACATGCCCAGCCCTCCACAAGGCTCCAGAGATTAAAAAGACAAGAAAAAAAGGCCTTCCTCCATCGTGAGGCTCATGAGACAAGCACATTGCAGATAGTTATTCAGGCTAGAGTATACAGTGACAATGGTCTGAGCAGACAACTTTGAAAGGCCACCAGAGGGAGCGGGATGGCCTTGCCATTCTCCCTGAAGGAAGGACTAAGGCTGGGGGACAGCTGAAGGAGATGGGAATGGGGTACCCCAGGTAGAAGCAACAGTAATGCTTAGCTGAGAACACTTGCCGAGGTCTTGGTCTGGGGAGTTTGGGGAGGGCGTTGAAGGAAAAATGGCCCCTATTCTGTTCGCCAGCATCTAGTGCAGTTTTTGAAATAGTTGAAACGAAGTGCCATAGTACCATGGTGAAATATTTTACAGTTTCAAATAGTTAACATGCCATACTGCCTGCCCATGAGTAGATTATCCAGACTTTCTCTGAGACATGAGACCAAAGGTCCCCCTGTTTATCCATTCAGACAGTAATTACTGAGCCCTTATTCATGGCCAGTACCTGCACCAGGCCCCAAGGACACAGCAGGGTACAAGGCGGACACCACCTCTGCCTTCCCAGAGCTTATAGGCCAGACAGCTGGGCTGCTGTGATACAGAGTGAATACAGTCAAAAAGAGGAAGCGCAGGGGGCTGTGGGAAATAGGAAGGGGCCCTAATCCAGGTTTAGAAGGTTTAGAAGACTTCCAGGAGGAAGTGATACCTAACTTGAATGGGTGCAGTGAGAAGGAGCGAGCACAGTGTGTTCAGCGTTTGGAAAGCTCAGTGTGGCTTGGAGGGTCAGGTGTGGTGTGGAAAGGTAGAAGGTGAGACAGGAGAGGTAGCTAGGACCCAGATGGTGTGGGGCTTATACTCCCAAGTGAGGAGTTGGGGCTACTGACAGGCCACCCAAGGACTTGGAGGGCCGTGGTTGGCAGGTTTGCTTTATACGCAAAACCCTTTTGGGAGCAAAGTCAGAGAGTGGATTGAAGGGAGACCAGAGAAGGGACGGCATGACCACTTGAGAGGCCGCCCAAGGGGAGAGGATGGTGGTGGAGAGGGACGGGGTGGAGAGAAGGGGCTGAATCCCAGGCTGTGTAGGAGGTGGTGTTGACAGGATTTAGAGGCTGATTAGAGGTGGAAGTGAGAGCGGAAGGAATTACAGTTCTGGTTTTCAGAATAAAGCAAGGCTGGAACCATCAACCTAAAGCCTAAGGTTCCCCTGAAAGCAGGCCTCCAAGGAGCCATCTGGGGGAGGCAGAATTCCACAGACCTGCACCCTCCCATTTGGATCTGTGTTCGGGACTTTTTTTTTTTTTTTTTTTAAGATTTTATTTATTTATTTGGCAGAGAGAGACACAGTGAGAGAAGGAACACAAGCAGGGGGAGTGAGAGAGGGAGAAGCAGGCTTCCTGCGGAGCAGGGAGCCCGATGCGGGACTCGATCCCAGGACCCTGGGGTCATGACCTGAGCCAAAGGCAGACGCTTAACCAACTGAGCCACCCAGGCGCCCCTTAATCTACATTCTTGTATTCATTTTTTATTTTTAAAGCATTATTTTTTAGAAAAGGTAATGTGCACATGGCACAAAATTCACTAGTACAAAACAGTGTCAGAACTAGGCAAACCAAGTCTTCTCCTTGTCCCCCAGCCCCCCAGCCACTGAGACTGGGTCTCCGTGTAGACAGCGATGGTCTGTGCACCCGTATGCATTATGACGGTGAACTCTGTACACCGTTTGCACCTTATTTTCTCAGAACATGTGTAAGCCACCCTTCACATCACTGCCTACAGGTGCTGCCTCACTTTCTGAAGGGCCGCATAATGTTCCATTGGATTAGTCAACCTCAGGCTATCTAAATAGGCAACTTTAGATTTGTTTTGCAATTCTATACCTTGGACAGTTATTATTGGGGGAAAAAAAATCAAAGGAAGTCTTCTAAAAAGAACATTCTCCCACTACACATTTTTTCTGTACCTAATTATAGAGATTCTTTGGTAAATGATTGCTATTTTTGTTTCTTAATATAAAGTTGTTACTGTATTTCTAAGGTAAAAGATGTAATTGTACTGCATGAAAATTTAATGTCAACGATTTTAGCTTTAGGCATTGGATCACATATATACAAATAATAGTCTAAAATTACTTGAAATTGGCTTGTCTGGCTTAACCATTATTAGGGAGATTCAAGTGCCATTATTTATTTCTGTAATTAGCATTCCATACTTCTTCACCTCCATGAGGAAGCATATCCTATCAAATCTACCTCATTAGTTTGTACAACTAAGATTTTTAAGTTTTGTTTTTGTTTTTTGATGTCCAACAGGTATCTAAAACTGTACTGTAGCCACTAGCCAAGTGTAGCTATTTAAAATTAAGTAAAATTAATAATTCAAGTCACACTAGCCACATTTCAAGTACTCAGTAGCCACATGTGGGTAGCAGGTACCGCTTTGGATAGTGCAGATACAGAACATTTTCATCACTCTCAAAACTTCTATTGGACAGTACTAATCTAAAGCAAAAGAGTAGTGGGTTGAGAATTAGCCACATTATTTCAAAAACAATTTTTTTCCATTTTCAGATCGGTTATCATGCAACCATGTTATTAAGAGAAAGATAAAAAAAACAAGGTGTAAACATTCTTAAAATTCAACTCTAACCAATTCCTAAAATGTTTTAGTGTCTCCCTGTTGCCCTTGGATTTACATGTAAATGTTACAGCCTACATCCAAGCCTTTGGTATTGTGACTCCAGCCCACTTGTCAGTGAACTTTACCTCATAATCCAAACTCGGGCCAAACTTCACTCTTGTCCAAACCCCACAGAATTTGTTGCGTTTGTTCATTCGCTTTCCTGAAGTGCCCACCTCCTCCTCTGCTCCTTTTTCCACTTTTGGACACTCTCCCCACCTTTCAGAGTCCACCTGTACTGTTGCTTCCTCCTTGAGACCTCTCCCAGGCCCTCCCTCACTTCAGGAATTAGAGACAAGCACTTCCTTCCACGGGTTACATAGGGATAGTTTGGGTGTATTGAAGAGACTTTTGATGTCTAATCAAAACTTAGTGACTTTGATGTCTAATCAAAACTTTGTGACTGTCTAATCCCCTGTGACACTCAGGGGAGTTGACCCTGTGAAGTCGACACAGCCTGTCTGAGGGGTCCCAAAAGCAAGTAATCTGGGTCTCCTGCCGTGGCAGGACTCGGCCCCCTCTACCTCTGCTCTCTTGGATTCATTCCAGTTTCATAATTACCTATAAAGTGTAAGTGGCTGGTGATGCTGACCAGGGGATTTAGAAATGCAGCAGACTGAAAGAGATTTTAAAAAGAGATGAAAGAAGCAGAATTCTTTTCCTGATCGTCTGCAGGATTCTTATATGGTTTGTTCAGTCAGTTCTCTTGAGTGTGCAATTTTTTAAAATGGCTTTCACTTTAAGTATATATCCGGAATATGCCTGACTGAGGCCAGTTTTCAGCAGAGGTGGCATCCGCAGTGATCAGGGGTTACCAGTGAGCTGAGAATGTACCGCATTCCCCAGGAAGCTAACTACAAGAGCTGTCCGCCCCCCCAGCCCCATGGCACACACAGCCACACCTGCTGCCACGGTGAATGTAAGTCAGCCCCCTCCCCACACTGCTCCGTAACACGGCCTCTGGGTCCTGGAGAACAGATTGCTCAGGAGCGAGAGCATAGGCAGCCAACCACTTAGGTGTTCCACAGGAAAGAATGTTCTCTGAGCTTCTTGCTGCTGTACTAGGTGGGAAAGTCAAAGTCTTGGAGGGCGGGCCTTCTGCCCAGTGTTCCCTCGTGTGTTGTGAGAGGTGTCAGAAAACAGCCTTGGAGCTCTTGGGTGGCTCAGTTGGTTAAGCGGCTGCCTTTGGCTCAGGTCATGATCCTGGTGTCCTGGGATCGAGCCCCATGTTGGGCTCCTTCCTTAGCGGGGAGCCTGCTTCTCCCTCTCCCTCTGCCTGCTGCTTCCCCTGCTTGTACTCTCCCTCTCTCTATCTCTGTCAAATAAATAAATAAAATCTTAAAAAAAAAGAAAAAGAAAACAGAGCCTAGTGTTTGCCCCACAAACAGTCTCATATTTTTTTATTTATTTGATTTTGTTTTCCCCCTGCCTTTGAGAATTAGGATTCAGTATATTCTGTGTTCTTATTGCTAACGAGTGCTTTTAGGAAAGGAACCCGCTTCTGTGTGTCCTGGCAGCTCTTGCCATAGCTGTGGCCTGAAGGCGGTGCCCGTGTCTCCTGTCAGGGGACCGCGTTTCCAGGGTGCTGCTCCTCTCCTGCTCCCTGTTTTGTCGTTTAAGGTCACAGGTTGTGGTGTTTCATACTGAACTCTCTCCCTGCCTCTAGATGAAAAGCAAAGCCAAATCCCCAGACCCACGGCCCAGAACTGGATGGTCCTCACAGAAGACTAGAGATGCTGAGTTGCCTGTGGCCACCAGCTATCCACATTTGAAACCTAGGGTTGGAAGGACCATTCGGTGATCAGGTAGCTTTCTCCCCTACGTCCAGGAGGGACTCCAGCAAAAATCGGCTGCTGAGCCAGTGGTTCTCATATTGTGGCCCCCGGGCCACGGTAGCAGCATCACCAAGAAACTTGTTAGACACGTACATTCTTAACCCCATTGCAGACCTCCTGAGTCAGAAACTCAAGGGGTGACACCCAGCAATCCATTTGAAGGAGCCTCCAGGGGATTGTGATGCACGGGCAGTGTGAGAACCGCTGGTCTTGGGTCAGCCCTCCCAGGGCCAGTAGTGGAAGGTTTCTGGGTGTGGATGGCAGGAAACCAACATCCCACTTTATCCTGCTTCATCACTGAGCTTCAGTAAGTGCATAGGGCATGAAGGCTGCCCACTTCCTCTTCCTCTTTTTGATCTGAGCTGTGTGTTGAACTAAAATGTTGTGTCCCTGGCTCTCTTGATCATGCGCCAGAGAGACGGTGAGGTTAATGACTGCCTTTGACACGATGCTGGATCACGGCCCTGAGCAGTCATCCTAGATGTGGTCGCCAGCCCACTTCTCGGTGAGCTCCGCCTAGAGCCCTTCAGCACCACCCAACTTCGGCATCTTTGTCACGTGCGGTGCAGCTCACGTCCCACACGGCTTCTGAGCTGGGCCACTTGGAACTTGTACCTTTTCTCTTGACTCCACTGCCAAGACCAAGTTAAAACATCCTTTAAAAAAAAAAAAAAATTCCTGCAGCATCTCTTTCAGAAAGCAGGGAAGATTAGAGCCTCCTAGCTGAGTCTCAAAGCTCACAGAAAAACAGGCTCCTGTTCACCCACTAGCAAGGTCTCATCTCCTTCCATTCAGAAGGGGAACGTGGAAGGCAACAGCGTCAACAGTCAACAGGACATCTTTCTTGAGAGGCCGTCGGCGTTGTCTGTGTATTGAAGTCTGGGGAGCACCGTTCAGATCTCAATTTTCCTAGTCCTAACCCACACTCACGGTAGTTTTGCAAAATTTGAGAGTGAGCATCTGGATTTCTGGGGGTGTGACCATGGTAGAGCCTTCTTCCTTCTGTGCTGGCTGATTTCATTTGAGTCTCATCCCAGAATGCAGCCGTGCGTATCACACTTTTAAAAGCCTGTTCTCCCTACAGCTTTGAGCCCAAAATGAATGTGTCCAGATGTGTCTCTTCAGATTGCTTTCTCTGTAGGCCTGCTTGGGGGACAGAGCCCACAGTTCCTTGGCATAGGACAGAGGCTATTTAATATTTATGAAGAGGGCCAGATGTTCAGGACATTTCAGATCACACAGAGTTAGACACAGTCCCTGTCTTTGATAAAGTCACTCGCAGACAAATTGTGAGCCACGAGGCCATAGAAACAACAAATCACTGACCACTTCTTCTGTATCTTAGGACCCAGTCAAAAATGCTTTTAATATAAAGGTTCCCAGTTCCAGGCAGGCCCCTGTCATCCAGGCTCTGTGTAGCCCCAGCTTTAGCCAAGGGACTAGAGAGGAAGATGAGCAGGTTATGGAGGTGATTTCACTTAACCCAACTGTATGGTTCTTCTCCTTCAGGGGGCAGCTCCACCAGCAGTGCTGTGAAAAGTGGACCCTGGTTAATGATGAGACCCAAGCCAAGATGGCCCGCATGGCTGCTGCAGCTGCATGGGGTTTAGGTGAGGCTTCCCTCGCAGGCACCCCGGTCAAGGTAGGGAGAGGGAGGCTGGGGGCTCGCATTTGAAAAGGAAGGTACTGTGGCTCCGGGTAGAGACGTCAGGTCCACAAAAGCGTCCAGAAATCTGTATCCACATGTACTTCTCATGGGAGAAGTAGAAGTGAGACCCTTCTACCTGATGACCATGAGTAACTTGTTAGACTCAGGTAAAAGTGGCCCTTCCTGGGGAAGCCAAGGAAACTGGTGAGCAAGCATCAAAACCAAGATATTTAATGAGGTTTGTTTGGTATTGTTTATGTTAAACAAATTACTGGTTCATTTTTCTCTCATATAAATAAAATCTAGAAGTAGAAATTTCCAACCTGGTGTCCTGGTTCCACTGTCATTAGCCTCTCTCCATATTTTCTGCTTTGCGTGAGGGCTCCATTTTTGAGTCTACTTCATAATCCGGTATGGCTGCTGGAGCTCCACCCATCATGTCTGTACCCCTAGCAGAAATAGGACAACTTTCTGTCCCCTTTTATTTCTTAACTGTTATTCTAGAACTTTACTAAAACCAAAAAGTGAAGAGAATAGTATAATGAATCCCCATATGCCCTCACCTTCTCCAACAGTTATTATAAAAATTTTGACAGTTTTGTATTTTCTCTTCTCCTTGCTGCCCAACGCTCACCCCCCTTACTCCGACTCCCTGAGTATTTTAAGGCAGAGATTTCCTTTTAGTCCCCACAGACACGTGTAGATTTCTGACACCAGGCCCCAGCTGGGAGAGGATTACTGTCTATTCCAGAGATGTTCTCAGTAAGAGGGGAAAGAATCCACAGGCTGTCCCAAGTGAAAAGCTTTACCTATGGAGTCCAGAAGAAGGTTACATAACCTTCTACTGCCATTCCATCCCTCTTGAGTCACAGAGCTTATATCCTTCCCATTCATGAGCTCTGGGCTGGATCCAGAACATTTTTCAAAAACAAATTGCTTCCTGAGGAGTCATCGTTTGCCATTTGCTCTTGCCCAGAGGCATAGAAAATGAATGAGCCGATGGTCTGGAGTGAAAGGCAGGAAAATGCCTTGTAAAATCAGCTGCCCTGCAGTTTGCAGCTAATGAAGCTGCTATCTTTTCTGCAGATGGCCTTGGAAATGTTGGCATGTGATACATGCTCACCCCATCAGGGGAAGTGAATATCTCTTCTCAGATGCAGCCATTTCCCCCGTCTGCCCTGACACAGAGACTACTATGCTAGGACCTAGCCCATCTTTCTGTTACAAGAACCTCTTAAAATATTTATCTCCTCCCTCCTGAGGCACAGGTACTGCCAGAGTGAGGCGGGCAAACTATTTGTCTAATCCTGCCCTGTGTCTGGGTAATGGCCACTTCCAATTGTTTAGGGGAAAATGTAATTTCCAACATACCATTGAACTGTAAGCTGCTTTGCTAGTAGGGAAGAAAGCCATTCCATCTCACCTAGGGAAACCGGAGAGAGTTCTCTGGGTTAATGAGGTGTTACATTAAAGCCTCTTGACTTGTAGGCTTTGCACTCACTCGGTTTCTCCCATCGATCACAGAACTCCCTGGGGCAGCAATGGAGTCCTGTGTTTGGAAGACAGATGTGGCTTTGTTTGTTAAATTGGCTCACTCAACCCCATAGAGTATAGAGAGTCTCTATGGGGTTTTGATACATCAGGCATAAGTTTGTCTTGTTTGAAGCCCAAGCTAAATGCAAGTAACAATGACAAGGCCTATTTGAGATGCTGCCCTAGCCCAGCAAGCTGACCCCCCCCCCAATGCTTTTCTGTGTGTGTGTGTGTGTGTGTGTGTGTGTGTGTGTGTAGGTCAGTGGGACAGCATGGAGGAGTACACCTGTATGATCCCTCGGGACACCCACGATGGGGCATTTTACAGAGCCGTGCTGGCACTGCATCAGGACCTCTTCTCCTTGGCACAACAGGTAAAAACTTACGTGGACTCAGACCATCTAGCAAAGAAAAGATGATAATGTGTGCCCTGTCAGTTCCTAGGCACGCAATGCCTGTAGAAAGGGACTAACGTACTTCTGCTCTGGTGTTCGGCCCTGTGAGCTGATGGGAATCTAGGCTTTGGAGCAGAATACTCAGAAGAAGACTTCCAGCACATTGGCCAGGGCCACTTTCTGCTCTGAGAGGGACCAAAGTGTTGGGGAACTTACCATTTACGTTGTTCTGCAATGAACTTCTCGGGTCATCGTTGCTCTGATCACTTTGCTAGCATTCCTCGTAGTAGAGAGAAACCTTCTATCTCACCTGAGGAGGATGGGGACAGCAGCAGTCCCCGCCCTGCAGCAGGGATCAGTCACGAGCCCCTTCTGGCTGTGCCAGGAGTGTCACACAGTGATGACCTTCCAGAAAAGCTAGCATCAGATTTGAAAAATCCTATGCTGGCCTGCAGAATAAAAGAATGAAGTAATCACATCCTGACAGGCACTGGACTGTCTTGGATGGGGTGCTGGGGTAGGTGACCTGAGCACCTAAGGGATGGGGACGCCATCCTCACTCTCAAACATTCGAGAAAGAAAAGCTCCACGTGCAGGGTGTTTAGTTGATGAAACGGAAGACTCAAGCTGCAGCCCCGCGGCCATCCTCCAAGCTGGGATTTTACAGGACCAGAACTGAGGCTGGGGCCGGCCGCGTCGAAGGCACAAGAACCCCCGTGACATGGGCAGGTTTGGGCGTTCCTCTGCCAGGAGCAGAGGCGCTCCCTCTTGAGGACAAGGTGGCGTAGAAGCCAGTGACGACCACCTGGGGCTACTGAGAGTGTGCACAATTTAGGCTCACAAATGTGTCCAGCAAGGAGAAGATGAAAGAGAGCAGGCCCACAGGCTGTCCTCTGGAGACGCAAGAGCACAGTGCTTCCGTCTCTAAGCCTGCATGTTCCCTCCCTAGTTCCCCGGCATTCAGGGTAGTAAGCTTGCAGTTGCTATTCATTCTGTCTCTTCTGAGAAATTGGATAACGTTCTTCTTTAGCTTTACAGATCTGGTAAAAGGTTTCTTCCCTTCTTCAGTGAACTTTTTTCTTCGCCCTAGAATTTAAGTGAAATGAATAAACTCCAGCTAGCTGACAAGCCTGAAAAAAAACAGCACCACCCCTGGCCCCCAAGCCCACAGCTCAGGTCTGTGGTTCTCCTATTTCTCCTCTAGTGCATCGACAAAGCCAGAGACCTGCTGGATGCTGAGTTAACCGCTATGGCAGGAGAAAGCTACAGTCGGGCATATGGGGTGAGTGTGAAACATTCTGCACAGGGTCGTTTTAGAGGCTCATTTCAGTTCTTTTTTCAGCGTGGCCGAGTGAGGACTCCCAGGCTGCTGGGAACATGCCTGTGTATTCTCAGCAGATGCCCTGTCACTAGAAGGAAAGATTGAAATGAATCCTGGCTTTCAGATTGTTCATGCAGTGTTAAGTTGGAATGTGATTTGCTTCCATCAGGCCATGGTCTCTTGCCACATGCTCTCCGAGCTGGAGGAGGTTATCCAGTACAAACTTGTCCCTGAGCGACGGGAGATCATCCGCCAGATCTGGTGGGAGAGACTGCAGGTGAGGCCGCTAGAAAGCCCCCAGTAGCCCCCCCCCACCCCCTGCCCTGCTCTTGCCCAGCACATGCTCCCTGCCTCCCCACAGAAGCTGGGGTGGCATTCAAGGCAAAGCATTCAGAGGCTGTGCGCCTCAGCCCTTAGCTATGAGCAAATCACCAGTTCTCCAGCCTCCTCTGACCCTTCTCTAGGAGCGTAAGAAAATGTCTTTAGTAAGTGACACTTAACAGACAGCCTGTTGAGAATCTTAACCTCAGAATCAGTGGTTCTCGGTTTCAGCTGCCTGATAGGATGACCTGCAGGGATTTTTTAAAATCTGGATCCCCAGGCTACTTCCCAGACCAAATAAAATTTCTGGGGATAGACCCAGGATCAATATCTCTTCAGCCGCCCCAGATGCTTCCGGTGTGTGACTAACACAGAACCACTACTCTAAATCCACTTACTGGCTGCCTGCACCCAGCTTTTTAAATGGGGCTGCCTAATGTTTCAGCCGACCAACCCCTGCTGTTTACTGTTCCTCCAGTCACAGTCATGCACAGTCTCTCTTCAGACTGTTTTGTACTGAAGTTTCCCTCATGGAGAAACTTCTCCAAGTCCTCCATCAGTGTTTTCATTGTACATTCTGATCATTTGAGCATGAGGTGCAGTCAGTTCCAGATCTGGAAGTCAGCAGTCTTAAGTGTTCTTGGAAAGGACAATTCTCCCATTCCTTGAGTCGGTAGGAGGGCAAGTTCATTTGCAAAGGAGAGAAAGCCTTTACCGCTCCAGAAGCCGCTGGTCCCCTGTGCATCGTAATTAGCCTCCTCAGTTTTAGACTGTTCCTCTTGGCCTGTCCACACCTATTTCCAAATTCTGTCTCCAGGCGAATCAGAGTCTGTGGTTCCAGGCCCCTCGGTAGGCTGTGACAAAACCTTTTCATTCCAGGCTGCATTCCTGTCTGGGAAGCTCAGGGCACATTCCACTGGCAAGGAAAGAGCATCGGGCAAAGGAGCATGTGTGAATACAGTCGTTTGTGTGCGGCAGTGAGCACATGCGGTTCTTTCATATGTTTTATTAGCAATTATGAAATGCCCAGTGAATGTTTTGATGGAAAATTGTCTATTGGACACCAGAAGAGAATTCCACAAAGCAAGCATTTCCCACCTGACTTGTACACACCCCATTTTTTTTTTAAGTGCCCATAATGGGGTGAAGAATTTCCAAATCAGAGATCTGATGAGTCTTCTGCCATTCTAACAAGGGAGGCTTTATCCAAATAGAGATCCGGACAGGGGTGGAATAAATGCATCTTGGAGAGGGGAAACCCGTGTTTGACTTTATCATGTCCAAGACACTGTCGGCATCTGAGGCCTTCATGACTTCGCTTCCTTGAGACAAGATGCTTTTTGGCTTATAGGGGCCAGATTATTTCAGCCTCTGGAAGAAACTAGCAGATGGTGAGAAGTTCCCAAAACAGTCACTCAATGTACTTTTTCCTATTTTCATAACTTTCCAAATCACTGTTGTCACACTTAATGGGATGGAAAGATATGGTCCAAGGCCTGAAAATAAAGCATTAAGTTTGTGGTAGAAATTTGGCTCTTGTGGATGACTTGCCTGCATCCAGCTTTTTAAATGGGGCTGCCTAATGTTTTAGCCGACCAAGCCCTGCTGTTTACTGTTCCTCTGGTCACAGTCATGCACGGTCTCTCTTCAGACTGTTTCCTACTGAAGTTTCCCTCATGGAGAAACTGAGCCACCCAGAGTGGGATCGGGAACCCTGCACCCCAGCACTGGGTTCGACGGGGTTCACTCAGTGTGAGCTGCCTCGGTTGAAGAACTGCCATTTTGTGGTCAAGTCATTTAAGTTGAAATCCCCTGCCAGAGTCTCCCATGGGGCAGTTTGAGGGGTCAGCCTTACTTGCCTTGGGTTCTTTATTTAGGCTCACAGTGGATCCTGTCGTATTTAAAAGCCTGCGACCATTGTTGCTAGATTCTCAGACTCACCTCCATGGAGGATGGCTTCTTTGGTTTCATTTGTCTTTGAAATGGACAGATTTGCCGATGGAGTGACCAGCCCTTCTCCCCTGGTGGTTTGTCTCTGAGTCTGGCTTCTTACAGCAAAGGTGGAAGAGAAGGGGCCACTTACCCTCAGAAGTTTTTGATATAAAATTGGCCTATCCCTTTTGATAACAATGAATTCACTCTTTTTTAATTAAAAGGAATTTATTTGTGTGAGTGAAAGAGGCACTTTTCCTTCTATATGCAGTTTTTGATCTGAGACCAATGAAAATGAAGCAGAAAGAATCTAAGCAAGTCTTTGTGCAGGTTTAAGCATTAATAACTTCAGGACTGACAGTGCCGCCGCTTACAAGCAGCATCATTTGAGAATTTATTTAAAGTTCTTTTAGGGGCACCTGGGTGGCTCAGTCGTTGAGCGTCTGCCTTCGGCTCTGGTCATGATCCCAGGGTCCTGGGATCGAGCCCCCCCCATTTGGGCTCCCTTCTCCGCGGGAAGCCTGGTTCTCTCTCTTCCACTCCCCCTGCTTGTGGTCCCTCTCTCACTGTGTCTTTCTCTGTCAAATAAATAAATAAAATCTTTTAAAAAAATAAATAAAAATAAACTTCTTTTATCCTTAATTCATCTTTCAAATTTTGAACGATACATTTTTTTAAAGATTCTATTTTTAAGTAATCTCTACACCCAGCTTGGGGCTCGAACTCACAACTCTTGGATCAAGAATCACACACCCTACCGACTGAATCAGCCAGTCTCCCCTGAATGATACATTTGAAATTGGATTTGTCAATGATCGTCTTCTTCAGCCAGAGAAGCTGAAGCAAAAAAATCAAAGTTAAAAATGCACTATTGGGGCGCCTGGGTGGCTCAATCAGTTAAGCGTCTGCCTTCGGCTCAGGTCACAATCCTGGAGTTCTGGGATCAAGCCCCATATCTGGCTCCCTGCTCAACGAGGAGTCTGCCTCTCCCTCTGCCTCTCACCCCACTGGTGCTCTCTCTTTCTCACTCCCTCTCCCTCTCTCTCAAATAAATAAATAAAATCCATTACAAAAAAAGACTGGCTTTAAAAAAAAAATGCATTTACAATCCAGAAAAGAAATTTAAATAGTTTAATTCATGTTGCCGTCATCATAGCTCTATGAAGTTGGTACTATCTTTACCCCCATTTTAGTGGTTAAATAACATGTGCGGTGTCCCACGGATGGAAAGCTGCAGGGCCAGGACTCAAGGACCAGAGCCTATACTCTCCTGATCCTCAGATTTTGAGAGGTTCCTAAGAAGTGTTTTTCTTCACAGTACTCTTCACTTAAAGTTGAGGTTGTAAAAATGAATTTCTTTGCTGATTCAAGGCAGGTTTTGCTGTTGCTTGTTGGAGGTTAAAGCTATAGCAGAGGACATGCCTAATTCCCACTCCTGAATGTTCCAGGGCTGCCAGCGTATTGTGGAGGACTGGCAGAAAATCCTGATGGTGCGGTCACTCGTGGTCAGCCCTCATGAGGACATGAGGACCTGGCTCAAGTATGCCAGTCTCTGTGGGAAGAGTGGCAGGCTGGTGAGTAACCCCCCCCCGCAGTGGGGGGTGGGAGGCTGAGGAGGGAAAGGTGCTCCCGGTCCCGTTCTGTTTACCACGCGACCTCTCTTGTTATTTTAAGGCCCTTGCTCATAAAACCTTAGTGTTGCTCCTGGGAGTTGATCCATCGCGGCAACTTGACCATCCTCTGCCAACAGTTCACCCTCAGGTGACCTACGCCTACATGAAAAACATGTGGAAGAGTGCTCGCAAGGTCTGTATCCGAATCCATCCAGCAGTAGACCATGTTTCTCCAGAATGCTCACTAACTGGTGTCTCACTGCCTTGGGGCCCAGAAGGAAACAGCATCCAAACCACCATGTCAGGGAGTTTGCTCCTGTTAGGAAACTATTTGGCCTGATTTCAGAAGTGAATCGTATTCAAGGGCCTGCGCATATACCGTTGATCAAACTTGAGTGTAGTCACAGTTGTATTTGTCAGCAGATGGAATATGCTGGAACATAGGAAGGGCACAATTTCTGGCCTCCTCACGCCCGCTCCCCCCACCTCCCAAGAGAAAGTGGGCTGTTCAGTACCCAAATGCAGCATATCTGTGAAAACATAGACTGGAAATTTCATAAGACCAATCAGGTTTTTCAGACTTCTCATCTCCTTCCAGTCATCAGTTGGGATTCAGAAGCAGCAACACCCAGAGTGTCACGCTGAATCCAGTAGGGAGCATCTTCTCGGAGCCAGCGTAGAATTCCTCTTCCTTTATTTACAGACAGGGTCCTTCCTCGGACAGGGAAATAGATGTGGCTCCTGGTGGGGGTTTTGGTTTTCTTTTTTGAAACGATCTCCCTGGATGATGGTGACGATTAACAAAAAGTTGGCCCTGGAGGCAAAATCAGCCCCTGCTCTGGCTCTTCATCCCCCTTACCAAACAGAGGGAGCGTCCCAGCTCTCCTCCTCTCCCCATCCTGGTCCCTGCGCAGGACCTGCTGGGAAAAGGAGTACGGAGCGACCACTGCAGCCGAGGCTGTGGAAGGCACACTTAAGGAAATCCGGGACCGTGTCTGGAAATTGACTTCTTTTTGGGTGGTTGACTCTGTGACTGCGAAAGCCACCCAGAGTGGGATCGGGAACCCTGCACCCCAGCGCTGGGTCTTCGATGGGGTTCACTTCCACAGGATTGGCCCAAGCTCCATTCTCTGCATGTATCATTTGGGGGTTTTGTTTTCTTTTTGTTGTTTTGGGGGGTTTGGTTTGGTTTTGTTGTAAGTCTCTGCGAACTTCCCGGGCCAGAGCACTTCTGATTCGAAGCCTGACCTTCCTCCAGGCAAATGAGAAAAACAGAAGGTGCTGGATCTGAGTGTAGTCTGGTTTCCTTCCTGTGTACAGCGTCCAAGTGTTTGAACGTTGTGCCAAAGGGAGGCAGCAGGAGCCTCTTGGCTAATGTCTCAACCCGGGAGTGACTTCTTTCAACCTATGACCACAGCCCAACCTCTGCACACACTACGGCCTCTTCTTAGGAGCCCAGATTCCGATGGGAGGCCATGAAACAACAGGCATTAGAAATTTAGAAACCTCTTTCAGGTCAGGTGCTTGAACTTCAAGCCCAGAGCTAGAGATGTCACATCTTTTCAGGAGTCACTCAAAGAGAACCAACTATGTAATAATAATCGTGCTACTAGGCAAGTCCCTTTTCCTCTCTGGGCTTTACTTTCCCCCACTACAAACAATTCAGTAAAGCGATTGTATTCTGCCTTGCGTAAGGCAGGTGAGAGAGTTTGAGAAAAGCAGAGCCTGCTCTGCAGGAAGGCACTATGCAGAAGGTGTATGTCCTGTGTTTTCCTAGACGAGCCACTGTCCAGAATCTAGAAACAAGCCGGTCCTTCTTGAAATCTCACTAAGCTGAGGACATCGATCTTGCCCACCAGCCAGGAGTAGGGCGTGCCGCTGAACTCTGGGCACGAGAGAAGCCCCTTCCTCTGAGCGGCCAGTCTTTCATCTCTCTCTAAGAGAGAAAGAATCCGTTTTTCCCCCCTTGCTTCCCAGAGGTGGAGAAAAGAGGGTATTTTAATAGAACACTGAATTCCTTGAAAGTAAGTGGCCTCCATGCCACGGAGTAGAAGGATACAGATTCTCCCACGCTGGATAAATTTACTTAATACTGAGCTTCAAATCCAAACTACTACGCAGTCCTCCCTGGTTTGGGCAGTTTATTTTTGATTCAGCGCCTGACTGAGTCTCCTGAAAGGAATCTAAACTGTGTGTCTGGACTGCCAGCGACACGGAGCGTGCGGGCTCCGAACAGCCCTGGCATCAGAGCTCCTGCTTCAGTCCTTACGTGCTTGACGGACACACTCGGCTCACCGGCTTCTCAGTCCCCCTTCTTGTGGTTGATCTTTCCAGTGCTGCCTCGCAGTTCTTCGTTTCCTTCTTAATCAGCTTTAAGTCTGGTCAATGTAGTTCTCGTAGAGGAAAAACTAAAGGAACATTTATCACTTCTCAGGTGCGGGCTGCTAATGTCGTTCATTTTTCAAAGCCGGGGTGAGTAATGGAACCCCGCGAAGGCAGCTGTCTGAGGGGGACAGGTGTCTTGTTACCTGTCGGAACATCTGTGTGTCTGCCCTGTCCCCATGCGTGGATTAGCTGCCTGATAAATTGTTTGTCACGTCCTTCTGGCTCTGGGGTGAGCCCTGTCTGTTGATGCCAATTAATTCCTTCCCTTGAAAGGTCTGTGAGGTTGGGCCTGGCCCCCAAGCCAGGGAGTTGTGTTTTCCTTCAAGACCATCACTACTGACACATTTCAGTTTTTATTTTTTATTTATTTTTTTTAAGATTTTATTTATTTATTTGACAGAAAGAAAGAGCAGGAACACAAGCAGGGGGAGTGGGAGAGGGAGAAGCAGGCTTCCCACCGAGCAGGGAGCCCGACGTGGGGCTCGATCCCAGGACCCTGGGACCATGACCGGAGCCGAAGACAGACGCTTAATGACTGAGCCACCCAGGCGCCCCCGACGTTTCAGTTTTTAAAACAAAATGGGGACCATTCTGACCTTATTTATTGGAAGCATTCCCCCCCCCCCGTCTTCTTCTGCAGCAAAGAACATGTTGCCTCTTTTTCACTCTCTCACATACTGTTTCCCCTCCCCATGTTGGTGGATTTCATCCCACCATTTTCCCACTTGGAGCTAAAATGTCTGTATGCTCTGTCTCCACCCGTGAAGCCCTTTAAAAATAGTGTGGATGCCATTAATCAAGATGCTGGTGGGAGTGGACGTGTGGGCTTCTACAGATGGCTGGTACCTTATTCCCAGATCTCTGACTCTGCGTCTCTGCCCTTCCCTTGTTCAGCTCCCTGTTCCTAACCCAAGTGCCTCTGCTCACTTTGTATCAAGTCCCGTGGTGTAAATAGATGGAACGGGTTGAGGATGCTGTGACGGTTTCACTCCTAAGCCACCCCGTTCACCTAGATGTCTGCTCAGCCAGTGTCTTCCCCCTATTTCCTTGGATGGATGGATGAGGGGCTTCACCCCATCTCTGTGTTCTTATTTGGGTACTGAGGGTTCTTTCGGATTTTTAAAACTATAGTTTGGGCTCTGCTGCAGTGTCCAAGGTACCATAGAGTTCTAAACAAGTACTAAAGTTTTACGGGCCCGGAACAATCCCCCAGAAGCCTGGCTTCCCCCGGGGCAATATGTTGACAGCAAAGTAAGCGTTGTTTCACATTTATTCCTAAGAATTGTTATTTCGGTGTAACCAGGCAGGTAGCTTTTCCGAAGCTTCTCAAAATAGCAGTACAGTTAGCCAAGGGGAGCTGAGACTTGAGTTGGAAAAGTATGAGTCTTCTTGAAAAGCCCAGCCATCTCCCAGCGTCTTGCCCTGGCCCCCTGTCGTAGGGAACTCTCGCCCTGTGCTCCAGGGTGCTCTCCTGGGGGTGGGGGGCGGTCAGCTCGAGGGCTCATGAGATGAACGGGGGTTTCTGTCCCGCGAGGTCGGGCTGAATGGCAAGCGGCTCCCCGTGCTTTTGTCTGGTACAGATCGATGCCTTCCAGCACATGCAACACTTCGTGCAGACCATGCAGCAGCAGGCCCAGCATGCCATCGCCACCGAGGACCAGCAGCACAAGCAAGAGCTGCACAAGCTCATGGCCCGGTGAGGTGTCCCTGCTGGCCGGGGCCAGCCATGCCCCAGTCCCCCCAGTGCTAGCAGCCTCTGCGGCATGGCGGGAACACTCAGAACTCCCTGGGCAGCGAGCTGCTGACACCGCCTTTGGCAGTAGGAACCCCAGGCAGCCATCGAATCGTGCTGCGCCAGAGCCCTTGCTGTTGTTTGCCCAGGATTCAGCCCCAGAGCATCCATGTGCTGTTGTCCTCCTGGTGTCTGGCTTGAGAGTCAGACCCCTTGTCTGCAAATGCCAGCTATGCTGCTGCTTCAATGTGCAACTTTAGATGAGTTACTTAACTGCTCTGTGCCTCAGTTTCCTCATTGTATAAAAGGGGGATGATGAGAGCTCCTATTTGTTAGGATGGTAAAGGCGGTATGAGGGTTAATAGAACAAACACGTCACCCGTTTAGAGCAGTACCTGGAAGAGAGTAGCAATCAGTAAATATTGGCTGTTAATATTATCATCATGAATGATCTATTATAAATGATATATATCATTATATAATATGATGTATGATATAATATAAAATACTGATATGTATCTATCATTATAAATGGAGGGGAGAAAGAAGTGAGGGGAAGCCAGTAGCAGTCAATAGGAAAAGTTACTCAGCAGCCGACACCCTCAAAAACTGAAGTCGGTGTGGGTAGGTCCATGCAGACCTACCCCGTACCAGGTACTGGTTGATGCTAGCATTGAAACACAGGTCAGGGAGAAGAAATGATACATTCAAAACGTGGCCCTAACGCCCATTTTTTTCCTTCTGGGTGGCTGAGAATCCTGGTGCTTCCATCACGTTGCTTCCTGGGAGCAAGCATAAACATCAGGGAGGCTTTCCTGCTCCGCGGACAAAATGGGCTGTTCTCCTTGTTGGGGGGTGGGTGTGGGGGAGCTAGCATGTGGGGGTAGCAATGTGGGGTTGTTTCTCTGTCTCCAGGTGTTTCCTGAAACTCGGGGAGTGGCAGCTGAACCTGCAGGGCATCAACGAGAGCACCATCCCCAAGGTGCTGCAGTACTACAGCGCGGCCACAGAGCACGACCGCAGCTGGTACAAGGTAACCCCGAGCCCGCTGGGCTTCCCAGCTGCGCTGCCTCCGGTGAGAGCCCAGCCCCTCAGAGCCCTGCTGGTGCTGGTCCTGCACTGGGGATCTGCTTGTTTGTGTGCCAGGAGCCAGTCTGTCAGAGGCCCCTTACAAGCTTCATTGTACAGAAAGATTGGTAGAGTCTTTTTTTTTTTTTTTTTTTTTTGAGAAACACTTTATCACACCATTATTGCGTATGTGGCACGGGGGAATGCTTGTTGTCTTATAGACTCTTAGCTGATTGTTTTCCTACGAGCATCTGGACGCACGGTTAATCTCTGGAACTTTATCTTCCCTTGGGTCATCTGTTCCTTCCCGGCTTCTTCCTGATTTCCATCCCTGCCTGCTCCTCATCTAAGAACTTCACTTTCTCTATTTTTATTGGAAAGCTCTAGGTAACATCCTGTTATGACATAGGAAACTTTTCAGGAAGATAAACAGAATTAGAAAATGTATCAAAGATGCAGTTGACTGCTAGAGGAGGGATTTGGGGAAGAACACATCTTTGATGAGAGCACATAGCCTTAGTTTTTAGGTCTTTCCTGAGGGACCTACCTCCTGGTAATAGCTGCTTGGTACAGCAGACGTCATTGATTTCCTTAACTTGCTAATACTTTGTGAATTAATCCCTCTGAGATCAAAACATACATCTGAAGACACAGAAGCATCTACAGGAAAAATCTTATCCTGATTGAAGCATGCTTCATTCTGATCCGAAAAATGCCCGTTTCGTGATAGCAGCAATAATTACTCTAACTAGGACAGCTTCAGTTCCATCCAGTAAACCCTGGATTAGCTGGAACCTTACCAACTGGAAGTATCTCTTAACCAGATTACTTTTCTTCACTCAAATTTTAGA
This sequence comes from Callorhinus ursinus, assembly GCF_003265705.2. NCBI lineage: Eukaryota > Metazoa > Chordata > Mammalia > Carnivora > Otariidae > Callorhinus > Callorhinus ursinus. Next base: position 28,818,091 of record NW_027397080.1, read on the forward strand.
AAAGAAACAAATCACGAGTAAAAAAAACTGGTTCCAGGAATTTTAAGTTTTTCTTTGTATGGCTCCTTTTGGGTTTGTGCTGTCTTACTGTAATGGTGGTCCTGTGTGTGTGCAGAGACTATTTCTGTCTTGCTCACCACATCCCCTGGCTCAATGCCTGGTACGGAGTGGATAAAGAAGAGCTGTTGAATAAATGAAAGGTGTGGGGAAACAGCCCGGGTCATTGCAGAATTGTGACTCATCAAATAAAGGTCAATTATGATCAACCTACTCTGCTTAGGTAGAAAAGTGGACACTCTTATGTTAAAGAAAGGTTTTTAGCAAGGGATGCTAAAGGAATTTCCCGATTATCCAGAAAGTATATCCAGTCCAGTGCAGTATTTAGTGTCCTGCCATCAGTGCAAACTTATGAGGCCCCAAATCAAAGTGTGCCTCATGCTGTCCGCACAAGGCAATGCTGCACCATAGGTCACCGCAGCTCGAAACTGCAGAGCGTGGATAGTTCCTCCTTTACCAAAAGAAGCACCCGAGGCTTCTCCCGGTGAACAGTCGTTGGGCACTGGCTCTCTGACAGGGCACACACGGGCCGGATGGGAGAGCTGGACAGATGTGCTCCCTTTCCCACTGACCTAGGACCTGGTTAAGACTTTTACCATCACTCCCCTACGCCTCTGCTCCCATAAATAGTGGTTCATATATGGCTGCCCAAGGAATCTTTAAAATCTAGAATGAAATGGGATCTCCTTGGCCTAATATGTTAGCCTGTCCACAATCTGACCCTGCCCTTTGCTAACCTTCCCCCTCACCGCCCTCCATCACAGACTATGCTCCAGTCGGATCCGTTTCTTTGTTTCTTATGAACCGCCCTGTGCTGGCCACCCTGCATCTTCGTCCCTGACCTCCCCAGGCCAGAAAGTCCCTGCTGCTGTGTTCTTGTCCCCACCTTGCCCATCAAAGGCTTCCCTTCAGTCCCTACCCCAGAAACCTCCCCTCTGCGAAGCCTTCCCTGAGCCTGGCTGTCTGTTGTACGTCGCGTTGCCCCCTCAGATTTGCCTGTCCTCGGGTTGCTGGGCCCTCCACCAGACTGGAAGGCCCCTGAGACAAGGGCCTGGCTTGCTTCTCTTCGGGTGCCCCCCTCCCCGCAGCCCTCACCACAGTCCTGATACAGTGAGGGCACCACAGAATGAAGGAATCAGGCTGAATCTGGTAAAAGGCCCCATTCCTGAGTGTTTCAGTGAGGTTTTGCTCTGCTGGCCACTGAGAAGAAAGGGCAGTCCCAGCGCTCTTCCTCAGCTTTGGCCTCACGCTCCTCTAAGGCCTTGGCACTCAAGCCCCCTCATCCTCGACTCTCGCCCCACCCAGGCCTGGCACGCGTGGGCAGTGATGAACTTCGAAGCTGTGCTGCACTACAAGCATCAGAACCAAGCCCGTGACGAGAAGAAGAAGCTGCGGCACGCCAGCGGGGCCAACATCACCAGCACGACCACGGCCGCCACCACAGCGGCCACGGCCACGGCCACCGCCACCAGCACCGAGGGCAGCAACAGCGAGAGCGAGGCCGAGAGCACCGAGAACAGCCCCACCCCGTCTCCTCTGCAGAAGAAGGTCACTGAGGTACCCTTCCCTTCCTCCCCCAGCGAGGACTGAGCCCGGCACCAGGCGCTCTGAGGAGTGAGACGGTGGTGGCCGCTGAGGAACCTGGGCTTCTCCGTGAAGGGCCGGAGGAACCTAGACGGTGTGGCTTATTTGTCAGCCAGCATTGTTCAAGATGGCGCTTTTGTGCATGTGTTTGTATTTGAGGCGCTGCTTTAGCCCCCAAGCTGAAGACTGAGTTTCTGGTCATTCTTCCCACGAGAATGAGCTCATCCCCTTAAAGCCTGCACCTGTGTGTGTGGGTGGCCGTGCACATCTGCGGGTCCACTTGAGGACAGAGCCCGGCAGGATCCGTCCTCTGCCTCTTCCTCCCCTACCCCGCCTCCCCTCCGGCTGTCCTTTCAGAGTGCTCCAGGGTAGCTAGCAGGCCCAGAGAGTGGCGTGTTCGGGCTCGGCCCCCTCCCCCTGCCACCCTGTTTAGGAAGCCACCAGTAGCCCAAGATGATAGTGATTGTGACACAGTTGGCATTTCCTGAGTGCTTGCTATGTGCCAGGTACTAATCCAGGGGGTTCTCACGTATTAACTGATTTAACTTCATAAGCTCTCTTTGAGGTGTAGGTACTATTCGTATGCTGTGAGGCCCCTTTTACAGATGAGAAAACTAAGGCAAGAGTGTCCATTAACATGTGTGTGTTCCAACAGGATTTGTCCAAAACCCTTTTGATGTACACCGTCCCCGCCGTCCAGGGCTTCTTCCGTTCCATCTCCTTGTCACGAGGCAACAACCTCCAGGACACGCTGAGGTATCAGAGAGGGGCAGGGCCCCTGGTAGGCTGTGTGCGCAGCAGGACACAGAATTACTCGTGATGTCCTCTTCACCTTCCCCACCATGATGAGTGTATCCGAGAGTAACGGCTGACCAGCCTCCACTGGCCAAGACTGTGGAGGAGGCTTGGCCTGAGAATGCTCCGCGCGCGCTCTGTCACGAAGGGAAGAAGCGTATCTGTTTGTGGCAGTAGTGCTGAAATCCCCTCAGCTTTTTTTTTTTTTTTTTTTAAGATTTTATTTATTCGAGTGAGAGTGAGCAAGAGAGAAGGAACAGGGGGAGAGGCAGGCAGAGGCAGAAGCAGGCTCCCCGCTGAGCAGGGAGCCTGACATGGGGCTCGATCCCAGGATCCTGAGATCATGACCTGAGCCAAAGGCAGATGCTTAACCGACTGAGCCACCCAGGAGCCTCCCCTCAGCTTTGAGAGGCCACTTAGAGAGGCCGAAACAAATGGCACAGACCGGCCAGTCCAGAGGCTATGGGTGATGGGCAGCAGAGTCCTACATTTACCCTGTTGCCCCTGGTCTCCAGGTGACTGTATGTGCAAAAATTATGCATAGGTTGTCCCTGGGCTCATCTGTTAGATTTCTGAGCTTAGACCATGCTGAACCTTCTGCATTATCTGAAACAAAATAATCGTTCACTTGGGATGCCCGTCCTTGTGTTGAGCCAGGTATTAACGACCATCACCAACCACCCTTCGCAGGTGGTCCCCGAGACCAGACACTGGAGAACCACTGATTTGAGGCCCTGCCAATCATTCTTTTTTTTTTTCTTTTAAGAGTTATTCATTTTAGAGACAGAGAGAGAAAGTGTGAACAGGGGGAGGAGGGGCAGAGGGAGAGAGAGAGAATCCTCAAGCAGACTCCTGCTAAGCGCAGAGCCCCATGTGGGGCCCGATCCCAGGACCCTGAGATCATGACCTGAGCCAAAATCAAGAGTCAGACAAAACTGACAGAACCACCCAGGCGCCCCTTTGCCAATTATTCTTTTCTCAAGAGTCTTAAAATTTAAAAAAAAAAAAAACACACAAAAATTTGGAAACTCAATTTTCTGTGATTTTCTCATTCTTCTTCTCCAGAGTCCTCACCTTATGGTTTGACTATGGCCACTGGCCAGATGTAAATGAAGCCTTAGTGGAGGGGGTGAAAGCGATCCAGATTGACACTTGGTTACAGGTAAGGCCGGCTCACGTCTCACTCCTGCTCTGTCTCCTCCTGGGATCATGCGGTGTTCAGTGAACAGTGGTAAAGAAGGGGGGAATCGGTCCCAAGGTCGAGACTCCATATTTTCTTTAGTTTCTCCCAGAGAACTAAAGGGAATGAACCATTTTAGAGCTTACCAGCATCTACCACAAGTTTCAAGAGCTGGTCGTTGCCCAGAAGAATAACTAGTTGTTTTCACATCTCACGCACTGCATACCATGTCTGTCTGAATTCCAGGTTATACCGCAGCTCATCGCAAGAATCGATACACCGAGGCCCTTGGTGGGCCGCCTCATTCACCAGCTTCTCACAGACATTGGCCGGTACCACCCCCAGGTATGTGGCACCCTGGCAGTTTCTCCTCGAGCAGCTGACCTTTTGATCTGGATCTCAGCTTTTCCTAAAGCTGCTCTAGAGATACAAGTGCAGGAACTGGGAGCCAGGCATCCCATCTGTCCAGCTGGCAGGCCCAGGCCCAGGGGCCTTCCTGAAGAAAAGAGACCCCCACCCACCCCAAGATTGAGTGGTGGACTCAAATGAGTGTCAGCAGCATCTTCTTTCTCTCTCTTATCTTCCTGAAAGTCAGAGTTTGCAAGTGTTCCTTCCGTGTCTGCCTCAGGCCCTCATCTACCCCCTGACCGTGGCCTCTAAGTCCACCACGACGGCCCGCCACAACGCAGCCAACAAGATCCTGAAGAACATGTGTGAGCACAGTAACACCCTGGTCCAGCAGGCCATGATGGTGAGTGAGCCTTCCTCACAACGGTGCTGCGGGCGAGAGGGCCTCCTGTCTCTCCAAGACAGGCCTTTCTGAGGTTAGCTCGTCCTTGGCGCTTCTCTCTTTCCCCTCTTTGGTCCAGGTGAGCGAGGAGCTAATCCGCGTGGCCATCCTCTGGCACGAGATGTGGCACGAAGGCCTAGAAGAAGCGTCTCGTCTGTACTTTGGGGAGAGGAACGTGAAAGGCATGTTCGAGGTGCTGGAGCCCCTGCATGCTATGATGGAACGGGGCCCCCAGACTCTGAAGGAAACATCTTTTAATCAGGTATGGGATAAGAAAGCACGGCTTGACATGACCCAAAGCCTTTACCAGACCCCTTTCTCTCTGGCTACCCTGCTGACTTGAATAAAATGTACTCTGACGGAGGTCACAGAATATAAAAACACCAGCAGTTTAATTGTCACTAACTTATAAGAACCCTCCCAAAGCTTTAGCTGGAAAACCACGAGATCCTTCCTGAGCTCATCTTGCCTCTCCTTACTTTGTGCATAAGCCGTCCTGAGACTGGGGCCTCCAGGACTGGGCCTCCACGCTGTCCTTGCTAAGCCTTGCAAAGGCCCAGAGCCGTCCAGCCGTAACGTGCGGCCAGGCAGTTGTGCTGTCTGCTTGGGGGTTCGGCCTGCAGCTTAGTCGACACCTTGACGCCTCGAGTACTTCCCCTGCTTCCCCGCTCAGGCATATGGTCGAGACTTAATGGAGGCCCAAGAGTGGTGCAGGAAGTACATGAAATCCGGGAACGTCAAGGACCTCACCCAAGCCTGGGACCTCTATTATCACGTGTTCAGACGAATCTCTAAGCAGCTGCCTCAGGTAGGATCTTCAGGTTCTAGCAGCGTTAACTGTCATTGTCCCTTATGTTTTCCTAACACTAACTCTAAAGCGTCTGGTTTCACTTCTATCTGCAGACTCTAGGACGAGTCATTGCTGTTAGCCATCTCTTGAAAAACACCTAAATTGCATTTAAATTCCTCTCTGGAGGCAGAAAGCTAAGCCCTTTGGTAATTCATTCACAGCTCACCTCCTTAGAACTGCAGTATGTTTCCCCCAAACTTCTGATGTGCCGGGACCTTGAATTGGCCGTGCCAGGAACGTATGACCCCAACCAGCCGATCATTCGCATTCAGTCCATAGCGCCGTCCCTGCAGGTCATCACCTCCAAGCAGAGGCCCCGGAAGCTGACGCTCATGGGTAAGGACCTGTGTGCTTCTGCCACCTCCCCTTTTCTGAAATCACCGCTCACCATCCACACCCCTGATCTTTCCATGTGGCATCTCTCCCATGTTTATGGAGAGAGAAATAGAGCACCAGCGGGTTTCCCGTTACATCCTCCTCAGGACTCCTACTTTGTTCATACCGTCGAGATGCTTACGTGAAGCCTAACCGCCCTGCAGTAGAATATGCGGAGGGAACTGTAAAGGTGTGCAGCGTGGCCAGGTGGGGGTGGCAGGTAGCTCCAGGGACTGACGGGGCCGACAAAGGGGCATCCGGTGCAGGTGTGGTAGGTGACAAGCAGAGCAGAAGAAAGGGCTCCTGGGCTCTTGAATGTTCTATTTCACTGTCACAGTCTCTATGGGAAATGACTGTGTAAAAGGAAACCCAACTGAAGTGGAAATGAGTTCTCACAGTGAGCTCTGACCTACCTAGGGTAGGTTGTTTTGGGAGGCCTGGATGCTCTGGTGGCCCTTCGAGGGTTCTCACCTTTAATACGGCTCTTTTTAAATGCAGTAGTTATTCACCAGCACCAGTTCATTGTGGTTCCCAGGTGATCATCTCTCCATGGGCTGGTGTCTCTTGATACTAAAACATGGGTCAGTCAGGCTCTCCACAGTACTTCATTAGAGACTTGAATGAAAGGACCTGTTTCCTTCTGTGAGCAGAGTTAAGAGAGCCAACAGTGAGAAGCTATGATTCACCCCCACCCTCCAGACCCGAAAGGGCAAGGAGCCCATCGAGAGCACATAACCCGGAAAGAGAGGCCATTCACCAGAAGCTGTAGCCCGGGTGGAGAGACACTGGAAACTTCTAGAACTGGAGCCTGGCCCATTGTCAGGGGCAAACCCTTTGGCCCTCTGACTTCCCTCCTGCCAGTGCCCCCATTGGCCAAGCCCATCTGGGACCCCAGGTGATGCAGTCTCTAAGGGTCAGGTTTCACAGGCCCGAACAAGACAGAGAAGGGCAGAGAGTGGGTTGTGAGGGAACAATACAGAATGACCATCTCTGTGTGGAATCATTCCTGATCTTCAAAGACAGAGGTGATTTTAATTTTACTCATTTTTAATTTGACCAACATTTCACTGGGGACCATCAAAAGCAGGGCCATTCTTTTTTTCATCAGTTCTAGGGTACTTTTCGTGTTTGTGTGGAAGTGTGACTGGGTGGGGTACTCGTAGTCTCTGGGAGCTCGGGAATACAGGGCTGGTCTGTGCTAACTGCTCCCACCATTCCTACAGGCAGCAACGGGCATGAGTTTGTTTTCCTCCTGAAGGGCCACGAAGACCTACGGCAGGACGAGCGAGTGATGCAGCTCTTTGGCCTGGTGAACACCCTTCTGGCCAATGACCCAACGTCTCTTCGCAAGAACCTCAGGTATTCAGGACACGGGGGGGGGCACAGCAGCGATTTGACTGGTCTTCTAGGGTTTCCTTACATCCCTCCCATGTGGTCATGTCGCTTCACGAAATCGGTTGTAGACCTATGTACCTGACAGGAAGTCATCAGTAGCCAAGGTGTCAAAGACAACAAGAAGAATTGTCCATACTTTTAGTGTACTTTTAAGGGAAATGCCTGTAACAACCACCAGAGAGTCCAGAATGGAATGGCCCATGGCCATTAGACTAGAGATGCTGCACATCTGGTGTGTTTTACCTTCCCTGTCCGCCCTGCTCTCTTCCTCGTCTTTCTGTTAAGAACATGGATATTAAGTTGGAGGTTGTTTTTGGCTTGGAAACAGTCCTGGGCTGCTCCCCGACAGCAGTGAGTTTGTCAGGCAGGTTGAGGAGGCTGGTGGTGCTTTCCCACCAGCCCCGGCTGTCTTCGTGCACACCTGACAGCAGCCCGGGGGGCGGGGGGGGGAGCGCCATTCAGCCCACTTGCATGTGTTGTGAGGGGGTCAGAGGTGCACTCTGTTTACTGTCTGATAACCAACCCTGCTTTCCCGGCGGTGCCAGCATCCAGAGATACGCCGTCATCCCCTTATCCACCAACTCGGGCCTCATCGGCTGGGTCCCCCACTGTGACACGCTGCACGCCCTCATCCGGGACTACAGAGAGAAAAAGAAGATCCTTCTCAACATCGAGCATCGCATCATGTTGCGGGTATGTGATGAGGCTGCCAAACCCAGTGCTTGAATGTCTTGACGTAACTTGCAAGTTGGGAAATCTCTACAAAGCTCCTCTTCTCGTTCTTCTGGGTATGTACATCATGGAAAAATCTATTTGGGAGAATTCTCTACTGAAGAAGGTTTCATGAAGTGAGTCCTAAAGTAGATTACCTCTAAGAAACAGGACCCTAAAGCCCAGAAATTAGGTGTTCAGCATTCTAGGTGAGACTGCACAGTATTGTTCATCAGGCAGCGTGTATCGACCGAACACCTGATGTATATGGGGCACTGGCCACATGGGGAAATGATGTTAGTAGAGATGCAAGTAATAAGAAAGAGATTTGTGGGGCGCCTGGGTGGCTTAGTTGGTTAAGCGACTGCCTTCGGCTCAGGTCATGATCCCAGGGTCCTGGGATCCAGCCCTGTGTCGGGCTCCCTGCTCCTCGGGGAGCCTGCTTCTCCCTCTCCCTCTGCCTGCAGCTCCCCCTGCTTGTGCTCTCTCTCTCTCTGTCAAATAAATAAATAAAATCTTAAAAAAAAAGAAAAGAAAAGAAAAGAAAGAGATTTGTTTGTTACCCAGAACCTCAATGCCTCCAGTGCTCTCTTTGACACCAGTAGGCTCGAACTCGGGTGGGACCTGATGTTTCACCCTTAGGCCTGGCAGTTCCTGTGGTCATCAGGTCCCGTTGGCCACACCCTTTTTTCCCCTTTTGTACTGTTCTTACTTTTCCTTTGGGCTGGGGTGGTGAGATCAGAACCCAGCTCTGCCTGGACCCAGAGCCTTATTTCCTCCTGGGTTGAAGCTGCCAGTCCGGGGGCTGCTCTCAGAACGGTTGTGTCCTGATGCAGATGGCTCCAGACTACGATCACCTGACACTGATGCAGAAGGTGGAGGTGTTTGAGCACGCTGTCAATAACACAGCCGGCGATGACCTGGCCAAGCTGCTGTGGCTGAAAAGCCCCAGCTCCGAGGTACGACTCGCTGGGCTCCTCGCGTGCGCCTCTGCCCTCTGGCCCATGCACTCATACCGGGGCTGGCTTTCTTGTTTGTTCACGTGCGCCTGGTGGACTCGTCTCTGTGACGAGCAGCTATAGATTATGTACTGTCCTTTATAACAGAAATTAAGTGGGCGAGCTGTGCAGTTTAGCAGATAAAGATTTAGTAATTTAATGTTTCTCCCGTTTCTTACAATAGTATTTGAGTTGTGTTTATATTAAGGATATTAAATCTTTTTCATATGTGTTAGAAATTTCCTGCTTAGACTGTTGAATCACAGATCTGTACCTCTGAAACAAATAATGCAACATATGTTAAGAAAAAAGAAGAAGATAGCAGGAGGGGAAGAATGAAGGGGCGTAAGTCAGAGGGGGAGACGAACCATGAGAGACGATGGACTCTGAAAAACAAACAGGGTTCTAGAGGGGAGGGGGGGAGGGGGATGGGTTAGCCTGGTGATGGGTATTAAAGAGGGCACATTCTGCATGGAGCACTGGGTGTTATGCACAAACAATGAATCATGGAACACTACATCAAAAACTAAAGATGTAATATATGGTGATTAACATAACAATAAAAAATTTAAAAAATAATAAAATAAAAAGTATTTGAAAACTGTCAAAAAAAAAAAGAAATTTCCTGCTTATTTGGTTTTTAAATTTTTGTTATGGTATGTTTCTTGGTTTGGGATTTTGGGGTGTTTTTTTTTTTTTTATATATAGACATTTTTTAAAACTTAGAAGTTACCAGATTTTTGATCCTTTGAAGTTTCTACCTTTGGCTTTATATTTGGAAAGGCCTTCTCCACCTCAAGATATGTATCTTTCTACATTCATTTTCTTGTACTGATTATAAAGTCTGTTTTTCCATTTAAATCCTCAACCCAATTCAGAATTTAAGATTTAAATTTTATTTTTTTGAGATGACTAGCCAACATCACAGTATTTACCAAATAATCCATCTTTTCTCTACTATTTAAGAGAGTCCATTTTTATTATACAAAAAATTTTTCTGTGCCATTGGATTTCTTTCTGGGGCTTCTGTTTTATTTCATTGATCTCTCTAAAGCATATTTCTCTTCAAGTACCACACTGTTAATACAACTATTAATAAAAAGTCTCTTCTCATTGGCTATTTTAATTTTTTCTTCTTCCAGATAAATTTTGGGATCATTTTTTCATGGTCCCCCCAAAAAAGTACTACTGAATTTTGAGTGGAATTACATTAAATGTATCAAATAATTTGGGACGTTATTACATTTTTATGGTCTTGAATGGGTACTTTCATTCACTCAGGTCTTTATGTTCCTAAGCAAAGGTTAATTCTTTTTTATTCATCTAGGTTCTATACATCTCTAAGTTTATTCCAAGCATAGTTTGCCGTTGTTACAATTACAAATGAGGTCTTTATTCCATTTTATGTTATTAACTAGTTACTGATGGAACATAAGAAGACAACTGATTGCGGTATAATTATGTTGAAGCTAGTTAGCTTCCAGAGCCTCGGTTCATGTGTGCTCCTCTGTTCCAGGTGTGGTTTGACCGAAGAACCAACTACACCCGCTCTTTAGCGGTCATGTCCATGGTTGGGTATATTTTGGGCCTGGGAGATAGGTGAGTAAATTGATTTTGTTTTTGTAGTCTTTTTCTATATTGTACCTGTTTTTTTTTTAAAGACTTTATTTATTTGACAGAGAGAGAGAGAGAGAGAGAGAGAGAGAGAGAGACAGCCAGAGAGGGAACACAAGCAGGGGGAGCGGGAGAGGGAGAAGCAGGCTTCCCGCGGAGAAGGGAGCTTGACGCGGGGCTCGATCCCAGAACCCTGGGATCATGACCTGAGCCGAAGACAGACGCTTAACGACTGAGCCACCCAGGCACCCCTATATTGTACCTTTCTTAAACAGTTTACTTTCATTTTCCAGTAGTATTTATGACCATTTGGTAAAAAATTGTATTTTGTACCTGTATGTCTTGTTTGCAGTGCCAGCCTTAGTCCCTTTTTATTATCCATGCAACAGAACAGTCCAGCAAACTAGAACCTAGTTCTTGGATACTACTTTCTCCATAGGCTGGTTAAATATGTTAAAAACCATATATAGGGGCACCTGGCTGGCTCAGTCAATAGAGCATGTGATTCTTGATCTTGGAGTTGTGAGTTCAAGCTCCACATTGGGTGTAGAGCTTACTTTTTAAAAAAAAAGGGGGTGCCTGGGTGGCTCAGTTGGTTAAGGCTCAGGTCATGATCCCGGCGTCCTGGGATCAAGCCCCAAGTTGGGTTCCTTGCTCAGCGGAGAACCTGCTTCTCCCTCTGCCTGCAGCTCCCCCTGCTTGTGCTCTCTCTCTCTCCCCCTCTCTCTGTGTCAAATTAATAAATAAAAAATTTTTAAATAAATAAATAACAATTTTAAAAATATGATGGATTTTACTGATTCAGTAAACATTTATCAGTCACCACTGTGCTGAGATAAATAATTCTATTTCTGTAATTGAAACCAACCACAGTAGATCCTTCTGACATTTCTGCATAATAAATTTTATCCACACGTATTGACTGAAAAAGTAGCTTAGGAATATTCAGATACTGGCTGTCTGGAAGTCTTCGAAAAACTAGTTCCTTGGTGGCTACTCTTTCTCCTGGGATCATGTCTTGTGCAATTGAGAGTAAAAATAATTTTTTCCCACAAAAATAATTCTAATTTTTAAAATGAGCCAGGAGAATTCCTAGTGACAAAAGCCAGATGACCCTTCCTAGTCTGGGGGCTCAGGAGATGGGACCCCATGATGGGTGCTGAAGGGTAAAGATAGAGCCTCGTCACTCTGAGACGCCGGCACCGCCAGACAGGATTCATCTTGTGACCAAAGACCTCAGGAACGCAACTTGTGATTTCACACTGATCAATCTTTGTTTCGGACCTGGAGCAGGGATCAGCAAACTTTCTCTGTAAAGGGCCAGATAAGAAATAATTTAGGCTTTGCTGGCCATATGATATCTCACAGCTACTCATGTCTGCTTGTGGCATAGAATCAGCCTGAGACGGTACATGGCAAATCGGCAGGGCTGTGCCCAGAAAAACCGTTTGCAGAGGCAGGTGGGGGCTGGCTTTGGCCTGTGGACAGGGCCCGGAATATCCCATCCTTGTTGATTTGCACAGTGGCCTGTGCTGCTCTAGTGGCCACTCCATGGTCTCTTCTGTTTCTCAGACATCCATCCAACCTAATGTTGGACCGGCTGAGTGGGAAGATCCTGCACATCGACTTTGGGGACTGCTTTGAGGTGAGCACGTGTTCCAGAACCCCACGTAAAGCTTACCTTTCCAGATGACCACCTTTCCCCCTCTGACCATTCAGGCAAACTTAAGCTCAAAATGCATTATCTTGATCCCTGCCTCTCCTACCAAGCAATAGGAAGTCAAACTAAGAAGTGAAGTCCGTGCTCGTTGATATTTGCTGTAACCAGACTCTAACACCTTTTGAGGCAAGGGCCACTGTTCACACACCCTCTGACTCAGGAATCTTCCTCCCTGAATTGGCCTGCTGGCCAAAGGCCTGGTGTGATGCACACTTGTCCTTTATCTTCGTTCCCTCTATCCCTGTGTGTGTGTGTGTGTGTGTGTCTTTTTAGTTATCTTTTCTTTTTTTAAGATTTTATTTATTTATTTGGCAGAGAGACACAGCGAGAGAGGGAACACAAGCAGGGGGAGCGGGAGAGGGAGAAGCAGGCTTCCCGCGGAGCGGGGAGCCCGACGCGGGGCTCGATCCCAGGACCCTGGGATCATGACCTGAGCCGAAGGCAGATGCTTAACGACTGAGCCACCCAGGCGCCCCTTTAGTTATCTTTTAAAGCCCTGTGACAAGTTGCCTCACTAAACTAAAGCTACTTCACTTCTATGCCCTAATTGAAATCAATACAAAGAAAATTTACCTGTCTTCACCTGGCTTTAGCTAAAGAAAACCATCTAGCCTGGAAAATAAATAAATAAAATAAAATAAAATACAAAACAAAAGAAAACAATCTAGCCATTGGACTTGGTTTTTCTCTTTTATTTCCCCATAGGTTGCTATGACCAGGGAGAAATTCCCCGAGAAGATTCCATTTAGACTAACAAGAATGCTGACCAATGCTATGGAGGTGAGTGGGTCTTGGGAACAAGCTGCTTTGGAATGGGACCAACACAGTCAGGACCAGCTCTGCACACAGACTGGCTTGTTCGGTCTCATCAGTTCCCCAGAATGCCTGGGTTGGTTCTGTGGTTGTTTCCTGGTATTTTCCATTGTGTTAGAAATGATCGACCTTTGAGAGAGTCTCACCATGCTTCACGTCAGACCTTGTGTCATATGAATCACAGGCCTGAACTGACCCCTTGCTCTGAACACATTCCCAGCCTGATACATCAGTAATGGCCTGTGTCTGCTTCCTAAGTGCGGGTGACAGACCCTCTCGACTCGCTTCTGTCCCGAGGCCTTCAGGGTCGGGGCCAGGGCTGGTGACTTCTGTGATGAGTGGCTCTGGTCCCGCAGGTTACCGGTCTGGATGGCAACTATAGGATCACATGCCACACGGTGATGGAAGTGCTTCGGGAACACAAGGATAGTGTCATGGCCGTGCTGGAAGCCTTTGTCTACGACCCCTTGCTCAACTGGAGGCTGATGGACAGTGAGTTAATGCAATTGCCTGGGAGCTGGAGCCCGCACCCTCCAAACTGGGAATATCAGACACGTTGCATTTCACTAACCTTGCCCCCTGCCAGCCCGGAGCCTGAGTTATATTACTGGGCTGTTGGGTTATGTTTTCACAGAGCTGTTCCAGTGGCTGGAAATGAATTTCAAGTACTTTTTCTTATTAACTAAAACAAAAAAACACCAATTATCAATTTAAATATTGATTAAAATACTTTCAGGGTAAACTCTGGTGATTCTTGTCTGTTTGGATTTCATACAGAGTAGCAAGCTGGAATCGTGACAGGAGACACAAGCGCCTGTGATCTAGGGCAGCTGCATGTCTGTCTCCCCTTTGCTCCTCCTCCTTGGAAGGGGGTGACCGACCCTGGTGTCTCACCCACACCGATCAGTCCCACTCTCACCTTCTGTTATCTGGTCCAAGCGTCTACATTCAGCTCAGCGACAGTGTGTCCCACAGGATTGCGTACCCATGCTGACACCCCCTGTGTCCTGAGTGATCCGTCCTGGGCTCTCTCTTAGGGACTTTAGCTTTCAGTAAAAAATTGTATTTTTATGGTTGTAAGAAAATATGGTATCAGCCAAGTTTCTCTCAAGTCAGAGTTTGAAGCCCTTTTTATCCTCTGTTTCTTTCCCTAGCAAATACCAAAGGCAACAAGCGGTCCCGAACAAGGACGGATTCCTACTCTGCTGGCCAGTCAGTAGGTGGGTCCATCCCCTGAGAGACTGCAGTTTCTGTTTCCTTTTGTCCAGAGTGTGTCTTAAACAGGGAGAGCTTTGTGACTGCCATTAGGAAGCACAGCGGAGGCAGTAACAGATGCCCGGAAGCATGTTTTCTAAAGGCTCTGACCAGTGATGCAGTCCCGCAACAATTCTAGCCCTGCTGAAAGTGTCTAATGGGTACTTAGTTAACCTCAGAAAGTTGGTCTAGAAATATTTACTGAGCATAAGTTTTTTGTTTTTTGTTTTTTTTTTTATTTCATGCCTCTCAGGATGGAGTGGGTACCTAAGGCTCAGGAATTTTGATCTGAATTTCTATCCGAGCTTAATCGATAAAAACACAATTAGGGACCCCTGGGTGGCTCAGTCGGTTAATCGTCTGCCTTTGGCTCAGGTCACGATCCCAGGGTCCCGCATCGGGCTCCTTGCTCAGTGGGGAACCTGCTTCTTCCTCTGCCGCTCCCCCTGCTTGTGCTCTCTCTCTCTCCTCTCTCTCTCTGACAAATAAATAAATAAAATCTTTAAAACAAAAACAAAAAAACACAATTAAAAGCATGTCTGAATATTAGCCAGTATGTCATATGCCCTTTAGTGGTGTCTGGACTGGGATAATTATTAGCTGTATCACATGGTCCTAGAGCCTTGTTAATAGCTCAGGAATAGGAGGATGGAAGCAGTAGAAGCATATTTACGCTGCTGGCTGAGGAGCCGGGAAGCCACAGGAAACACTTTCCAAGAGTGGGTCCACGGAATAGGGTCCCAGGAAGATAATGCCCCTCCGAGAGCCAGAACAGGGTTTGTATATGGAACCTCTCAAAGTCACACACACACCCTTGCCCCCCTCCCCAGCCCACTCCTTTTCCCTCATAACATCTAACAACATAGTTCACATCTTGGAAATACTGTTGGGGTGTAAAAAAGTAGGTATTCTCTACAGACATTTATGGAACATTTGCAACTAGCTGCTTAGCTAAGCCAAATAATGTTTAAGGGTGCAAAAAGAATGTGACATACAGAGATTACCATGGAGAAGCACAGAATCACATTATAGAATTGACCAAACAGTATAGCCTATGAACTATTTTTTTTTTTTAAAGATTTTATTTGTTCATTAGAGAGAGAGAGCACAAGCAGGGGGAGAGACAGAGGGAGAGGGAGAAGCAGACTCGCCGTTGAGCTGGGAGCCCGACATGGGGCTCGATCCCAGGACCTGGAGATCATAACCTGAGCCGAAGGCAGATGTTTAACCATCTGAGCCACCCAGGTGCCCCTAGCCTATGAACTGTTAAGAGAACGGTAAAGTCCACTGTATGACCCAGCAGCTCACAGTTGGGTTCCGAGGAGAGGCCATGGGGCTGAGAGAAAGGAGGGTACCGCTCTGAATGGCAGTCGTTAAGGGAGTTCCTGGGTTGGCTGGATTTAAGCTGGCCTTCCTGGGTGGGTGGGAAGGAAGGTGTTTTGGGCAGGAAATTGAGGTGCCAGGTTATGGTCCACTCTGTGAACAGGTGTGGACTCTAGCCTGGACACCATGACAGGATTTGTGAATGATGCCTGAATTACTCATGGTGTCTGGGGTACCTTGTGCGGGTGACCGGTCTCATCCAAAACATGTGAGTAAGTAAGTGAGACTTAACAGGTTTCATTCTCAGGGTCCACCTCTTTAGTACGTTAGTGGGTGACTCCTCTCTGCTGTCTAGGGCGTGCCAAGGGGAACTGGGACAGCTGGTTCTGTTGGCCCCAGATGGTTCTGGCTAGACCTGGCTGGTTCTCTGTGGCTTAAAAGTTAAGTTCCAAGTGGTCATTCATAAAAGTATTATCATCCCTGGCTTCATTTTGAAGGCCTGTGGTGTACAAGGACAATGTGTAAATAACTTCATACTTCTGCTTCTAGACTCCTCTCTCCTGAAGGCCACAGTCAGTGGAGGGTGACTGTAAGCCTGAGGACTCTCTCTGCCCAGAAAGGATGTATAAATTCCTCCAAAGAATAGCACTTTGGTCATGGGTGTGACCGACTGAAAGCTAGTGCTCTTTATATTATCATCAGTTGTTTTGACAAGTTTTGTCACCAGGGATTCATTCGCGCTCCTGTCCTCTATGTCAGAACATTTTATAAATGCCGTTTGCTTGAAAATTCATGCTTTGGAGATGTAAAATCTTTTAAACACGTAGTGACCATTCTTCATCTCCTTTCCCCTCAGAGGTAGCAGTGAGTGTTCAAGGGAATATAGTGTGTAAAGAAGTAGAGCTAATGCTTGCAACAGTGGTTTCTTGGTGTTGGAATTTTCTGCCAATCGGTTTTTTTTCCTCCTAGAAATTTTGGACGGTGTGGAACTTGGGGAACCTGCCCATAAGAAAACAGGGACCACAGTGCCAGAATCCATTCATTCTTTCAGTAAGTCTGACCTCTGAGGAATCACACCAATGACTAGCTCATTAAGAACATAGCAGCTGTGGTGTACCACAAGAGGGGTCGGTAAGACAAAGCAACAAGCCCGCCTTTGAGCAGACAAGGGCCCATGAATATCTCATTCTATTCTGAAGACAAAGATAGACACACAGAGGAAGAATTACTCCACACTTTCAAAAGTGAATATTTGAGAAAAACAGGGGCATTCATTGAACCTGTTATGACGATCCCATCTTATTGTTATTTCTACTTTTGTGTATTCCAGTTGGAGACGGTTTGGTGAAACCAGAGGCCCTAAATAAGAAAGCTATTCAAATTATTAACAGGGTTCGAGACAAGCTTACTGGTGAGTGTGTGTGTGTGTGTGTGTGTGTGTGTGTGTGTTTACTTAAAAGGAACATAAAGTCTTGAGAGATTTTTCTCCCCTTGAGTGGGAGGTCAGCCCCTTTCCAGCGGTGTTGGTGCCTTAACTTTGACTCTGCAGCTAACTGGAGGGTCTCTGAGGCTATCAGTTGAGGACCCTCTCTGATTCTTTAATGACCATTAAACTCACTCTAAGTATTGTTAATCTCATTTTACCAGACAGGGGTGAGTAAAGTTCATTTGGGTCCAAATTCAGGAAAGTTTTTCTTACCATCATGGCTTGATACTGGAACAGACCTGACCACTCCGATCCTTTGCCTTCCTGCACTTTGGGGACTGTGACGGAGTGGAGAGCATGGAAGGAGAGAAATGCATAACTTTGAAAGCAAGACATGTCCTATAGACCAGATGGTGTGACAGGAGGCGGAGTCAAGGGGCTCGAAGCCCCCAGCTCTCCCACACCCTATGTGAGCCCTGCACCTCTCTGTTCACCTGGAAGAATGCCTCTCTCAAAAGGCAGTGAGACTCAAATGAGACATGGGATGCCAAGCCTCAGCATTGGGGCCTGGCACAGAAGTGTTGAAGTCAAGTTGTATTTATTTGTTGAGCACCTATAAGCCCTAGATGCTGATGAAATGGCTGGTAGGAGCCAACAGATTGCCTGCCCTCATGGAGTTGCCATCTAAAGGGGCCGTATTAGGTGCAAGAAAGGGCTTGGGCTCTGATGCTCGTCACAAGGGAATTTAAGTGCCCGGAGTTCCAGGAAAGCTTCCCTGGGAAACAACCCTTGAGCTAAAATCTGAAGGAGGACATAATCAGAGGCAGAGTGTTTAGGTAAAGGAAACAGCATATGCAAGGGCCCTGTGGTGGGAGCGAATCTGGCAAGAAAAATGGTCTGAACGCAGACGAGTCTGACTGCCGCAGAGAGCGAGATGGGAGGCGCACAGAAGCCAGAGTGCCCACACTCTGAGCGGGCCGGGGCGGGACCATACAGGGCCTTACACTTTCATCCTCCATCCTAAGGGCAATGGGAAGGCTCTGAGGGCTTGGAGGGGGAGCAGGGAGGCAGGAGGGGCCCAGTGGGTTTGCACTGGGGAATCCTCCCTGCTCTGGCCATGGAGGCCGTGTGGAGGGAGGAAGCTGCTGCCAAATTTGCAGCTGGACAGTTGACTAGACTAGGGAGGTGGCCTCCAGATCTTCAGGAGGTAAAATCTGAAGGATTGATGAGGAGGCATGAGGGACGGCAGGCAGTGAGGACAGCTCCAAGTGCCTGGCAGCCTTCTGAGAGTGAAGAGCCTGGCAGCCAGACCGAAGGGGTTGAAGAGAAGGTGAAGTGAGAGAGGGAAGCGAGGCAGAGGAGGCGAGTTTCAGACTTGTGAGAAGCTCGGCCGCATGGGGAAGGGGGTGGGGGCTGGCTGCAGCAGGGGTAGTGCGCGAGAGCCTTTTGTTCTTTAGTGCGCAAAGGGAATGAGTTTATAGAAGTTTGAAGACAGGAGTGAGAGGAGGGTAGGTGACCCTGTAAAGCACCCTAGGAAGCAGGAGGCGGTGGGACCCGGAGCGCAGGTGAACTTAGCCTTCAGCGGGAGGAGGGACAGCTCCCGAGGGTCGCAGCAGCACCACGGAAGAGGGAGCTCCTGTGGAACAGATCCAGCTCCTCGAGCCCTGCCTGACACCTCAGGGGTCCAGAACGATGAGCTCAGTGAATGAATGAACTCGTCAAGTAGGAGCCGAGGGCAGGTGCTGACGGTGCAAAGCCAGCAGGAAGACTTGGACACGGAGTTGGGGGGAGCGGGGGGAGGGGCAGGGGAGGAGGGGAAATGGCGCTTGTGCCAAAGAGGCTTCATCAGCTGGCCATGAGTGCCTATTCTGGGCTGAGATGATGGGTTTGTGATGGAAACAAGCTTCCCTGTGGGAGGAAAGGCCCAACCATGGAGGTTATAGGACTGAAACCGAGCACAGTTTCTCATCCACTTGCCTGATGATTGCGATAGATGAAGGGATCTCTGCAAACCCAGGGGCCAGATCTTCGCCACTCCTGAGCTCAGCCAATTGCAGGCCTTTCCCCTCTTTGAACCAAGTCTCTGTTAGGAGGAGACTGGTGTGTATTCAGGTCACATGGAGGTGAATTTAAAAACCCAGCTGCCATGCAGCCTTCATACTCTCGAACAAGGAGAAACTGAGCAGGGCTGCACAGACAGGGCAGCCGAACCAG
Organism: Callorhinus ursinus; assembly: GCF_003265705.2. NCBI lineage: Eukaryota > Metazoa > Chordata > Mammalia > Carnivora > Otariidae > Callorhinus > Callorhinus ursinus. The sequence goes on from NW_027397080.1 coordinate 28,837,190, forward strand.
GGGCAGGGATGGAGTGGTGCAGAAGGACTGTGTGTGTTTTTCCTGTCCTAGGTCGGGACTTTTCTCATGACGAAACCCTGGATGTCCCGACACAGGTGGAGCTGCTCATCAAACAAGCCACGTCACACGAGAACCTCTGTCAGTGCTACATTGGCTGGTGAGCACCTGTGCGCCTCGTGGTGCGCGGACACGCACACAGGGCCCCACCCCGTGCCCCAGTCCCGCCGTGGCAGGAAAGACCTGGGGCGGGTGGTGCAGTGATCCAGAAAGGGGAATCGCAGTGTCGGATCTCTTAAAAAGTTTGTATTCGCCGTGTGCGCTTCCAGTTCTAAAAAGGGAGGAACTTGAGAAACATGGGTGCATATTTGGAAGGCACACACCAAAGTAAATGAAAATTACCTTAAAAATGGTTTAGAAATGTAGGTGAGTCCCTCTTTTTTGGGGGGGTTCTGGGGTTCTTTTTGGAGTTTTGCTGTCAGTTCCAAAAATAGAGGGAAGGGCCAAGGAAAAGCCAGAGCACCAACAGAGAGGAGATGCAGAGACAAATTTATGATCTGGGATTGTCACCTCAAGGACCGCTCTGGGGTCTGCTTTGATTAATTGCCCGAGGCACGCTTGAAGGTAGAAACTTGAGAGGGAGGCTGATGGGGGAGAGTCCTTCTGGGGCCAGCAGGCATCAGCCCTTGACTGGAAATGATGAGTGTGTCCAACATAGTTAGTTGTGGGAGATCTCAAGGAATGTCCCCGGGGGTTGTCAGACCTTGGTCTCTCCATTTTCAGTGTATCCGTGTAAAGCTTTGAAAAAGCCCAAATTATTAAAATATTCCTTTTCTCTCTGTCATCTTAGGTGTCCTTTCTGGTAACCCGAGGCCCGGACATGCCCACTGCGTTTCTCTTGAGGCTTTTGGACTTGGGTATATGCTTCCACTAAACTGAAACCACAGTCAGAGAGCTCGACTTTGTTTAATATTTTGAAATGTAAATGAAACGTACTACTGTATATTAAACGTTGGTTTGAACCAACTCTCTAGCTGCTGTTGAAGAATATATTGTCAGAAACACAAGGCTTGATTTGGTTCCCAGGACAGTCAACACAGTAATACTACACAAATCAAGCCATTGATTTGGGGGAACAGAAGATCCATAACTTACAAATACGGGTTTTGACTTAACTCACAAGAGAACTCATCATGAGCATTGCTGATAGAAGAATGGCCTAGTTGTTCCTCTCAACAAGGATACAGCAAACTCCGCACAGTCAAGAAGCCTCAGGCCATGAAGGACACATGTTAGGAATCGGGAGAAGCTGACTTGGTCACTTCCACCCATCCCATTACCTCACTGGTCCGCAGACAGCATCATTTGTAAGATGGGCCAAAATGGGTGGAAAGTGTCTATCTTCTGCCTCACCCATGATGCTGCAACTTACACACTTCAATCCAAGACCCAAATACTGGGAGGGGAGTTTCTCGTGATGGCTGGGTGGCCTGCGTGGAGCAGATGCACAGAGACCATGTGCAGTAGGGTGGCCCACAGCAGCCTTCCCCAGCACGGTCCTGGGATGTTTTCAGTGAAGTCTGAACGCTCTCTGTGTAGAGCAAGGGCTTGGAAACAAATGCTGTCCTGGAGGTGCTGACCACAGAGAGGGGAGGTCTGGTACCTGCAGGGAACTCTGAGCAAAAGAAATAGTAAACTAAATGCACAAAGTATCAAGTGTAGCCATTCTAGACACCACGTTGTATCTGAATAATTTTTGTGCCAATAAATGACATCAGAATTTTAAAAACGTGTATGGATGTCTTTTTATTCATAATTACAAGTTTATAAAGGAAGCAGGTCCTTCAACAGCCAGGATTCACTAAGCATGTGGTACGAGGGACCACGCAGGACACGGGAGCTGCCTGGCATGGTCCCCTTCCTCGTGTTCACAGGCCACACAAGGCGGATTCAGCATCGTGTCGGAGTGGAGTGGTAACTCCCCCAAGCCAAGTGGGGAGTAGAACCACACCCAGGGTGTGAGCCGCAGTGGGCGGTGTGAATTCCACTGGCCATGCCAGGAAATCCTCATGGAAAGGGGACATTTGCCACGGGTATTAAAGGATGAGTGGGACTTTATCAGATGAAGCATGTGAAGACCTTCAGCAGAAAGTCGGTCTGAAAGCACAATATCCTGCAGGAATGGCAAATACTAACTTGAACCCTATCCGAATGCAAGTCTTAAACCATCTTTGATATGTAAAATGGCATTTTCACCAGTCGGACCTCATAGTTCAGCACAGCTGGCTGAGTGGTCAGTGGAGAACAAAGGGAATGATAGCAAGTAGAAGGGGGTCAGAGTGGAGAGTGTGGAGCCAGACCGTGACCTGCCTCGGTTCAACAGGAAGGAGTTTGAGCCTGATGTGTGGATGACAGGGAACCGTGTGAAGTTCTAAAACTGAGAAGTAGAATCTGAGTAGTATTTTTAAAACAGATAACCAGTCAAACAGGTAAAGAGAAAACGAGATGCCGCAGGACCTAGGAAAGAGGCCTACAATAATGGGGAGGAGAGAGCATTAAATAAAGGTGGCAAGTGCCATGCAGAGATTCCTCTACAGAGAGCATGCCTATGGAGTGCTTCCAAAGAACAGCATTTTCAGTTCAGGTAAATTTTCTACTTCTAAATTCCTAATTCCTATGGGCTGCAGCTACCCAGTGAGAAATACTGAATCATAAAAGCTGTTCAAAGAATTTGTATTAGGAAGAGCAAGAACATTACAAGGCCAGGGACCCTATGACGTTGTATCCCCCAAATCTGCCAGAGACCTGGACCACAGTGCTGTTCCATATACATTTGTTGGAGGACTCCTCTATTAAAACCAAAGATGAGTTTAAGTATCAATAGTAATACTGATAAGCTTTAACCCTCATAGTTAGTCTCATACCTGTCTCAGATTTTCTGTAGTTCTAAACCATGCATCAACTCTTTTGCTCTGGAAAATATGATCACCATAACTTTTTTGGTTCTACATGAAATAACTATCAATGACCAGTGATGTTACCATTCATGAAAGATAAAGGGCATGGGAATGAATGGACTCCGGAAAATAGTGGCCATCAATGGGAAAGACATACCCCTTAAGACATGGAGTCCTCAGGATTTAGATCTTTAGTGAATCCAGTGGGTTTCAAGTTACATCTAGACAAAACCTTCCAACTTTGTTGAAGTGAATTACTAAAGGTAGATGAGCTAATCGAAGCTTTAAGGACAGTCTCGTTAACCTATCAATCCAGGGTGGTTTCATGTAACCCTGTAAGAAGGGAGGGATGTGGCAAAGAATGACTTTTGGGATCCTTGCATGCATTGGTACAGTTCTTTTTTTTTTATTTTATTTAAATTCAGTTCGCATATAGTCTATTATTAGTTTCAGAGTTCAGTGTTTCATCAGTTGTTTGTACACCCACTGCTCACATTACATCTCGTGCCCTCCTTCATGCCCATCACTCAGTTACCCCTTCCCTCATCCCCCTCCCCTCCAGCAACCCTCAGTTTGTTTCCTATGGTTGAGAGTCTCTTATGGTCTGTCTCCCTCTCTGATTTTGTCTTGTTTTATTTTTCCCTCCCTTCCCCTATGCTCCTCTGTTTTGTTTCTTAAATTCCACACAAATGTTGGCAAGGATGTGGAGAAAGGGGAACTCTCTTACACTGCTGATGGGAATGCAAGCTGGTACAACCTCTCTGGAAAACAGTATGGAGGTTCCTCAAAATGTTAAAAATAGAGCTACCCTATGACCCAGCAATTGCACTACTAGGTATTTACCCCAAAGATACAAATGTAGTGATCCGGAGGGGCACCTGCACCACAATACTTATAGCAGCAATGTCCACAATAGCCAAACTATGGAAAGAGCCCAGATGTCCATGGACAGATGAATGGATAAAGAAGATGTGGTATATATGTATACAATGGAATATTACTCCGCCATCAAAAAATGAAATCTTGCCATTTGCAATGAGGTGGATGGAACTAGAGGGTATTATGCTAAGCTCATATGGTACAGTTCTATAGGTTAGGCCTTAAAACTCTTGGAGGCATGTAAAGTAGTTTGAAAGAATTAAGGCTGTGGTGTCAAATTACCTAGTTTCAAATCTCAACTCCACCTCATACCACCCATGTGACTTTGAACATATTACTTAATCTGTGCTTGCTTCCTCCTCTGAAACTATGGATAATCGTTATGATCTAGCCCGAAAGGTTGTTTTGAGGATGAGATAATTCACGTGAAGCACACAGCATAGCCTGATATATGGTATCAGGTTGACCCATATGGAACAAGGCTCAAAAATACTTGTTAAAATGAACTAGGCTAGGTCTTGGTTCTGCCAGGGTACCGGTGCGAGTGGGAGGGTGGGGAGAGTGAAAACAAGTTTCCTGTTAATAGGATATTCCTATTCCTGTTAATAGGATATTCTAAATAAGGGGAACAGCTAACATTTATTGAACACTTACTAAGCCAAATGAATTAAGGGTGGGTCACACGTGATTTTAGGAGAAAGGCCACACCCCACTAAGCTTCCCAGCCTTCACCTGAACTGTCCACACTGCCTCCCCCAGAACAGAAGCTCTTCCCGGATTCATTTCACAAATGTGTGAGTTCCCAGTAGGTGCCTCAGCAAGAGTGTTTCCAGCGGTATAGACGGGCAGGAACGTCTCACTGGAGGGGTTCGAGAGAGCTCATGAGCTTGTGGGGCACGTGGAGCCTTCTCCAGTAGTTTGCCTATAAGGGGCTGGAAGGAGGTGTGCGGTGATGTTTTGTGTCTGTGTGGTTGGCAGCGATGCCAGCATACGTGTAGGCCGTTAGGAATGAACCAGTGGCGAGGAAGAAGATAGACGATGTCAGAGAGAGGGCATCATTGCAGGAGCCCCCATCAAGCGGGTGAGGCGGGCACCAGACGAGGTTGGGAGAGGCTGGCCTTAAATATGAGATTACCTGGGCCCCGCGGGTCCCACCTTACGTAAATCACAAGGTTATCCAGATGATAAAATGTGAGGTTAAAGAGAAAATGTAAACTTCCCGGGGGGGGTGGTGGGAGTAAGGGTGGGGGTGGGGGTGGGGGTGGGGCTGCGGCTGGGGCTGGGGCTCATGGATAACCAACTCTTACTCGCCGCCAGCTCATCCCCAGAGCAGACGAACTTTGCACATGCGCGGTGGGCACACGTCGCGTCGGCCTGAGGCACTCTCGCGAGAAGAGCCGTGCAGGCCGGGAAAAATGGCGCCTCCCAGTCCCCGAGAGCCCAAGGCCCCGACTGCCACGAGCGCGGCCAAGCCCGACGGGGAGATGGTGCTGCCGGGCTTCCCGGACGCAGACAGCTTCGTAAAGGTGAGTTCGCGGGGCCTCCGGGGACACCGTGAGCCGCCGCCCGCGGTCGGCCGGAAGCGGGCCCGGGCCGTGTCCGCGGCCGCCCATTCGGCCGCGCGCGCGCCGCTGCGGAGCCCGGGGCTGGAGTCCAGGGGCGGCTGCCCGCGCCGGGCACGGTCTCTCACTTCCTTTCCGGGGCGGAGATCGCACGCGGACACTGAGGGACGCCCCGCTTCCCAGGGCCCTTGTTCTCACATTTGAACCCATGCAAATGTGTAGAGTGTGGAGAGCCGAGTCCGCGTCGTGGGAAGGGCTTCCTTGTCACCCTGATGCCCCCAGCCCTCGTGACCTCGTCTCGGCCCAGGCTTGAGCCACCTAATCAACTCTCCGGAGGGCTGTAGGCCACACCGGTCGGCGCCCTCCCCTTCCGCGGCCAAGATGGTCCCCTTTTCCTCGTCTGTGGTGCGGTCCTGCATAATCCCAGACGCTGGTTTTAATGTCACCTGTTACAGCGGCCACCGAGCTGGTCTCCTCTAGGTGCCTTAGAACGTGTACCATTGCCGCCTCGAAGGAACACAGAGAGGATTATTTGTGTAATGCTTTGTATATGAATAAACAAAACTAGGTTTAAACATCTCATGCATACCTCTTACAAAACCAGGAAACTAAAATAATTTGTAAGTTAGCACTGTGTATTCCCCCAAACTCCACTGGGTTAGGTGGATCCTTAGGAGATGTCATCATTCATTTGTTTGGTTCTGATAGTTCCTGGACCACTAGCCATGGTCCTGAATTGGTGGCATTCATGTTCACCAGCTACCATGTGTCCCACCAGGACGCAAGTTCCCACCTCCTTTCTCTCTCTTCTCCCCCTGGAAAACATTCATTACACAACTCTCAGTGATGTCATTTGGCCTTCACACAACCCACCATCATTTCTTTATGACAACCACTTCAGATTTTTTCTTATTACCCCACAACAATTAGAGAACTACTTGGCACTAACTGAAACACAAAACACAAGTCCAGTTGTGGGCAGTGGCCGTTATAATTTGGTCAGCAAAGGATCTAGAGTAGTCTTATGTTTTAGATGCTTGCCCAAATGAAAACACAAAAATAAATTCCTGTAGAAAGCTCATGGACCTGAATTTAAATAGTAATAATAATAGAACTTATGTGCCTACCAGGCACTACCCAGTGTGATTTTTCTTGGCTCATTTAATCCTCACAACAACTCTATGGGGTGGTCACTGTTGTTATGCCTATTTTTCAGAGGAGGAGGCTAAGGTCCAGATAAATAACTTACCCAAGATCACAGTTAATAGGTAGCAGAGCCAAGATTCAAACTTAGGCCATTTTGAATATTTGTCTTATATGTTATTAGTTCTTTCTCTCCCCACTCTCCCAAGAATGTAAGCTCTAAAACTTGGTTCCATGTTCACTATTGTATCCTCAGAGCCTGGGGTAAAATCAGCACTAAATGAGTATTTGTTGAATGTGTAAAATTCATCATCTAGCACAATGTATTATATATAATAGATCTTGAGAAAAGTGAGTTGCTGAATGAATGGGGATCCATGTTTAAAACATGCTTGTTTTTCTGGGTTTTGACAGTTTGCTCTTGGGTCAGTGGTGGCAGTCACCAAGGCATCTGGGGGCCTACCACAGTTTGGCGATGAGTATGATTTCTACCGAAGTTTTCCTGGCTTCCAGGCATTTTGTGAAACACAGGGAGACAGATTGCTTCAGTGGTAAGTACTATATATGATTTTCTCATGTTGAGAGAAATAAATATAGAGAAATGGGTAGTTTTTTCTTAACCATATTTTTCTGTGCTATAAAGAGCTATAGGGGTACCTGGGTGGCTCAATCGGTTAAACATCTGACTCTTGATTCGGCTCAGGTCATGATCTCGGGGTTATGAGATTGAGACCTGAGTTGGGCTCCTCGCTCTGCTTCTCTTTCTCTCTCTCTGTCTCTCTCAAATAAATAAATGAATCTTAAAAAAAAAAAAAAAAAGGAAGAGCTATAAAATATAAAAATGAGACAGTGGGGGTGCCTGGCTGGCTTAGTTGGTAGAGCATGCGATTCTTGACCTTGGGGTTGTGAGTTCTAACCCCATGCTGGGTGTAGAGATTACTTAAAAAAATGTATAAAATCTTTAAAAAATGAGTCAATAGATTTTGATTAGGGTAATGTTATTTGGTAAATTTTGAGTTGTTTTTAAAGATTTTTATTTATTTATTGAGAGAGAGAGAGAATGGTAGAGAGAGAGCATGAGAGGGAAGAAGGTCAGAGGGAGAAGCAGACTCCCTGCTGAGCAGGGAGCCCGATGTGGGACTCGATCCCGGGACTCCAGGATCATGACCTGAGCCGAAGGCAGCCGCCCAACCAACTGAGCCACCCAGGCACCCGGTAAATTTTGAGTTTAACTTTTAAAAAATATATTGACTTTTGCACCTATATGTAGACAGTGAATCTTTCTGAATTAACATGGGACTTGAAAGCCTACATCCAAGATTCTCTCACACAGTTTGCAGAGCCGTGAGTATTACCTTTCTAATAAGTGTTTGAGGACAGTACACAAACAGTGATTTCGTTTAACTGTGCATGACAGAGTTAGAGCATGTTTTAGATTTCATGATAAAACAATGAGTGCAAAGTATATAATTTACATTGTATGATATATTTTTTAGAATTTAAAGGAAACTTTGAGGTAATTTCTTCCAACCCTTCAATTAACAGATGAGGAAAGGGAGTCTTAGATTTAGGGAATTGCCCAAGACCACACGAATAGCAGTGTTTCTGCTATAAAGGTGCAAGTTTTACTAGTTTGGTCAAAAAGTATTGGAGGGGGTTGCACCTGGGTGGCTCAGTCAGTTAAGCCTCCAACTCTTGGTTTCAGCTTAGGTCATGATCTCTCGGTCATGAGCTGGAGCCCTGCGTCATGCTCTGTGATCAGTGAGGAATCTGCTTCAGATTCTCTCTCCCTCCTCCTCTAATCCTCCCCCTGATTTCACGCACGTGCTCTCTCTCTCTCTCTCTCTCTCTTTCTCTGTGTCTCTCTCTAAAACAAATAAAATCTTAAAAAAATATCTTATATATTGGGAACAGTCTGAGCCACGCCTTTCAAGCTTTCTCCCAGATTGGGAACAAATGAATAGAAGCATACAAAGTAACCTTGGTTTTCCTGTCCTTCCTAGCATGAGTAGGGTAATGCAGTACCATGGGTGTCGAAGCAACATTAAGGACCGAAGTAAAGTGACCGAGTTGGAGGACAAGTTTGATTTACTAGTTGATACCAATGATGTCATTCTGGAAAGAGTGGTGAGTGTTTCACCTTACTTTTTTTTTGTAGATTTTTTTTTTTCTTTTTAATTTGACAGAGCGAGAGAGTACAAGCAGGGGAAGCAGCAGAGGGAGAAGCAGACTCCCCGCTGAGCAGGGAACCCGACTCAGGGCTCAATCCCAGGACCCCAGGATCATGAGCTAAGCTAAAGGCAGATGCTTAACTGACTGAGCCACTCAGGCGCCGCCCCATCAGCTTACTCTTAAGATAATTAACAAATACGGGCTCCTGGCCAGCTCTGTCGGAAGAGCAGGTGACACTTGTTCTCGGGGTTGTGAGTTCAAGCCCCACATTGGGCATAGAGATTACTGAAAAATAAAATCTTTTTTAAAAAAAAGATAATTAACAAATGAACTTTTTTATTATTAAAATATGGAAAGAAACTCCAGCATCCAAGGAAATGAAAAGTTTAGGGCTTCTTGTTCCAACAACATTCCGTTTCTGATAGTTGGCTTCTTTTTCCCAAAGATAACATAGTCTTCAAATATATTATTTCAACCTATCCCCGCTCAGTGGAGGTCTATTACAAATCTGTGTTCCAGATTTGCAAATCCCGTTTGTATTGCAAGAGAAGAGGCCTCTGGGTACAGAGCCCAGCCAAAATTTAGTCTTTTTTTTTTTTTTAAACTATTATCTGTAATCGGCTAAACAGCCTGACTCGCATGATTGGAAGGAGATGTGCATCATATGATCTAGCTTACTGTCTACTTAGACCTAATTCCACAGCACAATGTTATTTATAGAAATACATAGAGATCATCCAAAACAAAGCTAACCCTCAACCATGTGACAGTCCTGCAGATGTTTAAATCACGCTCTCCTGTCCCGTGAAGTCATCTCTTCCATAATCTAAATGCCCACAGGTCTTTCAGCAGTTTCTCATCTTTTATGATTTCAAGTCCTGCCATGCTACTCTTTGTCACCTAGATTCCCAAACTGATCCTGCACATCTGCCTCAATGGGACAGAGATCAGAACGCCCTTCATTCTCAGAGTACCATCCTTCTGTGTTTAATAGCTACAATCTAGGGTCTTTTTAATTCTTGGTGGGCCACATCAAGCTGTTAAATCGTTTTTTAATTTCCAGCCCAACTGAGAGCTGTAAAAGGAGTTGATCGAGGGTGGGGAGTGGCCAGCTACCGCCCTGTCTTTGAGCAAATAATGCATTAATTACTTGGGATGACTCTCTTGTATATATATGTCCTCACATGTAATTCTCTGCATCTATTTCTTAAGAATTTTAGGTAATTAACTTGTTAACCCTGAAAGGAAATGCTAAACTATTATGTCCTCTGCCCTTAGGGTATTTTACTGGATGAAGCATCAGGTGTGAATAAGAATCAACAGCCTGTCCTCCCAGCAGGATTGCAGGTTCCCAAAACAATAGTGTCCAGCTGGAACCGTAAGGTGAGGGCTTGCTTCTTTGCCGATCGACTAGAGCTTCAAGTGTCAGCTTTATAATAGGGCCTTTGCTGGTTCTGTTCTGCATTTCCGTTATGATTTATTGGACACAGAACTGGCCGCTGCCTAACTTGTTTTCACAAACAGGCACAACCTAATTACCTCTTGTCTCCTTTGACTCCCTGCAACCTCACACACACAGGTTCTTGAATGCCCTCGGAAGACACAAATGGGAATTTACTCTTCTTTTTTTTTTTTTTTGGAATTTACTTCTCTAGTTTATCGAGTTGCTGTGTTATAAATTGTTTGTATTTGTTATCATAGGCAGGAGAATATAGCAAAAAAACAAAATCTGAAACTTTCCGGTTGCTTCATGCAAAAAACATCGTCCGGCCTCAGCTTAAATTCCGAGAAAAGATCGACAACTCCAACACTCCATTTCTTCCCAAGATCTTCATCAAGCCCAATGCTCAGAAACCCCTCCCTCAGGGTAAGGCATGCGAACTCTGCCTTAGTAAAGGGGAAAACGTCTCCCTCCCACCTTCCTTTCTTCAAAAGGAGCCACTTACCCGCTCTGCTCCGTAACTAGACAAGATGTGAATGTGTTCACCTCTTTTGTGATGGTGGTGTTGTCACTGCTTGGGTCTCCAGCACTCTCTAAAGAAAGGAGGGAGCGCCCCCAGGATCGTCCGGAGGACCTGGATGTGCCCCCTGCCCTGGCGGATTTCATCCATCAGCAGAGAACCCAGCAGGTGGAGCAGGACATGTAAGTATTTGTCAGAACTTTCTACATTCTCCCTCAATTTCACTTTTGTAAGATACATCAATGTAAACAAAGAATGTGAGGAATGGGTGATTGCTATCTTTATCCTAATGTGGATCTTTTTGGTAAAACCTCCTGTTTGTGTTCACAGAGGGCCTGCCCAAGTGGCGTCTTGGGTAACCCTCACGGCAGCCCCGAGGGGGAGCAGTTGCTCTTGCCCTCTTTGTCCAGATATGAAGACAGAACAAGGGATGCTGGTGCTGCCTTCCCACACAACCAGAACCTGAAACCCCAAGCTTTCTTAAAACTGTCCTTCGTCCCTGCCGTTCTGCCTTTCTTGGTGGGTGGGGACTCAAACAGTGAGGTAGGGGCCCCCTAATACATTCAGCAAGGAAAAGGCTTAAAATAGACAAGTGGACCTTGCACGAAGGAAAAGGGCGGTAAGAACTTGGCTGGTGTTGGTCTTTTTGTCACGTGTAGCCAGAGTCTGCCTGAGCAGCATTCCTTCAGGCCCAGCTCCGCACTGAGAGGCCACGGGCCAAGTGCTAAAGAAACAGAGGTGATGAGAGGCCCTGCCCTCAAGGAACTCCCAGACTTAGGATTTTTATGCAAGTAGAGGATAGAGGAATAAAAAATACAGCATTTGGCATCTGACCAACTGCAATATTGGTCCCGTCCTCCCTCACCCCACAGGTTTGTTTTCCTGACCACAAGGAATTGCACATTGTATGTTTTTGTATCCTCCACAGTGGCAGCCATGCAGTGTTTTGAAATAAGAGCTCAGATCCTTATAGATGAGTACATTTTTAATGATCACATCGTAAGGGGGAACCAGTTTGACCTGATGTATTGTTTTGTTTTGTTTTTTGATACCCTTTAATTATCATTTAAAGAATGGTAGTTTTGATAGCGAGAAAATATTTTCATAATGGCCTCTTCTCATTTGTTTTTACAAACTGGACTAAAGCAGTTGTTTTTCCTTGAATCACGGAATTCATCAAAAGGATTTTTCTTTTTGTTTCATTTATTCAGGTTTGCACATCCTTATCAGTATGAACTAGATCACTTCACTCCACCAGATTCAGTCCTTCAAAAGCCACAACCCCAGGTTAGCACCCAAACTTAGTTTATGGATGAATCAAATCAGTGCAATTTTGGCTTTCCTTAAATATCCTTAAAGGTTGCAACTTGGGGTCATTTCTTGAACTCCTAATTCATTTTGTGCTTTAGTAAAGGATGATTCATAATATTCCTTGCTCTTTCTACCTGTGCTTTCGTGCCCCAGTTATATAGGCCGGTGGGGGAGACCCCCTGCCATTTTGTGTCTTCCCTGGACGAGCTGGTGGAGCTCAATGAAAAGCTCTTGACTTGTCAAGAATTCGCGGTGGACTTAGAGGTAAGTTGTGAATGACGTGGAGTGAAATTTTACATCTTCTAGGAGTTCACTCCCTACCCGAGGAGTACAAAATAAAGACTAACAAATCTGGGGTTTTTTGGCAAAAACCGATCCATCGTATAACTTTGTTTTTATAGCTGCCCTCCCAAAATCAAGAAAGGAAAGCCTGGTGTGATCATTTTTCCCTGTTCTCCCCTCTTTCTGGGTTTTAGCACCACTCGTACCGGAGCTTCCTGGGGCTGACCTGCCTGATGCAAATCTCCACCCGAACAGAAGACTTCATCGTGGACACGCTGGAGCTTCGAAGTGACATGTACATTCTCAATGAGAGCCTCACAGACCCTGCCATCGTTAAGGTCAGCCAGGTCTTGTAGCTCTTGCATGTAAGCCTAGGATTTAAGTGCTGTTCACTTTACTATTTCATCATTTTAACATAGACCTGGTGAAGTTGAGAGAAATAATTGTAATTTCCTACATTCTGGCCCCACACGCTAAACTGCGTTTGTTTCTAGGCCCCAGTTAGAACAGCTTAAGCTGTAGCTTGTTACCACCCGGAGAAATGTTCCACCATGTTAATGATGACTGCGGCGAGCCCGTGCCATCAGGATCCTTTGCAATTAATGACTATCCTTGAAGCTAGTAGGGCTGCTTGCTTTGAATCACTGGCTGGGAGCAGTTTCAGACTCGAATAAGAGTGTGTGCAGTTATGAGTGTGGAAGGCCGTTGGTCCAAATTAAAAGAAGCTTTTAAAACTGAACCCATCTCGGACTTCCTTCTGGCCTCTAATCCCAGTGCTGTGCTGACCCAGAGGCCGAGTTTATTTCAGAGCGCGAGTGGCCTTGTACGCATTGTGCTGCATCACTCTGCTTTTGTTTTCAGGTCTTCCACGGTGCTGACTCAGACATCGAATGGCTACAGAAAGACTTCGGCTTGTACGTAGTGAACATGTTTGATACCCATCAGGCAGCACGCCTCCTTAACCTGGGCCGGCACTCCCTGGACCACCTCCTGAAACTCTACTGCAGTGTGGAATCGAACAAGCAGTATCAGCTGGCCGACTGGAGAATACGGTTTGTGCTCGACAAGGACGTGTGGATGGCAGCAGGAAGCGTGGGTGCACCTGAGCCTCTCAGCCACACACAGCCAGCGCAGGCTGTGACGGTAGTGGAACCTTGGCTTTACTGGCGTTGGTGTCTCCTCCGGCTGTTGGCAGCAGCAGAAGCACAACCGGAAATTTTAGGGTGACCACGTGGAGTGTGTGTTAGGCACTCACACTTCATGGAGAGAGTAGTTGGAAGAGGTGTGCCGTGTCAGGATCTGTGGCCCTGCCTGTGTCTCACTTGAAACTCGGATCTCCCTAGTAATGAGGGGGGTGTGTGTGTGTCAGGTGATCTCCCAGAGGTTCGAGAGAATTCTGAGGTACATAAGTGATTGCACCTTACCATGCATGTGTACTGTAGCCTAAGAGCGTGGTGGGGTCCTGCCACACTTTCTGGAGTCTGGGCTCTGCTCGATCACTGTCGGGTGGCCGGCTTCCTCCCTGAGGTAGCAGCTATTGTCTGAAGAAGCCACTCCAGTGGCTCCAGAAGCTTTCCTCCACTTCTGCAGGGCAGAATTTCTAGAGAATCTGATAAAGCCCTAATAGAAGATGAAAATTGACAAAGTCTAAAAGCCACTCCCTGTCATTTAGCCATTGTCATGTGCCAGGCACTGAGCTAAGAGCTTCTGGGGTGTTGTGCTGGGTGGTCCCCACAGCAGCCTGTGAGGTGCCGCCTTTCATTTCACAGGTGAGGAAAGTGAGCTTAAGAGACTTGTCCAAGGACAGGTGTGCAGAGCTAAGGCTCAAACTCGGGATGGCAGGGCCTCTTTTTTCAACCGCACTGTGACCCTGCTGCCCTTTCCCCCCAGCTGTGAAAACAAGGGCTTGTCATATAGAGACGGAGGGACTGTTGATGTAACTACAGTATTGGCTGTGATATCAAAGGGATCCAAAGTCTTTGCACACAGAGCTGATAGATGACGTTGCAGCTCCTAGGGGTGAGCAGCAAAATAATTTCTTCCCTCGCAATTCTAGACCTCTGCCTGAGGAAATGCTCAACTACGCCCGGGATGACACCCATTACCTGCTTTACATTTATGATAAAATGAGGCTGGAGCTGTGGGAGCGAGGCAACGAGCAGCCTGTGCAACTGCAGGTGGTGTGGCAACGCGGCAGGGACATCTGCCTCAAGGTACAGCCTCTTTCTCTGCCTGGGTCCTGGTTCTTCGCTTTGTTCCTTACACTTCTGAAAAGAGCCAAATGTTCTGAAGAGCCCAGGGCACCATTCTGATCCCCACTGATCGTGAATGTTCTGTCATATTTTGCAGAAATTCGTCAAGCCCATCTTCACAGACGAGTCCTACCTTGAACTGTACAGGAAGCAGAAAAAGCATCTCAACACACAGCAGCTGACAGCCTTTCAGCTGCTGTTCGCTTGGAGGGATAAAACAGCTCGTAGGGAAGATGAAAGTTATGGGTAAGGGATTAGACATCCTTTCAATATCTGCTTTCTAGACCGAGCAACTCGGGTAACGAGGAAATAATGGCCTTTTTTCTTTTCACCATGAAAGTTGGTTATGTTTTCCCCCAAGCTGTAGCCTTTAACGGGGCTGGCTGGCTGAATGTAATGTGATTGCACCGTGTGTTTTGTTCCAGATATGTACTGCCAAACCACATGATGCTGAAGATAGCTGAAGAACTGCCCAAGTGAGTCTGAGAACTGATAACGATGTCCTGCCATTCTCAATAGAGAAATTTTATCCTTCAGAATCAGCTTCTCTGATAGTTGTTGCCTCAAGGCTGTTGACTCAGAGACTGTGCTCTAAGGAAGTTCACAAGCCCAGGGAATTCAGACTGTCTGCCCCCGGGCCGCCCTGTAGGGACTTAACTTTCTGGGTTGCAGTCATTTCAGCGGTTATGCCGCAGATGAGATCCAGTGTAAGGCCGAGCCTCCAGCATCCACTTGAAAGGGGGGAAAGTGTGTCAGAGTTTCGCAGCTGTAATTTGTTCCAAACCAAGGCACCTGATGATTTTGAACGCTTTCTGATGTTAATTGAAAAGTAAGCAAAGAATCAAATTTCATTATCTTCCATTGAGCCTGTTGCAGTACTGCTGCTCAGCAAAGCTGCGGGGCTCCCCCCCAGCTCTCCCGGTGAGCTGGAGGCGAGTGCAGGAAAGGTGCCCGCTCAGAGGTTGGTGCCGCAGAGAACACGCGTAGACGCGGCCGGCCCAGGCTGCCCTGCTGGGGGTGTGTTTCCCAGGTCTTCACCTTAGTGGTAGCTCCCTGTTCTCGTCTGCGGGCCTCGGTGGGGAGGGCTGTGTCCCTAAGTGATGAGTTGTGCTTTTTCTTGTCTTCAGGGAACCTCAGGGCATCATAGCTTGCTGTAACCCTGTACCACCTCTTGTACGGCAGCAGATCAATGAGATGCATCTCTTAATCCAGCAGGCTCGGGAGATGCCCCTGCTCAAGGTAAGAGGCTTTGCTGCTAAAGGTTCCAGCTCAGCAGACCCGTCTGTCTGCTGGCACCTGTGGTCTCCTCCCTACACGGTCTGGTCTCCATTCTAAAAATCCCAAGAAAATAGTAGGGGTTAGGAAAGCCAGTAGACAGGTCTTTTTTTTTTTTTTTTTTTTAAGATTTTATTTATCTGACAGACAGCGAGAGAGGGAACACAAGCAGGGGGAGTGGGAGAGGGAGAAGCAGGCTTCTCGCCAAGCAGGGAGCCCGCTGCGGGACTCGATCCCAGGACTCTGGGATCATGACCTGAGCCGAAGGCAGACACTTAACAGCTGAGCCACCCAGGCGCCCCTTTTTTTAAGATTTTATTTATTTATTTATTAGAGAGAGATGGGGGAGGGGCAAAGGGAGAAGGAGAAGCAAGACTCCCCACTGAGCAGGGAGCCCAACTCAGGGCTCAATCCCAGGACCCTGAGATCATGACCTGAGCTGAAGGCAAACGCTTAACCCACTGAGCCACCCGTGTGCCCCAACATGTCTTCTTTATGATTATCAAAAGCTAAAGCTCCTCTTTTTTTTTTAAAGATTTCACTTACTTATTTTTTATATTAGAGGACGCATGGGTGCAGGCCATCAGGGGAGAGGGGCAGAGGGAGAGGGAAAAAGAATCTCAAGCAAACTCTGCGCTGAGCATGGAGTCCAACGTGGGGCTCGATCTCAAGACCCTGAGACCATGACCTGAGCTGAAATCAGGAGTCGGGTGCTTAACTGACTGAGCCACCCAATTCAATTTGAATTTGAATTTCAATTTGGGGGGAAGAGTTTTTGTTTTGCCTCACTAGTAGTATCGGTATATGGTAAATCATATTGCAATTTTTTGAAAGATTATGGATCCAGAAAGATGTAAAATCAGTTCCTTTAGGTTGATAAAGAAGAGACTGAGGATAAACACATTTTCAGTCTTCATGTTAAAATTTCTTTAAAAAGAATCTTTTGGGGCGCCTGGGTGGCTCAGTCGGTTGAGCGACTGCTTTCGGCTCAGGTCACGATCCTGGAGTCCCGGGATCGAGTCCGGCATCAGGCTCCCTGCTCTGTGGGGCGTCTGCTTCTCCCTCTGACCCTCCCCCACCTCATGCTCTTTCACTCTCTCTCTCTCAAATCAATAAAATCTTTGGAAAAAAATAAAATCTTTTGTTAGTTCTACAGTTTGGCCAAGTAGAAAGAGAAACCCTGGTTTCTAGAGGACGATCTCTTTAAGCTCTTAGAAGTCTTCTCCACTGTGCCTTATCGTGATAAAGGGTTTCATTCTTTCATTCAACAAGGAATTATTGAGCACTATGTGATTGTAGTGCTAGGCACTGTAAGGGATGAAGGACAAAAGAACATCTCTGGGCTCTTGTAGAACACATCTAGTGAAGGGACCCAGTCTGTGCTGAGGGAAACACGTGCGGTCACCGAGTTTAGGCACCTTTCCTCAGAAGCTCTTTATTTTTCCTCCTCAGTCTGAAGTTGCAACCAGCGTGAAGAAGAGCGGCCCGCTGCCTGGTCCTGAGGTAGAGTGCTGTATCTGACGTCTCTTATCTGGGGGAGGACACCAGTCAGAGCCGGTGCAGAAGACACCTCCCTGTCAGAGGCAGCCCCCGGCGCTGCGGCAGAAAACTACCGCATGCTTGCAAATCCTTCCTGAGGCCTGTTGATTTCTTTCTGCTGCAGAGATTGGAGAATGTGCTTTTTGGACCCCATGACTGCTCCCACGCCTCTTCAGATGGCTACCCTGTCATCCCAAACAACGGTAATGTAGAGGTCTCTGGAACGTTCTGGAAACTGGCTTGCACACTCTCCACAAGGCTTTGACCTGACTTCCATCCCCTTAGGGCCTGTGCCAGTGCAGAAACAAGCAAGCCTCTTCCCCAACCAAAGAGAAGAAGAAGCCCTGCCAGATACCAGATGCCTTATTGCCACTGCTGTCATCACGCTATTTAACGTGAGTGCTAGGAAACGCTGGGCGGGTGGTGCGTAGACCCATAAGGAGTTACTGGGTTTATCAAACAGGCTGTCTGCCTGGAGTGCTGCATCGACTTTGGAGACTAATGCCAGAAGTAAAACCCAGCAGCCATGGGGACAGGCGTGGAGACAGATCTGCAAGCCAGTCCGTGAGAGGTGGGTGGAGGATTCTCTCGGAAGCCATGCAGAGACATCTGGACACTCACTAGTGCCTAGCAGGGAGGACGGTGTGCACCACGGTGGTTGAGAAGCAGGACCTTACCCCCTCCATCTGCAGGGGAGGCGCAGCCCATCCTGACTCCCAGAAGTGGCGGGCTGAGTGCTCAGCTCAACCGTAGGGACTGGGTATCCCTCTGCGACATGCGCCAGCACCATCTGCATGTGCTCGGGCTGGAAAAGAGGAGGCTTTGAAGAGCATTTCTCTACACTGTGGCTGATTAGGGAAAGTGATGAGCGAGATAGGAAGGCACTAGTACATGGGTAGGAATTTGTTTCACATCCCAAAGAGGGGCTGAGTCGTGGCAGGCAGTGACTCTGGCCAGTCCGGGACCACGTGTGGCCAGCGGGGACCCAGCTGTATTCCTGGACTATGCATTGAGTTGTGACAGAGCTTATCCTGGTCTGTCCTACCCAGCAGGTGTCTCATTTCTTCCCCGGGCTTGAACTACAGGCTCTTTGCAAAAGCAGGACAAGGGTGCAGTTGTTGGTCAAGAAGGGTAGGCGCTGAAATGGCCAGCATGAAAGGAAAATACACAGAGAAAACTCTGAATAGTGCAAACAATAGATGTGGTAAAGGAAAAATCATAATTTCTGGAAAGAAAGAGAAACAGGCATACGATCCGTTTGGATAAAGACACATCTCCAGCTTAGCAGGTGTCACGTGGGAAACAGCTGGGTGGGCCCAGAGCTTCCAGGATCACGGGTCACAGCCAGTCCGTCACGCCAGAGTGCGGGCCCAAAGCCAGGAAGGCGCAGTGCCACCTGCAAAATGTACTTCCTGGGAGTTAACCTTTTTTTTTTTTTTTAAAGATTTTATTTATTTGACAGAGAGAGACACAGCGAGAGAGGGAACACAAACAGAGTGGAAGGGAGAAGCAGGCTTCCCGCTGAGCAGGGAGCCTGACGGGCTCGATCCCAGGACGCTGGGATCATGACCTGAGCCGAGGGTAGACGATTAACTGACTGAGCCACCCAGGTGCCCCGAGTTAACGTTCTTTTTCACATCATCACAAATTTAGATTGGGTCTTGCTTCAGTAATTTGTGAGCGGAGAAGTCTGGGAGCTTAATTGAGCCATCACGGTGAACAGGCAGCTAAAAATAGGAGCATGAACTTTGGGCCACGTGAGCCCGGAAGCGCCGTGCTTCGTCTTAACGGAGGCAGTGGTGTCCCCGTGCTCTGTGTGGCAGGACTGTCACCATGGAGGAAGCAGAAGGATAGCAGACATTCTGAACTCAGTCGGAAGCAGCACCTTGTCGCTTAATTGTACTGATTCCCCACAACAGTTTATAATTCTTGATTTGTAAGTGTCTGGTTACAACCTCACATTCTAGAGCGAGACAGACCTGGGAGTTAGTCCTCATTCTGCCCCTGTTCACTGTCAGGCTCTGGAAGACTTAACCGCTCTGTGCCTCAGTTTCCTCCTCTGTAAGATGGTGAGAATAATACCACATACCTCGTAAGTTGTAAGGACACAGTGAGAACTCATTGGTTCAATAAATGTGTGTTACAACGCTCTCCTGTGCTATATCACAGGCTGTGACTGCCTCGTACATGTGAGAGACCTAAAAGTTAGCTGGTATTCTTACTTTTTTTTTTTTTTTAAAGATTTTATTTATGTGTCAGAGTGAGAATGCGAGCAGGGGGAGCGGCAGGTGGAGGGAGAAGCAGGCTCCCCGCTGAGCAGGGAGCCCGATGTGGGGCTCGATCCCAGGACCCTGGGATCATGAGCTCAGCCGAAGGCAGACGCATAACGACTGAGCCACCCAGGATTATTCCGTTGCTTGCATCGTAATGCCATAGAATGTTTATGGGATAAGTTGCTCACTTTCTGTCCCTGCAGGAACCTAGTGCCGAAGAAAGTAGAAAGAGCCCATTAACAGTTGCACAGAAGAAAGCCCAGAACATAATGGAGTCCTTCGAAAATCCATTTAAGATGGTAAGTAAGCATTGTGTGTGTTCAGGGCTAACAGAATAGGCAGAGCTTTCTGCAGCTCGTAGGGGCCTCTTGCCCAGAAAAGTAGCTGACAGTCTTTGGAGAGAGGGAGTCTCTGAACCCAGCATGTGTCCGCTGTCCCTGGTGTCTGGGTGGAGACAGAGTTGGGGTCTTCTCAGGTGAAACCAGCAAGAACGCCTCGCTCAAGTGCCAGTGAGCTGTGGCCAGGTGGACGCTCTGAATTAGGCCTCCCACAGTGAACCCCACCAGAAAACCCCCGTGCAGGTCCTGAGCACAGTTAAACAACCGTTTCCTTCCATCCTTCCAGTTCCTGCCTTCACTCGAACACCGCGCTCACATTTCTCAGGCAGCAAAGTTTGATCCATCGTCAAAAATCTACGAAGTAAGTGGATTTGTCACCCTTTCCAGGAGTGACTTTCTAAGAAAAGGGGGCTTCTTAATTATCTGAACGAGGTTTTTGTCTTAAGCCTATCTTGAGCCCCCTGAAGATGAATACAAAAAATGCTTTATATATAAGTATATATAAGCATTGTTTCTAGAGAGAGGGGCCAGAACTTTATTCTGATTTTTAGAAGCCTTTGCAGACCTTTTAAGAAACAGGTCTTTGGATTTTGTGTTTGGTTTTTACTTGAAGTTTAGTTTGTACATAGTAAAGTGCCCAGGTGTTAGGTGTTCAGCTTGATGCATTTTTATATGTGAATACTACTTTAAGGCTCTCAGAGGTGACAGCTTAAATTTTAAAACAATTCTGTCTTCTATTGTTTGTTTGTTTTTAACAGCATTATGGATAAGCATAAGGAAACACCTTCCCTGGAGCCCCATGAGATGTTCCTGGGAGCCAGCGTGTTAATTGTTAAAAGCCTTCTTCCTTCCTGCAGGAAGGACCTGCTCTGATCAGACAGGGGCTTGGCTCCCTCTGCCCACCCCCCCCCCCCCCCCCCCCGCTCTTTCATTAGGCAGCAACGGTCAGGCCAGAAAGCCTGATGGGCCTCCGCCCTGTCGCTAGTGGTTAGCCTGCTGTCTTTAGAGATGAGGAGTCAGGGGGATTTTTGGGGCTTCTTTCCTTACTCCCCTATGGGTTATGGCCCATTCAGCCACACATCCCTTACTGTGCTTCTAATACCGGTGAGATATGTTCTAACGCCACAAGCAGATGTGGTATCGTACAACAGCAGACCAGACTCGAGAAGTCCTGCCTTGAAACCCAGCTCCACCATTTGCTAACCGTGTCCCCCCAAATTATTTAGTTTCTCTGAGCCTGTTTCCCATCTCAAAGTGGGGGTGATGAGGATGCCTTTGTCCCGGGATTATGGAAGGGATTGAGTGAGATGGTGGACAGGAAGGCATCCGGCCCTGTGCCTGGAATCCAGTTGCACTTTGTCCTTCTTGATGAGTATTTTATAAATAAAGCCAGTGAGAGATTTTATTTTTTGTGTCATCAGATTTGGAATTCATGACGAAAATGTGTGTAGTGACTAGGTTAGCATGGCCGTCATCTCCTCATTAAAAAAATAAAGCATTGCTAGGTGGCTGAGTTTTGGAGTGTTTTTGTTTTGTTTTCATTGTAGATCAGCAACCGCTGGAAGCTGGCAAGCCAGGTGCAGGTGCACAAAGAATCTAAAGAAACTGCCAAGGGGAAGGCAGCAGAGCAAACAGGTAGCCCTCACCGCCTTGTAACTCAGCCTGTCGGGGTGTCTGTCAAAGAACAGGCCTCATGTATCCTTTTGTTTGTTCAACAAAGTGTTGATACAACTGAGAACAAAGCACAGCCCCTGCCCTGTGGAGCGTGCCTTTTCCTGGGGGGTAGCGGACAGTGTACCATAAATGTACGTTCCTTCCGCTGGCAGGGAGAGGGGTAGGAAGTGCTGGGGTGGGGGGGTGGCTACTTCTCTACGGTGTTTAGAGAAGGCAGTTGGATAAATGTGACATTGAGCAAAGACTGGCTGCTTCTAGGGGAAGAGTGGTCCATGCTGGTGGCCCAGCGAGTCCAAGGCCCCAGGCCGTTGCTCACTGGGCATGAGCAGAGAGTGGCTGGGAGGCCAGTGTGGCTGACGGGGAGAGCAGGACCGTTATATAAGGACGTGGCTTGTGCTCCTAGCGGGTCGGGAAGCTGTGGAGGGTCTGAGCAGAGCAGTGGCCTGCACTGACCAGAAAAGCTCACTCCGAGACTATGGAGAGTCCAGCAAAGAGGGCAAGGGTGGGAGGCCAGGTGAGGGGCTGTTGGCTCGACCAGCGTGGTAGCAGAGGTGGTGAGAAGTGGCCCGGAGCCGGTGTACCCTGGGGTGACCCGACAGCACTTGATGATGAGTTGTGTGTGTGGCACGTAAGAGGAAGAGGGGGGCCGTGGGTGCCAGAAGGGCTGGTCCTGGGCGACTAGAAAGGCAGGGTGGCCAGCAACAGAGTGAGAGTGCATGAGGAGCCAGTTGGGGAAGTGGCTTTGTTCTGGTCCTTGACATGTTTTGATTGCGGCCCCTCTGAGACCTCAGAGAGGCATCACATAGGCTGGCGGCTGGCGGCTTGGGTTCTCAGGGGAGGGGCAGGTGGGCTTTCAGACAGAGTGTAGGAAGAGCATCCGGGCCTGAGCTGCAAGGCGGCCATCTGTGAGGGGCAGGGGGCCAGCGCAGGAGACGAGGGGCAGGGAGGGCGCCCCGGCTGTGGCAGCCACAGCGTTCGATGCAGCCAGATGCAGAGGGAGGCTTGGCTGCTGGAGACAGCAGCTCCACAGACCGTGCTCTCTTGCAGCTGCTCGGGACCAGGTCAAGGAAGAGTACAAAGCGACAGCGGAACAGGCCGTGTCTGTCCGACAGCAGGCTGCCGTACGTGCTGGCCCTTCTGCTTTCTCTTTTGAAAAATGAGCTGCCCCTGGTCATGGTCAGGATTTTCACTGGATAGCAGGAGGGCTTGTCCTGGGCTTCAAGTGAATTGCTTCTACATCTTTCTAGTTCATTTTGCTTGACAATTAGTGCCTGCATTTCCCCTCAAAAACATTTATATTGTGATTCCTCTTACATGATTTTTTGTGATGAATTTATGGTAAGCAGCCCGTACTCCTGAGTCTAGTAGTAGACAAGGTACTAAAGCTTATGGATATCCAAGCCTGTTGTGCCTTTCGTAAACGACCTGATGTCCCTCTCCACCGAGGAACGTGTCCCACCTACTGCTAGCCCCGCCCAGACTCACAGCCGCCCACACTTCTCTCCCTGTCCCCAAGCCCGTAGGTGCCAGCACAGCAGGCCTGGAGGCTCGCAGGCCTGGCTGTCGCATCCACTCCCATGCGTCCTTCCCACGGTGTGTTCACCTTACAGCTGGAAAGTGCCGCCAAGAAGAGAGAGCGAACCACAAGTGACCCGAGGACCACAGAGCAGAAACAAGAAAAGAAGCGACTCAAAACTTCCAAGAAGCCAAAAGACCCAGATCCACCAGAAAAGGATTTCACCCCTTATGACTACAGCAAGTCGGATTTCAAGGCTTTTGCCGGTGAGGCCAGGACTGGTGCCCTTTAAGGAATGTCTGGCCCTGTTAGGAGGGAGGAAGCCGTAGAGGAAAGAAAGCATGACCTGGGCACCGATGAGGCCCGAGAAAGACACGGCTCTCACCCAGGCACTCTGAGAGCCATGCAGGGGACCTGCAGTGTGGGGACGGAAGGCACCGCCCACCCCCACCCTCCTGGGCTGCAGCTACCTTGCCGGGGCCTCGCTGGTCGTGGCACAAGACGGCATCCATTCTAATAGCGGCTCCATCTTTCCTCACAGTAGCTCGTGCCCAGAAACACATTTTCTCAGACAGACACACAAACACGGCAAGGAGTTTACGAAGAAACCTGACGCCTGGGGGCTGCTCTCTGGCCCCTTAGCCGGTGAGAGTCCATCTGCCTCGGAGGGGCTGCAGGCGGCCCTCCTGACAGTAGGGCAGCCTCCTTGGCAACACAACCCTTTGAAGAGAGGGAAGACAGGGCAGGATCGTCACCCCAGGGCCCAAGTGACTGCCAGTGGCACCTCCTGACAGGCACACACAGACCAGACTGGATGTCCTTGGTGTAAGAGGAGCTAGTGCTTTAGCCACCTGCCCCTGAGCTGAGAATAGATCTGTGAGAAATGAGCCTAGTGTTCAGGCTGCCCTTCCCTGCTGGGAACACAACACATGAATTGCTGTCAGCCTAAGTGCCGCCTCCTGCAGGGGGCGGCGAGCTGACAGCCCACCCTTCCTGAACGTCGTGCGCCAGCCCCGCGGTCAGCCCGGTGGGTATATTAACTCGCGGACACGCTCACCGGCATCTCTCTCCTCTCATCTTCCAGGAGACAGGAAACCAAAACCTTCTTCCCAGTTTGATCCAAATAAGCAGACCCAGCCCAGCAAGGTAAGAAATATACTTGATGTGGAAAACTAATGGGATCGTATATGTCAACCGGGCTTTGATTCCAAATTCGAAAAACAAGATACAAGATACCGTTAAAAAAAAAAAGAAAAGAAAAATCATCTTGAAAATTCTCGCCTGGCTCGTGGTGCTTTTTTCCCCTCTCCCTTTGCTGGGAAGACGGCCTGGCTAGGAACCCTCTCCTCTGCACATCCTTTCCCTCACCTCATCTCTCCCCAGGTACAGACAATACCTACCAGCTATTCCAGCAATAAAAAGGAACTTTTAAAGAGCTTGTGAAGGCTGGCGTGTGGTTTGAAGGGGTGTTTGCTGTTAGCTGCCATGGGAATTACAGCTATAGGCCACAAACACTCCCTCAGGCGCCCACACAAGCCTGCATCTGCCCCTGTGGGCGTTGCTGCCAGGCGGGGCCAAACGTGACCGCAAGTTTGGCATGCGGAGGCTGAGGCCTGTGTGGAGCCCTCCTGTTCCTTTGGGAGCTCGTCCGGACGGCCTCGCCTTCAGAAGCACCCAGAAAGGTCCATTTGCAAGAAAACCAGTCACACTGGTGGCGCTGGAGTCTTGGACGGGCCAGCTGGGCTCCTGTGTTGTTTCCTGTGTGTGTCCTGTGGTCAGGTTGTCCCTCGGCTGAAATGGCTTTTTATCTTTTCAGAAATGCGTTGCACCCAAAAAAGTGAAACAGTTGGTGGGAAACAAAAGTATGTCCTTTCCAACCGGAAAGTCAGACAGGTATGTGGGGGAGGCTGGCATACGGGCTCACAGGGGCCCCCGCAGGGCCTAGCTGGAAAGCCTCAGAGAGCCTCTCTTGCCCAGATCCCTCTCTGTCGGTCGGGCAGCTGAGATAGGAGGGAAGGGCCTTGCCAAGTGCCATCCACCTGACAGTCCCTGCGTCCCAGGACTCAAGATTCCCGTCCCTCACCGCCTGTTAACCAACCATATAGCTTCCCGGGGTCACCTCCAAGCAAATAGACTTGAAGTTTTCCCAGATTTTCCCATTTCTGAGGAGTGAGAGAGGAAAAAAATCAGGAAGTAAATGTGGGTCGTCATTAAAAATATTTTCATTAAAAACATGAAACCCTCATCCCCAGGGCAGAGCCCGAAGTCAAGAGGACTCACCCCTCGGGTGTGGCCTAATGAGGAGGGAATCTGCCTTTAGATCTTGACGAGCACAGCCACCCTCATGGGGCCCCAAAGCACTTCCCCAGCCCCCTGTTGACTGCCGGAGTGTGAGGGACATGCTGCTGCCAAGCTCAGTTCTCCAGGAGCCCCGAACGAACCATGCCTCCCCAGTTGTGCGTCATTGAGGTCTGCAGCATTTTGTAAACCGGCTAAGAGCAGACCTCCAGACAAACTGGGAGAAGTAACTCTTCTGTTTTCACACTGTCTCTCTCTGCAGGGGTTTCAGGCACAGCTGGCCAAAGAGATAGTGGGGGAAGAGACCCTTGGAATTCCCCAGTGGACTGGAAGCACCAAATGGTGGTGCTGGTTTTGTACAGACTGATTTTTAAACCATTAAAAATAATTCTTATTGGAAGAAAGCAGATTCCTGACTTTTCCTTTGCTGCCACCTCAGTTCTGGCAGGAGAAGACAGATCCCACCCTGTTCGGATCCCCAGCTTCGGCTGTCTGTGGGTAGGTGCACCCTGGGGGACACTGCGATTTCTGGAGAAATCTACAATCACCCCTGAGAGGAAATGCAGGAGAGCCTCCTGTGACTCAGAAAAGGGCGGCCTCCACGAGGCACGGAGCACTGACTCTGCATTTTCAGGGGGGTCTGTGGGCCATGTTACCTCCTTCCTCTGCCCTTAGGTCATGTCAGTGAAGCCATATGGTACAGACGCCCTGGGGAAGGTGTGCTGGTGCAGCTTCAGAGCCAGTGTGGCCTCCAGAGGCCGGGTCTCCTCCCTCTTCCTGTCTCGCTCCCTTTTGTTTCTTTTTAACATCGTTTTCCCCAATTGGGAAAGTAATAGCACGTTCACTGATAGAATGAGGAAACGAGAAAAATTACATCTGTAATCCTTCCACACGGAGAGAAACTTTCACACCTTGGTATCAAGGCTTTGTACCACATGTCTGTTCATTTCCAAACTTGGGTTTATGTTTCTACAGTTTTTCACACTTAGAAAGTTTTTATTTTTTCTCATTCCAAAATTCCTTCTAGCTCACCATTTTTGAACGTTTAGATTTCCATTTTTGTATTAATAATGTAGCAATGAATTTCTTCAGAATTCCGTATGATTTTAGTCCTGGGATGGGCTATTAAATCCAGAAAGCACAAAATACCATTATTTTTGTTTTCACAGATACTTAAGGAGCCTATTTTCTTAGGAGTTTTTCTCACAGATTATTGGGAGGGCTGGCTGTGTGCAGTACCCTGAGGGGCCATGAGCCCAGACATCGCTGCCGGAGAGCAGTTAGTCAAGCAGAACAGCAGAGAACAGCCCAGGCCCCAGATGGGCTGAAGTTTGGACTAGTTGGGACTAGAATGGTTGCAACTGACAGAAAAGCCAGACTCTCGGTGACTTAGCAAAACAGAGGTTTTTTTCCTCTCTCTCTTCAGTCCCAGTTAGTCCGGAGCTTAGTGCAGCAACTGGCAGTTCTCAGTCTGGCCCTTACTTGTGGGTCTCCCGCCCTCGACTGGAACCCAGGGCTTCCACCTCACGGGCTGGGCAACCGGCCCGGCTCCGTCCATCACATCTGCATTCCATTCAGCTGGAAGGAAGGGAAGAGATGCACACCCAGTCTCCCTTGAAAAAGATAACGGCCTGTGTCCACTTCCCACTGGCCAGCACATAGTCACATGCCACAGCAGAGGCTACTGGGAAAGCCATTTCAGTGTCCACAGGCCCCCAAAAGTCCAAGGTTCTGGTACAGAGCTGGGAAAGAGCAGACACAGAGGCACAATAAGTAGTCTGCCCCAACATGGTGGAGTCTCTGCTTAAAAAAAAAAAAAGGGTGGACAGATGGGAATTTTTAAGAGCG
The DNA here is from genome assembly GCF_003265705.2 of Callorhinus ursinus. Classification (NCBI taxonomy): domain Eukaryota; kingdom Metazoa; phylum Chordata; class Mammalia; order Carnivora; family Otariidae; genus Callorhinus; species Callorhinus ursinus. Next base: position 28,864,467 of record NW_027397080.1, read on the forward strand.
AGAAATGATTTTCTACTGAGGATGGCCTGAGGAGGCTTCATGAAGGGTACATTTGGTGTGGACCTTGAAGAGTAGGGGAGAAAATCCAGAGAACCTTGTAATTAGTGCTGCTCCAAAGTGTGGACTTCTGCCAGAGACCTGCAGGGAGCAGAACCCCGGGCTCCACCCCATACCTGCCAATCAGGAGGGAGGGCCAGTGGCCTAGGAAGCTGGGCGCAGCAAGCTCTCCAGATGATTCCCCTGTCGGCTGAAGTCTGAGAACCACTGGATAAGCAGGGCAGTGCGCCCCAGGCCTTGCGGAGTGGGCCAGGCGGGCTCACCATGGGAACAAAAACAGTATATTAAGTTTCTTAGAGAAATAAGATGATTCCTTGGTCCTTTACTTGGAAATGACCCTTAGTAGTTTTGTCTTTGTGGCAATGTTTTGTGTTTGTTTTATAAAAAGATGGGGACCGTAGACAGTACTAGTTGAGGTCTTTGTAAACGTCCTTCCTTGCAAAAGAAAGAGTCGGCAAACGGATGTCAGTCCCCAAATGTGTTTTTGAAATTTTACTGGTCCCCAAAACCAGAAGTCCAGGACTACGAGCCACGGGATGGAGATGAGAGCCTTGGGGATGTTTGGGGAACAGCTGTAGTTCCGTTCCCTGGAGTTTAAGGCCATGGGGGGAGCACTTGGATCCCCAGGGCCCTGGGAGGATGGGTGAGTGTCCCGAGGGCCGTGTGTCAGTCCGATTGGCCGTGGAGGACGGCTGCTGTGCCCCGCGAGAGGGTGTGGCAGGGCCGGCGGGCTTGGGGGTGGAGAGAGAATTGATGAGGAGAAGGGCTCTTTGCTCCGGGAGGCACAGTGCCGTTGGTGGTACCTTAGTCAGCTTGCCAGAAACATTTTCAACCAAGTAATCCCACGCCGTGGCCAAATTCATTCTCACTCACGGCCAGCACCATCTGCCCGGGCTGAACACAGTGCCTGCAACAAGACTCAGGTGCGAACTGCTGAATGTCTCTCAGTGACAGACACACACCGCAGCCTCTGCCTTGGACAGCAGGCCTTCGCCCGCCTCTCCCCTCTCCCGGTGGATAAATCATTGACACCTTAACAGGGTGGGATAGTTGACCCACTAGACAGTAGTGCTTTCCCACTGAATCTTAAATGCGCGTGGGTCTGAATTCAAGGAAACGTTTCATCCTGTACCTTGGTTTTCTGCACCCTGATGCTCCGCATCAGTTGTGAATGTAACCGGGCAGTGTTGTGCTAGCTAGCTACTTCTGGCTGAACCACCGCCTTTGCTCCTTGTGATCCGAAGCTGAGTGACATTTATGGGATCATGGCCCTGGACATCTAGGGACTTTTCTGCCTGCACTTTAATCAGGGCCTTTGTTTTCTTTGGACTGGGAAGGTCTGAGCTACTGCTTATACACACCATCCCAGAAATCCCATTCACTGTTGGTATTGAGGCCAAAACTGTGGTTTCACCTCCTCTACAGGAGGGCAAGAGGTGTCATTTATGGTCCTTCTCCGCTGAGGATATACGTGCTGGAGCAGCTTTGTTCAGCTTGTGGGAGGAATGGGATGGATGGACTTGATCTTCCACTGTCCCCACCCCCACCTTGCAGTGCCCCTGGAATGCCAGGGCCCCTGTCTGGTCTCGGCTGTGCAATCCCTGGAAGGCGGCCAAGACAGCTGACTATGAGGTGCCTGGACCAGCGCCCGAGCCTCCAGCGTCAACTCAGCCGGCTACGGACACCATCCCTAGTCTCATGGAGCTTACAGTCTGGTTCAGGGGACACAAGTGAACAGGCAATCACAGCTCAGAGGTGTAAATGTCTTGGTGGAGGAAGTACAGGGCTGAACCCAGGCAAGCCTGCAGTAGCTGGACAGAGGGGTGGCCTGTATCTTACCTGAATGACCTCGGGTCTCGCAGCAGCTCCCTATGAGACATCTCCGAGCAATTCTTCTATTGTCTTGGCTCACCTTCCCTCGAAAAGGAGCTTAAAATCAACCAAGACACATTGTTGCTGTAAGCCTTGAGGCTTGCACTGATAAACACTAGTCTGTTATTCATCTGAGGTTACAGAGAATATGCTTCCCACCTCCAAGTGGAGGCTGCAGAACGTCAGTCAAAAAACATCCCTGTCATGTCCCCAGTAGCTTATACCAGTTTCATCTCCCTTCCCTGGCATGCGAAGAACTATGCGTGTAGAGCAATTAGCATTTAATATTTGGTAATTAGCATGCTTAATGTGATTCAGAGAATTTCCTTGACATTTTTCTAAAAACAGCACGTCCCCGCCCACCCTTCAAAGAGCAAAGCCGTTTGTTTAAAAAAAAAAAAAAAAAAAAAACCGCGTGCCAGTCTTATTTGGTGCTGAATATGCATGTGTTGGCCTCTTCCGGGGCACTGCTGGTAAATTTAGAAACTCGCTTAGAAAAGAACTCCTTATCTAGCAGCCGCACGGCTCACGGATCGGAGAATCGAAAGAAAATGGCAAGATCTCCCTAAAGTCAGGGAGCTGTGCTGGTCCTTTTCAAGTAAATAAAAACCCTCAGTGAGCCCCCGACGAGCCACACGCTCCGTTCAAGTCCAACCAGGAGCCACATTTGGGGACGCGGCGAGAGATAACATTCTACCCCACCGTCCCGGCGCAACAACGTAACTCTGCGCCCGACAGTGTAGCCCCCTGCTCCGGGTTCTGCAGCCCGAAGGCTCCAGCTGGCGGCCCGCTTGTCCCAGCGCTCGGAAAGTCCGCGCCGAGCAGCCCCCTCGCTACCTCTCTGCGGCCCTCGGCGCCTCCCGGCCCCCAGAAACGGGGCAGGGCCCCGGGGGCTGTTCCGCCCGGCCAACGCGGGGCACAGGGACGGAGCCGGATCCCCTCCGCCGACCCGGCCCGCCCCGAGCCGGAACCCGGGCCCGGCAGCCCGGCCCCGGCCCCCACGTGGCCCCTCGGAGCGAGCCGCACTACCCTGCTGCCGCCGACAGACGGTCCGCCGCAGCCACTGGGCACCGCGCTCTGGACCGGCGGCCAATAAGCGCGCTCTGACTGCCGGCGGGGGCGGGGCCTCGGGGGTCGCCGCGCGCCCGCGCTCGCGTCTCCATTGGTGGGGTTGGGTCCCGCCCCCACCAGTGGGCCCCGCCCCGCCGGCCGCGTTAGGTTGCGGCTCGGCGGCGGGCGGAGCTGGTCCCGTTGTGCTGCGGCTCCGCGCGGCCTGCAGTCCCGGGCCCGCGCCCCGCGCCGCCCGCCCGCCCGCCCGCCATGGAGCCCGGCCCCGACGGCCCTGCCGCCTTCGGCCCCGCTGACATCCACGAGGGCTGGTTCCGCGAGACGTGCAGCCTGTGGCCCGGCCAGGCCCTGTCGCTGCAGGTGGAGCAGCTGCTACACCATCAGCGCTCGCGGTACCAGGATATCCTTGTCTTCCGCAGGTACCACCTTCGGCCCGGGCCCGCGCCCCCGAGCGTGAGGCGGCCCTCAGCCCGGACCGCCCGCTGCCCGCCTCCCCAGAGCCAGCCGGGGCTCCTCCTGCCCCGGCCTCGGCCCCGGCCGCCCCTCTTCCTGCCGGACCCCTGTCTTGCGCCCTTTACCTCCGGACGCCCTCCCCCCCGCCGGGCCGTCTCTGCCCCCGCCCCACCCCCTGCAAAACTGTCAGAAGTTCTGGGGAACTAGGCCCCTCCCCTCCCGAGACCCCCTCCGCACCCTACATCCCGTCTCCCTGGGCAGGGGGCCGGCGTTTCGGGCGGTCTTCTTGGGCGGGGAGGGAGCCGGAGTCTGCGCCGGCCCCACGCGCCGAGCTCCACGTGTCAGCCCCGGACACGTCAGAGCCGGGACCCTGAGTCCACCCCCACCCCCCACCCGGCGGGCCTGCCTGCCCATCCTCGCCACGTGTCACCCCCAGCACTCACCCCTGGACCCCTTGGCAGGCTGGGGGAGATTCTTCTCACCCGGGGCGAGTGGGAGCGCACTGCCCCCACTCCAGGGGACCCAGGTCCCTGACTGTCACTCCTGCCTTCAGTAAGAGCTACGGCAACGTGCTGGTGTTGGACGGCGTCATCCAGTGCACGGAGAGGGACGAGTTCTCCTACCAGGAGATGATAGCCAACCTGCCCCTCTGCAGCCACCCAAACCCACGCAAGGTATCACCGCTCCAGCCAGGGTTCAGCCCCGAGCCCAGAGCTAGGAAGCCCACTGCTCAGTGCCCCGCAGAACAGTGCAGGAGGCTCCAGCTGTGCCCATGCTCAGCCCAGGTGCTTCCTAAATGGTTGTCAGAAAGTGCTAGCAAGAACCAGGGAAGTAAGTGGGGCGAGTGGCCCAAGGGGTGGGGGCTGCCACAGCCTCTGAGGAGCAAACAGTTCTGGCTGAGGCCTGCTTCATAAGAAGGAGCAGCCGGGAGGAGTTTCCAGGAAAAGGGGACACCTCGTGACAGGTTCCTGAGGCGGGAAAGCATTTCTGAGAGTAGCAAATGAAGTAATGAGGTCTGTCTGTGCATCTGAGGAGTTGAGAAACCTACCCTGTTGGGATGGTGTTGTGTGAGTGCATCTGCCCCATGCGGGCCCGGGCCCCCTGAGTCCTGCTGCAGCCTCTTTGACGGGGCCAGTGCTCAGGCTCGGGGCTGTGCTTCTGAATGATCCTGCCCCTCCTAGGTGCTGATCATCGGGGGTGGGGACGGAGGTGTCCTGCGGGAGGTGTTGAAGCATTCCTCCGTGGAGTCTGTGGTCCAGTGTGAGATCGATGAGGTGAGTGCAGCGCCGGGCTCTGGGTTCGAATCCCAGTTCCGCCCTGAATTGGCTGTATATACCCTTGGGCGAGTCACTCACCGTTGCTTGGCCTCTTTGTGCATCTCAAAAACGTGTTGGGAGGATTCGGTAGGAAAACTGGGTAGCAAAGGGCCTGGCACGTAGTGGATGTGCCAAGATGCTGGTTCTTAGTAAGACTAAGCTGGTTTTTAAGTCAAGTCCCAGGCAAGACCCAGGAGCATTGCAACTACTTGTGTGTCTACACTTGATGCTCGGCACGTTTTTAATGAGCATCTTTTACGTGGCAGCCAATGACCTAGTTGCTGGTGGTAGAGTGGTGAACGGACAGGTCCAGTCCCTGCCCCCCCTTGAAGTTGATATTCTAGTGAGGAGAAGCCCTGATGAAGGCACGGCCGGCGCAGGGCATGAAAGGAAAAAGCAGGCTCAGAGCTTGGGTGAAGGCTGGCCAGTGCTTGCCTCAAGGAGATGGGTTTCAGCTGAGGCCTGGATGAGAAGCAGCTGGCCATGTGGAGGCAGGGGAAGTCCTCTTGGTGGAGGCTGGACTCCCCTTCCTCTGACCCAGCAAGAAAGTCACTCGGATGGGACGGTTTGGTCCGGGGATGATGAGGTGTGGGCTGAGGAGCAGGCAGGAGCCAGCCCTCCATGATGGAAGGCGAGGCAGCAGAGTACCGGGTTCCCACAAAACGAATGGCTTGCCCAAGTGACCAGAGTATTAGAGGGAGGGCTGGAGGGCCCTCAACCCCTACGGCCCAGCCGGGTCCCTCCTCCCTCCCCAGGACGTCATCCAGGTCTCTAAGAAGTTCCTGCCGGGCATGGCCGTGGGCTACTCCAGCTCCAAACTGACCCTACACGTGGGCGATGGTTTTGAGTTCATGAAACAGAACCAGGATGCCTTCGATGTTATCATCACTGACTCCTCAGACCCCATGGGTAAGCGAGGCGTGGGCCTTGGGTCCCCGGGCAGCCACCGTCCAGAGGCCAGCCTTCCCGCTGGGCCCACAGCTGATTTGCAGAGCGGAGCACAGAGGGGCCCAGAGCAAGGCTGCACCCTGCCCTTCTTGGTCGCTCCCCGCCCCGCCCCGACCTGGCTCAGCAGAGGAGCGGGAGGGTGCTGCTGCCCAAAGTACGAGTTGGCTGGGGGCCTGGAGGAGAGCAGGGCTCTGGCCTTGGCCCACGGAGGCCCCAGCTTCCTCTTCAGTCTCCTCTCTGCTTTTAACAGGCCAGCATCGGGGCGAGGGGTGGGACCTAGTCTCAACCCAAGGCCCAGGGTGCAGAGTCCCCTGACACAGTGGCAATGAGGAGCCCCCACCAAGGAATGGGATGGAAACATGGAGCCCCCTCAGATAACGGATCCACTGGGACAGTGGATCCCTGTGCTCCTCGAAAGCACCGTCTTTGTGGTTGGTTTCTGGATCCGCAGACCGGGGTTCAAATCCTGGCCTGGCCCCCTTGGCAGCTGTGTGGATCTGTAGCGGGGCAGCAGCGGTGCTTGCTCCCCCGCAGAGCCGGGTCGGGAGGCCTCAGCCAGAGTGTTCACTGTCCCTTGTGCCGCCGGTGCAGGCCCTGCAGAGAGTCTCTTCAAGGAGTCCTATTACCAGCTCATGAAGACGGCCCTCAAGGACAATGGCGTCCTCTGCTGCCAGGGTGAGCAGGCCAGCGCGGGGGACTGCGGGGGGTGGGCAGGCAGGGCAGGCTTCCAGCATGGGAGTAGGGGTGGGGGCGGCTGGCCGGCCTGCCAGCTGGGGCTGATACCCCTCTTCTCCCCGCACAGGCGAGTGTCAGTGGCTGCACCTGGACCTCATCAAGCAGATGCGGCAGTTCTGCAAGTCGCTGTTCCCCGTGGTGGCCTATGCGTACTGCACCATCCCCACCTACCCCAGCGGCCAGATAGGCTTCATGCTGTGCAGCAAAAATCCCGTGAGCTGCGTGCCCTCCTGGGGGCCGGAAAGGGGGGCAGGCGGGCACTGAAAGCACTTCCCTGATGCCCGCATCCCCTGATGCCCGCCTCCCCTGTCCCCAGAGCACCGACTTCCGGAAGCCCGTGCAGCCTCTGACACAGAAGCAGGTGGAGCAGATGCAGCTGAAGTACTACAACTCAGATGTGCACCAGGCCGCCTTTGTCCTGCCCGAGTTTGCGCGCAAGGTGAGCCGCCTGCCGGCCGGGGCCACAACCAAGGGAACTCGGGGCCTCCCGAGCCCCCACGTGACCCAGCATCCTCCTGACGAGGCCTTCTGTCCCCACCAGGCCCTGAATGATGTGAGCTGAGCCCAGGCGCCCCTGCCCACGCCGCCCAGGACCTCAGGCCAGGGAGCCTCCAGGGCGCCTGGGCGCGACAAGCCCTGGACGAGACCCCCCACCCCCCGCCCCGCCGGTGTGCCCACCAAGCAAGTGTTACAGGCCCCAGAATGCTGCCCGGGCTGCCCTGCTGGGCGGACTGTCTCTCTGTCGATGTGGCGTCCAGCCTCCAAGCCTCTACCAGCTGTGTACAGCACCTTCTCCACCTTCTGTCGCCCTCACTCACCAAACACGTGTATTTATAACAAATTCCGAATCGTGTGTCCCCAGACCTTGAATGGGCCCAGGCAGGTGCCACATCAGCCAGTGTTGGGCGTGCCTGTGTATTGGGCTTGGAGCTGACCTCAGCGTCTGGCCTCCAGGTATCCGCCACGTGTCAGTGAATAGGCAGACCTGGCCGTTCTGTGTCACCTGGGACTGGCCCCTTGACCTCTGGCACCAGGGGACACAGCAGTTACCAGACCGGACCCAAATCCGCACCAAGACACTGCCGTAGTCATTCCTTCACCAAGCCCCACAGAGGGTGGAGGTCACAGACCCCTGGGGCAAGGGCTGTGGGGTTGAGAAGATCATGGTGGGGTCACTCAGGGGCTTTGTTGTCTCAGAAGAATTCAGGTCACTCACAGGGTTGTCAGGTCCCATCCTGGGGGTTCAGGGCGATGCTGGATGGGACTCCAGAGGTGGCTGGCTGGTGCGTGGTTGGGGTCCAGTTACTTGGGCCTGTTTTAAGCACATCAGGTGCCCTGACTTGGCTCAGGATTCAGACTTAGGTTCAAATCCTGCCTGCCAACCCAGGAGCGTGCTCTGGTAAATTCTCAGAAGTACCCCCCAAGTGTTGAGAGGTTGAGAAAGCAGGTGTGTGTGGGTGGCTGTACCAGGACTCCCTGGGCACAGGACTGTCCCCTCTCCAAGGTCCTGAACCTCCATCCTCTGCCCCAGGCACCTCACCCTTCCCAACAACCAGGACTGAGGCCCTCCTGGGAGGAGAAGAGCCACCATAACGGGGTGCAGGTTGGGGAAGGGGGCCTCCAGCCCACTCCTGCCTCAGGGTCTGCAGGAAAGGGCCCTGTTCTCTAGAAAAGCTGACCTCACCAACCCCTTTCTCCACCGTGGACAGAAGCACTGCCAGAGGATGGGCTGATCTGGAAGACTTGGCAGGGAGGGGACAAGGGAGTGGCCCCGGTAGGGAGGTGGGGTGCTAGAACAGCCCCGACCTGCACCTGCCCTGCGCAGCTACCTTGGACCTGATAGTTTCCAGGGCGCCTGGAACTGCAGTCATCATGGGGGTGGGGAACGAGCCTCCAGCTGCACAGCCCACTTCTTGAGTGGCATCAGGGAGGTCACTTGCCCGCTGTGGGCTCCACACACCCCACCCCCAGCCCCTCACTGGACTTGGAGCACCTTCTGGCGTGTAATTGCAAGTTAACTTCATTCCACCACCCCCCAACTCTAGAAGAATCTTACACCCAGGCTTGGGGGTGAACATTGTTTCCCCAGGTCTCCCCACTCCTAGGGAGACAAGGTGGGGTCATGATGTGTGGGCCACACGGCAGAGTGTCCGTTAAAGGAAGACGTGGTGGCTACTTATGAGGCCCTTACCCAACCCAGGTCTCCTTCCTTAAACCTTATAGCTGCTCGTGAGGAAGGTAGATGACATGCCCAAGGCCACACACCTAGTAAGCACACGGTGGAGGACACCAGACAGCCGGCCTTCGGAGAGCCACTCCACTCGACCTGCCCTGCGTGCCTCCTCTGCAGCTCAGCCCAAGCATCCTTGGGCCCCAACAGGGACATCACCAGACGTCCACTCTTCTCCTCCAGCTCATCTTACCAAGCTCCAGGAAGGTCCATCCCCAGGGTGACCCCAGGAATGCTGCTGGCAGGGGCTCTGGGCCTGAGTCTGAATCTCAACTGCGTCCCCATTGACTGTGGCGTTGAGCCGCTCACAGCTCCTGGCTTGCTTGCCTTGTCTGTCAAGTCTCTGGGAGCGCTGGTCCTCACCTGTGACACGCTCCGTTAAGCAGCGTTGGTCATGCAGTGCTTGTGCAGCTTAGTGGGAATCAGGACTGCCCGTCGGGGCACAGGAAGGGAAGAGGAGGCCCCAAGTTGTTGAAAGGGTGGGGTCGTTGGGGAAACAAGGATGCCTGACCTGGACGTTGAGGCTGTCTCTGTGTAAATCCTTCCACTTCCCCAACTTTTAGTAAAGTTAAGTTTAGCATGTTAAAAGGACTAGCGCTGGACCCCACATCTAGACAGACAGGATGGAGACACGGACTGATGGCCTGAAGCAGAAGCGGGGCATTCGGAGCAGGCGTGACCCGAGCCCCGAGGTCCCAGAAATCCCGGAAAGGGTCATGAACAGGCCCCGCCTGTGGCATCGAGGATAAAATTGATCCTGTCTAGACCTTTCTGGGTTTTGTGTTGTTATTTTAAGTAAGCTTTATGCCCAACACGGGGCTCCAACTCACGACCCCAAGATCAAGAGTCGCGTGCTCTACCTACTGGGACAGCCAGGCGCCCCCCTGCCTAGAGTTTGGAAGTTATTTATCACAACTAGCGCTGCCCCGGTTTAAGGATTCCAGTAGTTGCAGGTGGATCATTAGAAGGAAAATGGCGGCCCTCCTCAGCCACTTGGCTTCCTGCAGAGCCAGCCACGTGTACCTCTCCCAGCTGGTGGTTCTGGTATTGACCTGCACGTCTGTATCCTCTTGTATTACCGCGTTTTAGCTTGTCGGTTTCGGTCATAATCTGTTGACTTGCCACTTAGGGAAGCTGAGGATTTAGTTCTTTCCTTCCCTGACCCAACAGCACTCTCAACAACGAAATGATCACCTCGGTCAGGGCCATGTTCAGTGTCGACGCCGTCACATCTCTGTAAACACCGCTCTCAGCCGGGAGTCGAGACTATCCCCCGTCCAGCTGCTGCTTGTCCCTGGAGGTGTTTCGCATTTGCTTAATTTGTAATAAATTCATCACACCAGTTTAGCCTCGAACTTTTTACCAAATCTTGAAAGCTTTTTTTTTTTTTTTCTTTTTTAAGGTCTCTGGACTCAATACATGTCATGAGGATCTGGACAGAATGCTAATCAATTTTTTGGTTATGAGATCCTAGTATCCAGCACATTATAACTCATAGTTAATTCACGATCACACTGAATTGGAGATTTCACTAATAGGAAATATTAATCTACATAATATACATTTCTCCATTATGATTTATACCAGAAAGTATATAACACTCTCATTTAAGAAACAAAAACTACGGAAAAAGTTTTTTTAAATCTCTAGACTCTACGAGTGTTCTGTCCTGAGCATTCTGACTACCCCCAGTGGAACTCCCCATCAGAAGTCTTGTTTCTTGGACTTCCATACCTTCGTTTCTTGGTTTACTCCCTTGTCTGGGTGAACCATATTCTATAGTAACTTTCTGAGGAAGGGGACAGGGGATGCAAAGTTTTACAACTCTGACACCCATCTTTGTTCCATCTTCGTGCTTAATTGGTGGGTATAGAATTTGGATGGGTATAGAATTCTATGTTGGAAATCATCTTCCTTTAGCATTTTGGCATTTGCTCTTTTCCATTTTTATAGATTGTCTATTGCTGTGTTGAAGATTTGCCCAAACATAGCAGAGTGATGTCTTTTCTGTGGGTCAGGATTTGGGAAGTGGCTTAGCTAGTTGATCCAGCCTAGAGTCATTCGTAGGTTGCAGTAAAGCTGTAGGCCAGGGCTGCAATCACCTGACCTTAACTGGAGCTAGAGGATTCGCTTCCCAGGTGGTTCCCTCACGCAACCAGCAAATCACACCAGTGGTTGCCAGGAGGCCTCAGTTCTTCCCCATGCGGACCTCTCCATAGGGACGCTGAGTGTCCTCACAACATGGCGGCTGGCTTCCCAGAGCAACGGATCCCAGAGAGACAGATGGAAGTTGCAGGGTCTTATATGGCCAAGCCCCAAAGTAACACACCGCTTCAGCCATATCCCACCCACAAGCCTTACTCCATTTGAGAGGAGACTGCATACAAGGGTGTGAGGACCCCAAAGCGGGAATCTTTAAAGGCCATCGTGGAGGCTGGCTTCTAGTTTCTGGTGTTGTTTGGGGAACTCTAAAATAATTCTTTTCCTGATATTTTGTATGCGGATTGTTCTGTTTTCTCTCTCCTCAGTTTGTAGAAAAAATCATTTTTCTCTTGAGCCTTTTGAGATATGATGTGTAAACTTCTATTTTCATCTGTTGTTCTGGGCACTGGGGACACTTTCAGTCAACAAACTCATGTTCTGTTTGGGGACATTTCTTTGCATTCTTTTCTTTATAATTTCCTCTCCTCTATTTCCTTTATCTCTGTCTGGAATTCCTCTTCTTCAGTCTTTGACATACGGTACAAATCTGTTCATGTTCTCATCTTTACTGTTTTTCATTTCTTTCCGGCTCTATTTTCTGGAAGATTTCTTCCATCTTATCTTCCAAATAATTGATTGAGCTTTTCATTTCTATCCCACTTTTTATTTCCCAAAACCATTCTTTGTTCTCTGAATGTTTTTTCTTTTTCTTTTTTTAATTTTTTTAAAGATTTATTTATTTATTTATTTATTTGACGGAGAGAGAGACAGCGAGAGAGGGAACACAAGCAGGGGGAGTGGGAGAGGGAGAAGCAGGCTCCCCGCGGAGCAGGGACCCCGGTGCGGGACTCGATCCCAGGACCCTGGGATCATGACCTGAGCCGAAGGCAGACGCCTAAGAACTGAGCCACCCAGGCGCCCTGAATGTTCTTTTTAAGTACTTTCCTGTTCTTGCTTCTTATTTTTGCTTCTCTTTTCCCTCTGAAGATGTTAATGATTATTTCACTTTGGTTTGGGGTATTTTCTTCTCCCTGCTTTGTTTCTGTACTCTTCGGTTGGTTGGCTGATTTGGAAGACTCTCTCTTGTGTCTGAGGTTTTCCTTGAATGTTCTGCTCATATGTAAGAGTGGGGACTAAAAAGTTATTTGGAAGCTCTGAGCACATGACTGGGGCTTGTCCGCTGAGTTTTCACCCCGGGGGATGTGGCTGAGCCATTTCCTGGGAGAACCTTCCAAGTCAGTGTCCTCAGGCCTTTCCTCCTGGACTGGCCACACTTGTCCAGCAACAAGGGAGAAGCCTGCCCCGGGGGGCTGCCTGGTTCTAGGAGTTGAATCAGGAGGAAGGCTGGGGCTGTCAACATTCAGTCTGTCTGCTCAGTGCTCTGTTTTCTGGCTGTCCCTCCCTGCTCAGCGGGACTTAGAGTTGCTTTCTAGAGGGCAGTTTTCACCTGTCCGTCTGTGTTTCCAGCTTTCAAAATGGTGAGGCTGCCTCCTCTCCCATATCCCCCATCCTCATGCACACGTGTGTTTTTAAAAATTCTCTTTCCCATCTTGCGTAGGGAAAAAGTAGATGCAGGAGGGAGGGAGCAAAAATAGATGCATCCCCAAGTCTCCCCAGAAGCCATCATTGTCTTGATCATTGTCATGGAGGCATCCCCACACCCCGGCTGGCCTTGGAAGTTACACACTGAGGGAAGGAACACGGAAGTTAAGGGTAAGGGACGGAGCCAGGATTTATTCCGGGGCTAAGTGTTGTTCAGGTCCAGCTCCTGGCTCCCGGAGCGACCTCCCCGCCTTACCTGACACTCGGGGCAATCCGGAGTCATGGGGTCAACTCCCAGAATCCCAGGGTCAGGGAGGCTGGGGGCAGGGCCAGGCATTGGACAAACAGACCAAAGGTGAGACGCCGTGCGGCTCCAGACCGGGCCTGGTCAGCTGGACGGGTGCACAATGAGGTGATTGGGAGCCCCCCACCGTCTCCCCGGCAGGGGCGAGGGGTCAGAACAGGGCTCCTCACCCGCCCCCCCACCCCCGCCGCCGCCCTCAGGCTGCTGGTCTTCCTGGGCTTGCTGTGGGGCTCAGCAGCCACACTCCCCGGCCCACAGTGGCCTGAGCCCGTGTTTGGGCGCCTGGCATCGCCTGGCTTCCCCGGGGAGTACGCCAACAACCGGGAGCAGCGCTGGACCCTGACGGCACCCCCCGGCTACCGCCTGCGCCTCTACTTCACCCACTTCCACCTGGAGCTCTCCTACCTCTGCGAGTATGACTATGTCAAGGTGCCGACAGCGGGGAGGGGCACGACCCCGACCCTCTGGAGGGCTGGGGGGCAGGGACCCCTGGGGGCAGGGAGGGAGGGAGCGAGTGCGGGCCTTGCGTCTCGCCCTCCCTCCCCGTGACTCCAACCCTACAGCTGAGCTCAGGGAGCAAGGTGCTGGCCACGCTGTGCGGGCAGGAGACCACGGACACGGAGCGCGCCCCCGGCAATGACACCTTCTACTCGCCGGCCTCCAGCCTGGACGTCACCTTCCGCTCCGACTACTCCAACGAGAAGCCGTTCACGGGCTTTGAGGCCTTCTACGCAGCAGAGGGTGAGGCGAGAGGAGGCTGGGGTCGGGCGGAGGGACGCGAGATGGCCCATCGGCCCGCGGGGGTGACTCTTTCTTAGGCCAGGCCAGCTCTCCCTTCGGTCCCCTCACCTCCCTGAAGCTGGGTTCCTGCCAAACCAGCGGGCGCAAACCAGCGGGTGAGGAGTCCAGCCCTCCGTCCAACACCAGCCCCAGGGCAAATATCAGCAACAGCCGTGACCCCTGCCCTCCAGCTGAGCCCCATGGTGTGCGGGGTGCTGAGCTGGGACGTGCTGAGCCAGGGACATTCTCCTAGCGCCACCCCCCCCCCGCCGCCGCTCCCCCATGAGGCTAGGGCCCAGTGATCCCACCTCTGGGTGGGAAGTGCAGCCCCACCGGCCTGAGCCCCGCTGAGGACACCCAGCCTGTGCTCCCTGTGCGTGGGCTTCCAGCCGAACACTTGATTTCAGATAGGGGCTCCTGCAGGGACCAGCTGTGTGACCTCGGGCAAGTGGCTCCACCTCTCTGTGCTCCTCAGGAGGCTGCAGCAGGGCTTGCTGGAACCTGGGTCATAGCCCCGCTCGCTGGGCTCGACGGCTGGTTGCTCCTGCTGGTCGCCCATTAGCTGCATGACTTTGAGCAGGACACTTAAGCCATCACTCGTTTGAAAAAAGGGGGGTACTGACATCTACCTCCAAGTGTTCTGAGAAGGTTATAGTGAGCCTCAGCCTGTTCGATGCTTGGCCGGGCATCAGCCACTTCCAGACATGAGGAGACACCTCTTGGGTCAGCCATGAGGCTGAGTCTGCTCCCGGGCCCCAGTACCACCTCGTCTCCTCCCCTCTGACCACCTGCCTGACCCGCCCCTCCCCCAGACATCGATGAGTGCCAGGTGCCCCCGGGACAGGCACCTCCCTGTGACCACCACTGCCACAACCACCTGGGTGGCTTCTATTGCTCCTGCCGCAGGGGCTACGTCCTCCACAGGAACAAGCACACCTGCTCAGGTGAGCCGCACCCGCTCAGGTGCGCCGGGGCTGGGGAAGGTATGGGGCAGACACTGTGCCCAGCCCAGCCCCCACCTTGGCCCAGAATACAGCCAGCTCCTCAAAGCCATAAGTGCTCTGCCCAGGGGTCTGGAGGGACCACTGACCTTGGCCTACTGGGTACTCCTCCTGGCAGGCTGTCCCCTCCTGCCATCTTTGATCTTTGGTCCCCTCCTGCCATCTGTCCATCCATTCATAATCCGGAATCCCTCCCCCTCCTCCGTTCCATCCTTGGCTCCCTCTCATGGGTCTTCAGCCCGCCCCTTGGATCATATGTGTTGGGCCCCCCCTGTGTACCTACCGTGTCTGGGCTCCAGGCCCCTGCTACAGCCACCTGGCCCTCCTCGGGCTCCCAGGTTGGAGGAGTGGGGAACAGAGGCCCGGCTCACACAGGCTTCCCTGCACAAAACTTCCCAGTCGGGGCAGGGCGTGCCCAAGGCGGCTGGCTCCCCAGCAGGCCGACCCCTTTGGCCTCTACTGCCCGCACCCTCCGAGCTCCTGCCAGGTGCCAGGTGCCCAGATGGGAAACCCGGGGGTGCCCTAGGGAGGGGGCAGCCCCAAGCCTCAGTGCTGCCCCTGCCTTCCCCGGCTCGGGGTCTCTCCCCCAGTGCCTCTCCCTGTCTCTCTGTTCTCTCTTCCAGAGCAGAGCCCCTAGCCTCACCTCTCGCTCCGGTCTGGGTCGGGCCGAGATTGCTGCTACCTGCAGCCCCTCATCCACCCCATGCATCCCTCCGTGGACCTAACAATAAACCTGCTTCCGGCTCCACCTACTGCTTCGTGTCTCTTGGGTGGCACGGTGGGGAGAGGGCAGTTGTGCGCACTCTGGCCCCCTCCCCTCTCTCCCTCCCCTCATCACAGCCTGGATGAACCCTAGCTGGTAGGAACCCCCTCCGTGGGGCCACTGGCCCCTCTGCCAGAAAGCCTTGCCCAGCATCCCCCAATCCATTATGAAGATGGGGCACTGAGGCCCAGAGAGGGATGAGGGCTTGCTTGAGTTCACACAGGGAAACCAGTCTCTCTCTACTCCCCCACTGGGTCCCCAGCGGCTGAGCTGGGAGCATCCTTGGACCAGCTCCTGTTCAGGGGATGACTCATGCCCCAGGTGTGCTGGGCTGGGGGAGCCTGACCCAGAGCAGAAAGGCCCAGGGAGATAGCCATCGATGGGCAGGCTGGTCGCCCGCATCCAGGGGCTGTTCCCTCTGCCCTGTGGGGAGCAGGCCCATGGAGGAAGGCAGGCCGTGCTGGGACTCCTCACTTCTGGAAGCCTCCCAGCTCAGACGCTTCTGCAGCCTGGGGTGGGGCTGGGCAGATGCCTCCCGTGGCTGGTGCAGAAAGAAGCTCACTCTGCAAGCGCATGACCAGCTGGCCCAGTGGGGAAAGAGGGCACCAGACATGCTTTTGATCAGTGTGAACTTGAACTTCCCTCAACTAACCCCCAGGGCAGTGCCCAGACCCTGGGTGAGAGGCAAAGTGGACAAGGGGAGGCCCCTCTGTTCCCCGTGGGGACCCAGGGAAGGCTGGACTGGTCCCAGCTGGGTGCAGGTGGGAGCCCCGGGGTGGATGAATTTGGGAGTTGCTGGGGTCAGGTGTGGATGAAGGACACCCTCGTCTCCTTCCCCCTCAGCAGAGTCTAACCTCGCTCACTTTGTCACCCCCAGAGTTGTGACTTGGGCCCAGGACTCCCCAGGCCCAGGAGCCCCTGGGGGTGTGTGTGGGGGGGATCCTGGAGGATATACATCTGAGTGCCACCTGTTTCAGCCAAATCCAGGAAGCCCAAGAAACTCTAGATTGTTCCTTCACCCATGTGGTGGGGTGTTCAATCTGACTGAGCCAGAGGGCAGTGAGGGCAGCCAGGGGGGCAGAATCAGGCTGCTGGCACCCGCTCACAGCCCTGTGGCCATCCTCTCTCAGCCCTGTGTTCAGGTCAGGTCTTCACCGACCGGTCGGGGGTTCTCAGCAGCCCTGAATACCCGCAGCCATACCCCAAACTCTCAAGTTGCACCTATGGCATCCAGCTGGAGGAGGGGTTCAGCATCCCTGGACTTTGTGGGGTCCTTCGAGGTGGAGACACACTCGGACACCCAGTGCCCCTACGACACCCTCAAGGTCCGGCTCCCTGGATCTACACCTCCTCTGGCTCTGGCGGCTCCAGAGGTGACAGGGCCTCTTTTGCTTTCAGATTCAAACCAACAAAGAGGAATATGGCCCATTTTGTGAGACAACATTGCCCCCTAGGATTGAAACTAAAAGCAATGCTGTGACCATCACCTTTGTCACTGATCAGTCGGGGAACCACACAGGCTGGAAGATCCACTACACCAGCACAGGTGAGGGCAAGTGGGTCTTGGATCCCAGCAGCAAGCTCTTCCCGGAGTGTCGAGGAGCTACATAGCTCTTCCTGACTAGGCCTGGGGAGTGCAGGGGAGTAGAAAGTTTTCCTCGGCCCTCTAGGGTTCCTGGCTGGGTCTGAAAAGTAAACTGACAAAGACAGATCAACAGGAGAAAAACATCCACACTTATGCAATATAAGGTCTACGTGGCATGGGAGACTTTGCAATGCAGGAAAGACCCAGAGGAACACTTAGGCTTGCGTATTTCTGTGGGGGGTGTTTGCAGAAGAGGAGACAGTCATGGGGAAAAATGACAGGTTAAGGCAAGTGTTGTAAATGGGGGAAACTTAGCAAGTCCTCTTTATTTGGATTCTTCTTGGTTCCCTTTGTCTTTGGAGATAAGGATGCTTCTTCCCTCCTGGTATAGGGAGGGCAACTGTCACGTGACGGTACGTGAGGGTCTTCTGACTGTGACGGGGAAGAAGGGTGAGGGAGGGGGCAGAGGTCCGAGGGATCTCCCTGCTTCTGTTTTCTCAAACTCCTTCAGCTTAAAATATTCAACATGGCCAGGGGCCGTATTTTGGGGTAGTGCATCCTGAACTCCATCAGAAGACAAACCAGGTTTGAGTGAGGGTGGTCTGTGAGACAGTGGTTCCTAAGGGGAAATGCCACCCACTCACCCACCCACCCACCCACCCGCCTATCCCTCTCCTCTCTCTTCCTTCTCTCCCTCCCTTCTTGCAACCACCCATCCACTCAACCGGCCCTCCTTCCATCTGTAGGAGAGGAAAAAACGATGTTCCCTCTGCCCTCCTAAATTCTTGGCTGGGACCAAGAAACAGATTAACAAGAAGAAAACAAACAAGTTTGTTAAGGTGTATGTCTCATGCATACGTGGGAGATTACCCACGGGAGAATGGGGACTTAGAACTCAAGGTGTCAGTACCATCTTCAGCTAAAGACAAAAGAGAGGAGGGTGTGGGGGAAGCCAGTTATGGGGAGGTGCCCATGACTGGGAAAAGTACGGTAAACAAAAGTAAGGTTTGTTATACAGATGTAAGACCCTGCCTTCCCCAGGGACGAGTTTCTAGTGATTTAGTCATCTTTCTCCTGGGACAGAGAGGGAGACACTCTTAATGGACATTTCTTGTGTGACTATAAAGTTCCCTTACAAAAGGATACTTTTACTCTGTTTTCAGACCTTCTCCTGTGTCTGCTATTTCTGAAAATAATCAGCTCAAAATAATCCTTATGCCAAAGAAACATATTCTGTAGTGCCATATTCTGCCAACCTTCATATCCATCCATCAAAAACAAAAAACCAAATTCCACTGACTAAATTTGAAGGCTTAATTGGCTTTATTAAATGATTTGTGAATTGGGCAGCATCCCATCTACCAGGTGGAGGGGAGCTCTGAAGGGAGCTGTACAAAATGGAGGGTTTTCATAGGAAAGAAGGTAGGGCAAGAAAGATAATAAGCAAAAGAAAAGATTGTTCTAGGCAAGATCACCTTCTCCTGGTGACCTTGCATCTCTCCCAACTTCTCTCCTTCCTTGGCTCCCTCCTTCCTTCCATCCATCCATCCATCCCTCTTTCCTTCCTTCCATCCATCCATCCATCCATCCTTCCTTCCTTCCATCCATCCATCCATCCATCCTTCCTTCCTTCCATCCTTCCATCCATCCTTTCATCCATCTTCCCATCCATCCATCCTTCCATCCTTCCTTCCTTCCATCCATCCTTCCTTCCATCCTTCCATCCTTCCATCCATCCATCCTTCTTTCCTTCCATCCAACCATCCATCCATCCTTCCTTCCATCCTTCTTCCATCCATCCTTCCTTC